>NC_089839.1:187697958-188041708 GCF_035609145.1 Eleutherodactylus coqui
AGCCATCTAATGGGAATGAAACTTTAGCTTGGGAACTTGCTGAACCGGGAATTTGGCTAACCACATGCAGTAATACGTAGAGTAATGCATTTTTCTTGACCCTTGTGGACTGGCAGAAGGAATACTGGATTAAGGCTGGTCATACAAACTAAATCAAGGTCAACCAAAACCGTCAAATTCTTCTAATGTGTATTGGGAGACTCTTGACTCTTCTCCCTTGGCACATGAGATGAATCTGGTTGGATTTCAGTAGGCCAGATCCTTTTGTTTTCGTGGCAATAAGAGACACTGCTAAAAATGGCAATTTAAATGTTCAGTTGATGGACTGGATGTCAGAAATACTGTATTATCTATATCCAAAATGTTGACCAAAAATTTACCCCATTTCAGTTGGGCCTCAAAATCATTCCTGACATGCGAGTTCCTATCCAAAACTACAGTCCCTAGGAATTGGCTTCAGGCTCAACTAAACCTGACCATACAAATTAGTTAACATAGGCTGAACCTGCCAGTTTCAGGGAGATTGGGCAACTATTTAACTTGTATGTGGTTGTCCTGACTTAGTTTCCCCACAGCGCATTAGGATACCTTATAATGCTTTATGAAGTCTTATTATCAGCCATACACTATCCTACCAAAAGTAAGTAGACACCTGAGCAAAAATCAACAGTAGTATTTATTTCCATATGTTAAAACTTAGTGGGGCTCTTTTGGCCCTAATGACATCAGATCCTTTCTACTAACGTCTGTTTGACTTCAGCTGGTATTTCCCTTCATTCATCATGCATATGTCTGGTCAGTTCTCTCAAATAAAACAGACGCTATTCATATTTCCTAATCAGACATGCCAATTTGTCCCAAAGACGTTCAGTATAGTTGAGGTCTGGACTCTGCAGACCAGTCTAATCATGGAACATCCATATCCTCAAACTAACATAAAACAGCGTTGGATGTGTGACAAGGTGCGTTGTCTTGTTGGAAGTATTGCTGACCATTCCCAGGATAGTATTGCTGACCATTCCCAGAGTATTGTCACATCGTCGGCTCACATTATTGTCCAAAATCTCAGAGGTTCACCTCCATGTTAATGGTTCTTGTCACAACAACCAACAGATGAGACCATGCCGCGTAAAACAACCCCAGACCATAACAGAACCTCCACCGTACTTAACATTTGGCACAACAAAGTCTGGAAAAAAAAGGGTTCCTCAAGGGTCATCCACACCTAGGTACGTCCATCTGATGTGAAGATGGAGTAGCGTTATTCATCACTCCATAGAGCGTTCGTCCATTGGTCAACTGTCCAACGATGATGCTCCCTGCATGACTGTAGATGTGCAAGCGCATCATCTTTGAGAGAATGCGCCAGGCATTAGCACAATGAATGGAGGGAAATGCCAGCTGAAATTTATCAGATATTAATAAAGAACATGCCACGGAGAATATCCAATGTCATTAGGGCCAAAGGAGCCCTACTAAGTATTAACTACTTTGAAATCTTGCTCAGGGGTGCAATTACTTTTCGTAGGACACTATTTATGGAAAGCAGTCAGAAAACAGTCCCCCCACCATCTACCTGTCAATCTACACTAAGAGGTCACATTGGATATACAATCCAATTTCCAAAATAGGTTGGTACGCTTTGTAATTCTGATTGAAGACTGTACAGCTTCGATGTCAGAAGATGTCCGGCAGGATATTCTTACTGTAGATTACTGGCCGCTCTGTTGTCGGGGGCCTCTCCGGCACATCACATACTGCAGTACTGGCTCTAGCCGGTTTGAGAAATTGATGGCAGCAACACATCTCGCTAAAGTAGGGACAGGGCCATGTCTGCCATTGTGGAGCATCAGCATCCCCTCTCCTATTTACCACAGTCTATAAACATCTGGGGAGTGTGTAGACCAATTATTGGAGATTTGGGAGAGGACTGTTGCCCCATTCTTGTCGGATGTAGGATTCTAGCTGCTCAACAATCCTTTGCCGGATTTTTTATTTGATAATGTGCCAAAGCTGGTGAAAGACAATTTACTGAAGTATTCCTGAGCCTGTGCAGTAATTTGCAGTATAGAATCATGCCCGTTTTTAAGTCAATGCTACCTGAGGGCCAGTAGATCTTGAGCATCCAATATTGACTGACGGCCTTGTCCCTTGCACACATGAATTTCTCCAGATTCTCTGAATCTTTTGATGATATTCTGTACTGTAGATGGTGGGATATTCAAAGTCTCCACAATTTTACGTTGAGGAACATTGTTTTAATTGTAACAGAACTATTAAATGTAGTTTTTCCAAGATTGATGAACCTCTGACCATCTTTGATTCCAAGACATTCTGCCACTCTAGCTCTTTTTATACACAGTCATGTGACTTAGTAGAAAATTGACCCTCCCGCTGATTTTCCATTTTACATTTCCAGCCTTTTGTTAACTCTGCCCAACTTTTATGAGATGTGTTGCTGCCATCAATTTCTAAATTTTTTTTTTTAATGAAATGGAAAAACGTCTTCCTGTCACCTTCTTATGTGTTCTATTGTGAATAAAATATTGTTATATGACCTTTCCAAATCCCTGCATTTTTTATTCATTTTTACATTTTATGCAGCGTTCAAACATTTTTGGAATTGGGTTTGTGGAATAAGTCGACCAGGTCTCAGCCAATTAAGCCAGATATACATATAACACAATGTGGAGCATTAACCAACATCACATGGTCCCAACATCACATTTGTGGCTGACTTCTGTTAAAAACATTACAGTCTATGAAATCCATTCCATACAGACAGACACATATAATGACAGATGATCCTGATGGAAACGGTGGTTTCTGCATTCTTTATGTCTGGTATTGTCATAATCTGCAAGCTCGTTAGACAAGCCTTTATTGTTCTCCCTAAGGCATTCTCCTCTCTGAACATGAACTCTGAGTTTCTCCTAGTGGGTGGCATCTTTTATTACTTTCAGATCTCTTTGTTATATGGAGAGACTCTGAACAGAACAGTAGTTAAAAAACTCTGATTTATCCACCCTTTCCGATCCAACTGTATAATAATATTTAATAACCCACAGAATAAAAAAAAAGGTTCTTCTATAAATCTACCTTTCTGTAGTATAACACAATATGCCTCGAGAAGAAGGAAAAAAACAAAAAAAACTACTTCGCTATCTTTTATTTATAAGTGACATTTCAGAGTAGAATACTGCTGAGAATTCACAATATAGAGGCAACTTTTCTTTCAGCCGCAAGTAAAATTTCCACAATCCTTCCTGCATTGATTAAGGAATAAACAGAGTTTACTCTTATAATTGTTATTTCACGTTACAGCAGGGACACTGGCGGCTGCGGTGCAGGCCCGGACTCAGAACACCAGATGTCCAATGCCCACAGACCTGCTGTCAGAGGCACTGGAGATGGGATAGACTCTTCCAATGTATCAATGCCATCAGACATCAAACTATAGCTGTGGCCTGGCACACAAGGTCTTGGCAAAGGCCAGTGCCAGGACATTAGATGTGATGGTGCATACAATGTCTGGATGTGAGAGAGAGTTAGGACATTGTGTGTGATGGCTCCCAGAAGAGTTCAGCACCCGGGAGTGGCAAGTATATATTATTCTTTTTTTGGTCCGATTTAGGGCTTGCAATACTTTTAGCAGTCAATTCTGGGGTCTAAATTAAGGTGCTTTACAATACTGATGACTCATCAATAGTTGATTGTGGGTATCCCCCTTCAGGGTCCATGCTGATTAAAGAGGCCGCAGCACTCCGGTGAGCCATGAAACCTCTCCTCCAGCATGTGACGTCACGTTTATTGATCACATGACCCAAGAGCAGCTCAGGGCTATTCAAGTGAAGGGTATTGAGCTGCTATACAATGTACGGTACTGTGCCTAGTATGGACTGAAGTGAAAATGGGACTCACTTGAGCCACTTTTTTATACTGCAATTGTGGTGCATGAGCCATTATAAATACTTCTCCTCTCTAGTGAAGCCCCTCCCCCTGGGCTTCTTCTCCGGTGTACTCCCAGTCAGTAGAGAAAGGGGAATAGCAGAAAATAGCTGAAGACTAATTTTTAAAAACTTTTAAGATTTTTCTTACATTAATTTCTACATTTAGCTAAAAATAGATCCAAATAACCCATATGTACAAAGATGGTTTCTTAAAAGAGATAATGTACTACTATAGGCAAGGTGATGAAAATATAAGTATTTCACAATTCATGACTTGCGTTCTACCGCCCATGCCCATTTGTAATCCAGGTCATGTGACATGAGCTCAGTATGCACACAGCCGAATACTGAAATATGCATAAAGTCTCCAGCTGGCTAATAAACGGCCAGCAAATATCAACAAACTATATCAAGACATAAAGTCAACTGCACAATACAATGTGGCATTTTTACTGCCCGATATTAAGAGGAATTTCCACTAATTAGATTGGCAGAAGACATTGTTCTGGGTTTTTTGTACCAGGAGCTTATTAAAATGACTGACAGGAACTTAGCATTGCTATAATTGTATGAAATGAGGCTTCGAAATGACCATGTGCCGCCCGTTTATGGTCTTCGAGGGTATTCAATGGCTCATAACTGGTTTTAAAGATAATGCTGGAACCTTTCCAACAGTGATGCCCCAACTTCTAAACCCTCTCCAATTAACTCTGGAAATCTGCAGCTGCAGCTTTTCCAGCAAATTTGCTCTGTACCTTATACATGTCGCAATTTGGACACCGTCCTTAACGAGCTTTGTCATCTGCACCATTGAAACGAATGTACCACGTGAGGCTAGTTTGCATGTATTAAAAATATTTTATTGCTCCAATGCTTCTACAATACAAACACAACTAAATAAATATCAAATTAACCCGATAAGAACAAAGCTCTGTAAACATACGCCACTTGGTCCTGGGCTTTAATAATAAAAATATGACAACGGATTAAAACTCTAGCAAGAGAATAGGGTGCTCGGCTGTCACTGACAGCCAAGGACCCAAAGGAGAAGACAGGCTTATGCCTTTTACTTTGAAGGCCACATAGTGCTCAAACAACGTGGAAGTGCCGTTAACATTATTCAACGCAGGTGACCCCCCGCATGGCAAAGCTGCAGGATCTTAGCAAATCCAAACCAGTCAGGATAGTGACTATTGTCACACTATGGGCAGGTTTCACCCTGTGATTGGGTCTTCTATAGACGCTCCAGCTACAGTGGAGAGAAAAATACATTGTGAATTTCTCCCAGAGATCTTATACAACATTAGGAAACTTAGGTGTTAAAAAATAAATAATTAATTAAAAAACTAAATAAAATAGAAACTTAAAAAAAAAAAAAAAAAAAAACACCCACACCAACCCAAACAGTCACCACATCAGCCCTGTAACAGAGATTTTACAAATTACATATTAAAACATCCAAAAACAAATTGGGGAACCCATTCCTGTACTTTATTTTTAAAATTAGCATGTTTACACTAAAAGAATTAAAAATCTTATAAAAACTATTCAAACTATAAAAAATAGTCTTTTTACTCATAACCGCTAAAAAAATATACAACAAATAAAAAAGATTAAAAAAAAAAAAGTGAAAAAAAAAGTATTTAAAAATTAGCCCAGAAAAAAAAAAATGCAGCAAAAATAATTTTGGCATCCCAAAAGGGAAAAGAAAAACAAGCAGAGCCAAAAGCCACAAGGAAAAAAAAAAAAAAAAAAAAAAAAAGGATCTGATCTTTCAGGTCCAAAAAATCCTGATCCTTAATTCAGTTTTTCGGTCTACCTGTTGCACGCTGTACATCAGTAGTCCAGGACACTACATTCTGCTCTGACTGGTTGGCACGGATCATGTAAACAGCACTGGCTAATAAAGCAGGAGTAGTGTCTTAGACTAATGATGCATACTTGTATACAGTGCACATCAGGTAGTCAGCGATGCTGGTTCAGCCATCTTTGTTTCTCCAGAATCGGAGGGTCGCATTAAAAACTAATGATATATAGAAAATGCTCAAAAAGAAAGTTTTGGTTTTCTGTATTTTGTTTGTGTGACTGGTCCGAGGCACATGACAACTGAGCTCAATACAATATCTATCAGTAGTAAATGGCGCATTCAGTTTTGTATAAAATGTGGTAAAAGATAAGACCACCCCCAGTTGATTAAAAAAATGCGGATGGGAGATATGTATCGTCCATACAAGCAGACTCACAGGGCCGTATTTTTTACAGTTTTTTTTTTAACGCAGCATAACCTATTCCTTGTGTTTCTGCCACCCCAACCCCCACATTGCCATTACTTTCTATTGGGCAAATACGGATCACTGTGTGCCCAGTAGAAAGTCAAAACTATACAGAGGCAAATACTGATGATGGGTACAACTGTAATGTTATCTGTAACATGTCTAATATTGATCTGTATAATGGACGCATTTAAAGGGGTTGCTGGGCTCAGGACCGCCACTCGAACCCCTCGTCCATTAGCTGATTGCCCAGCCCAGGGCAGGAAGTCGTTAATTAGAGCAGGAAGTGAAATAGCAGCACAACACTCCCATTGATTTAGCTGGGAGTAAAGTCGGCGCTCCCACTTCCTCCCTTGTCCGCTGATGACTACGTCTGACCTGTTGCCCTGGACAGCTAACCAGACCATCAGCTAACAGACGGGAGGTGTTGAGTGGTGGACCTCCATGCATCAATTACTGATGACCTATGCAAACGATACATCTTCATTCTAAACAGGGGCATAGCTATAAGGGGTGCAGAGGTAGCAATCACTACCAGGCTCTGGAGCCTTAGGGGGTCCAAGACCCCTCTATCTTATAAAAAAAACACTAGTGTTATAAAAAGGCACATCATGGATAGTTGGGGGAGGCCATGTTACAGATTTTGCATTGGAGCCCCCTACATTTAGCTTCTATGTAATCTTTTAAGCTTCTATCAATGCCCTGGCCTGCTAGTATTTCACTGATAGGCTTCTTAAGAGAGACTCAATAATGAAGAGGAAAATTGTGGACGGGCCCCCATGCTGAACTTTTGCATCCGGGCCCCCGAGCCTATAGGTACGTCTCTGCCTTTATATGTACTTATCTGAAAATGGCCTAATGTGGATTCACGCTGAAAATGATTTACGGAAAACTTGTCACCGGATGTTATGCTGCACTCCGGGGGTCACGGATCTACTAATTTTGATACAGGGAAACTGCAATGGCAAAAGGTTCGGGGTCTCTAATAAAGTGGCCATTGAGTATATAGCTACATTTTCAGCAACCAACAGTATCCTCCACCCAACACACACATTGAACCCCCTTATGTATAACAATAAAGTCAAGTCTAACCAACTGTAACGTCTTCGTTTAGGAAAATCAGCCGACTGCACCCGGCGCATTTGGTTTTCCACAATGTTAATAATGATTTATTGTCCAGCTATTTCTTTTTCGAAACCGAAGTCACATCTGCCAGCGGAAGAGAAAGAGGAGACTATTAGGAGGAGTGTATTAGCATTGGCAGCGGCGCGGGGTGCATGCAGAGTACACACATTTCCTCCAGCCTAAGAGATCCAACCACCACCAATCGGACGGAAGAGTCAGGATGGACGCTGCTCAGTGCAATATTACTCAAATCAGGGGTTTTGTGGACATTCAAATGAGGAGCGTCCTTCAGAAATTAGAACTAGACACCGCCGGGTATTTTATCTGGGAATTATCATATTTCACGGTCTCTGCAACAGGAATTTTGTGTCTCAGTCTTTAGCCCAAAACGCACTCAAGCTGACATCACCTTATCTGCCAGTTTATTTGCATCTGGCACAGTCGCTCGTGCCAAAAGGTTTTGGCAGGCAGGCTGCGAAAAGAAAAATCGGTGAGAGGATATTTAAAGTGGCAGGAAAATACATCGACTTTATGCCCAATTTACGCCCATCTGGTCACCTGTCTGCCACCCTTTTTTTAAAAATTGATTAGTCAATTAAAAAAAAAAAAAAAAGATGCAAAAAAGCAAAACATTACACGATGTAGGATAACGCTCATCCGCGGATAATACCAGGAGGAGGCAGGCTGAACACATGCATGCAAGTCAAGGGACTTCCAGCTGGCTTATAATATTCTCTATCATTTATTATAGTGCTTTTGTACATGCCTCAGCTGCTGCAGAACTTCAGACGAGCACATGTGCAAATGCACACACTTCAGAGCAAGGAATATGTGCTATGATAAAAGGTAAGATTTGCGCGTGTATCGGCACATTTTAATTTTGCACACGCAGGGCCTGTTCATTTGCGCAAACACTCCGATTTTAAATGGCCATTAGCCTAATGAGGTCCAGGGGTTTTCTTTTTTTTCACAGAATTTTGCAGCATATTGGACATTTTTTTTACGCAACCAAAATCTGCACACCGAATACGAAAATATGAACGACCCCATTGCAATCAATAGGTTAGATTCACATGCAAGTATTTGCACGTGCAATACGCAGAGAATATAACCCAAGGCTGGCATCACACGAGCACGGAGCATGCTCGGTAGGAACTTTCTAGAGACTGGAGCCTTTTTATGATGAGTCGCAGTGGAGAGACAGTGCTGAGCAGAGTGAGCCGGAGGTGCTGCTGAAGCTGAGCCCGAGAGACCTGAGGAACTGCTGAGAAAGCAGAATACCCAGAGACTGCCTGGTGACTGGAGCCAAGAGAGAGAACCAGCGTTGCATTTCCAGACATCTGGACAGCAACAAGGATCTTCAGAAATCATAATGGATGTGCAATTCCAGACCCTGTACTAGCCTGGGTCAGTCAAAGGGAGTACTCCCAAGCAACATACTGTAAGTGAGGCTAGCCTCAATTTGACAACAGATCTGCGCACATAGGAAAGTGTTAAGACAGTGTGTTAGCAGGTCTGCTATAGGAGATCTGTTTTTTGTGATTTGATTTTTAGGCTCAGAAAGAAAATAATGGCCAATTATTAAACAAAAATTAGCAGAAAAATTTGACATACTGCAACAATTTTTAAAACTCAAACTATTGGTCTGAGAGAAAAAAAATCACTTGTGTGAAATAACCCATGGAAATGAATGGGTTCTTTTCCCATGCAAGTTCTGTCCATCTCAGAATTGGACAGCACTTGCAAAAGGAAAATCGTCCATGTAAATACAACCTCAGAAGAAGGTGGACACAGATTCAGAAGGTGCTCTATATCTGGAGCAAAATGGACCTTCCCACCCAGGTCTGGTGCATGGTACTGTGCCAACCAAAAACAGGAGTGTCAAACACTTGTAGGAGAGAAGCTCCTTGTAACACTTGGCCCATGGGGAAGAAGGATAGGCACCAATATGAACTATTACGCACCTATGGGCAACACAGCAATCAAATGGGCTACCTCTATTACAGGTATAGTCTTGCAGCGGCTTTGCCTCCATTTAACGAACTTGACCTTCTATCATACAGCCATAGCGGATACAAGGTTTGGTGACATTAGAAAAAAAACAAACACTTTTTCCCTAGACAGCACCAATCTGGTCTACAGCAGTGTCCAGTACTGAAGCATTCAAGCAAAATAGGTTGATGGGCAATATGAAATACAACCTGTGCAAAAAAAAGAGTGGTGTGCTCTTCATGGGAACCCCTTTAATATACTATCCTAACAAAAGCATTTGGAGACCTGAGCAAGACTCAAAAGTAGCATTTATTTCCATATGTTAATACTTAGTGGGGCTACTTTGGCCCTAATGACATCAGATACTCTCCATGGCATACTTTCTATTAAAGTCTGATACACTTCAGCTCGCATCTCCCTCCATTCATCCTACAAACGTTTGGTGAGTTTTCTCAATGAAGATGCATTGGCCAGTCTAGAATGATGCAAGGAGTGTCATAACTGGACAGTTGAGCAATGGAAGAACATTCTATGAAGAGATGAACCACATTAGTCCATCTTCTCATCAGATCGATGTACTTGGGTGTAGAGGATGCTGGGAAATGCCTTTTGCCTAAGTATGTTTTGCCAACAGGTAAGTACAGCGGAGGTTCTGGTATGGTCTGGGGATGTTTTACATGGCATGGTCTCGGTCTGTTGGTTGTAGTGAGAACAATGAACATGGAGGTGAACCCTGACATTCTAGACAATAATGTGCTGCCGACAATGTGGCAATACTCTGGCAATGGTCAGCCATACTTCCAACAAGACAACGCGGCTTGTCAGAAATCCAGCGTTGTTTTACATTGGTTTGAGGATATGGATGTTCCAGGATTGGAGTGGCTGCACAAAATCCCAACCTGAACCCTACCGATGAACATCACTGGGATGAACAGTCAGGAAATATGAACGCCGGCGATCATCTTTGGCTATTTGCAGGATGAATGGAGGGAAATACCAGCTGAAGTGTATCAGACGTTAGTAGAAAGTATGCCACTAAGAGTATGCAATGTAAGAACTAAGTAGGCCCCAATAAGCATTAACATATGGAAACAAATACTACTTTTGATTCTTGCTCAGGTGCCCAATTATTTGTGCTGGGAGTGTGTATCTGCAAGCTTGCTGGGCTAAGGACAAAGCTAGGTAATTTACATAAGACCAATGTTAAAAGCACCCTCAATATCTGTATTATTAATGTAGGAATACTACAGGAGGACAATGTACGAAAATGCAGAAGCTCATGAAATCGACAAAGAGAATTCTTACACCTCCTACACTGTTTACTCTCTGCGGCGCAGACAACATATGGAGGAAGCTCAGACATACGACAACTGCTTAGAAAGAAAGCGATGCAATATAAATATTTACTGCGGATAGTAACAATCAAGTGACAGAAAAATCACTAGAATCTAAAATAGGAAGACCGCAAAGTACTGTTGTGGTCCTGAGCACAAATTAAATGGCCCTGAATATAGCTGCAGTTCGGAATAGGTGCTAAGCTGACGCAAACCTTGGGAGGTTTCTGGGGCCCAAGGTGCCCGGCGGGAGAAAGGGGACACTAAGGAATGGGACCATTGCGTTTCTTGTTCTTTGAAATATATTATTGTATCCGTGTCTTAAAAATGCAGGTGCAATTGACTTGGACTTCCTGGCAGGAGAGGCCAAACCAGAGGGGTTTATTTTATTGCCAGGCACAGAGTGGCCTATAAATGACTAAGGGAAGCATAATGGGGCCTATAAATAACTCAAGGGTAACAGTCAAGGGACACGAACGCAAGTGTATTTGTGCATGCCTCAGCGCTGCCAATTGAAATGGCCAATTAGTTCCATTATGTGTTTTGTCCAGTGGAATTACGCAGTCTTCCACGCATCTCCTTGCATATTGCGTGTACAATATGAACACGTTCTATTTTTTTGCTCAACCGAAATAAAAAAATTACGGAAATTTGAATGAACCCATTGAAATCAATGGGTTCTATTCTTTGCGTTTTGCGCACGCAAATACGCCCGTGTTAAGGCAGCCTAAGGCTGCATTCACATCACCATTTAGCTTTCCATTATTTTCTTCCATCATAGCTGGAACCGAAGGGCGCTGAGCAGACCCCACAGTCTATAATGTTCTCTGCCCCACTTCCGTTATGCAGCTCAGCACAAAATAGCACTGCATGATTCGCTATTATCCTGCATTTTTTTGACAGATCAGCACCAGAGATCGCGAACGGAGACTCCGACGTAAATGTGAACGTAATTACATACGGCTACAATTTTAACTACTAGTCGTCAATTCTCCTTATTCAGACAGGGTGGATTCAGAGTTCTCTCTCTAAGCGCTGATTCATCGCGTTTCACCAGGAGACGGATATCATTCATTTCAGCCATCTGCTCAGAATAAATTGTGTGTACTTAATGATCTGACTGTAGCCAAACTAATATATTAGTGAGCAAATGAAATGCTGAGCAGAGACAGTACACTTATTCTGCCTCTAGAGGGAGCCACTTACTTAACTTTCAGTAGGTTTATAGACAGAACTTTTCTTCCAAGTTCTTTCTCCATTCTTACTATGCCCATCTAGCCAAGTTTACCCAGACTTTATGAGAACTTTCTGTGACACTATTTATTTGCCTTTCAATTGCTTTACAATAGCGGTTGCTGCATTAACCCCTTAAGGACGTGGCCTATTTTGGTCATAAGGGCATGATGATTTTTTTTTGGGGGGGGGGGGATTTTCATCTCCACTTTTCAAAAGCCATAATTATTTAAAATCTTTCCATTAACATGGCCGTATGAGAGTTTGTTTTTTGCATGGCGAACTATAGTTTTTATAGTTACCATTTTTGAGTACATTTTTTATTATTTGGGGGGGGAGGGGGGCAGGGTGAGAAAACATCAATTCTGCCTTTTTTACAGTATTACGGTGATTGCAGACAGGCAGAATTTCCGCCTATGTATGCTGCCATAGAATTGCATGCGTGCACACGATCCTATGCAGACAGCCGCGATTGGACCATGTGAAAACTCACGCAATAACCAAATTGCAGCATGTCCCATTTCTGTGTGAACCTCGCAGAGGCCCGCATAGAAATGTAACTGCTCACGCGCACGATCAGCTCTGCGCAGGTGTGGCAGCCGATACATAGCAGGGCGGAGAAGACGCAGAGAGGAGGTGAGCCGCAGTGGTTACTGCAGGGGCAAGGGTTGCATCCCGCTGCAAGAATTCTTGCAGCAGGATCCAATGCGGCCATCTGCATTCACCCTTAATCATGCAGCATAAATAATGATACATTTTTTCTGCAGGCTGGTCCGATTATAATGATACAAATCACTGAAAATGGCCGCAGGAGGGCAAGCGTGCACCAACCTCAGCATGCAGGCTGCCATACCGTCAAATGAGCAAGCCAACTGAACCTGTGGGGTCACAGATGAGACAGCCACTCACATAACCTCCTCTATAGAGAGGGGTGTCCGCTTGGTGTATACTCCCACACAGAGTGGATACAAAGTGTCGCACCATCCAGATACATGTAGTGCACCATGCAAACAAGCAACCTATTAATGACACAATAGTAGTTTGGCGGGCTGCCCTGCACCTTAAAAAGTGAACCACATTGGTAATGCCACCCTGGTCCTTAAGGGGTTAAGCTTATTTTTAAGAATTATTTTTAAGTAGTGAAAAAAAATATATCAAAAAGGATCAAAAATCTTAAAATCCTTTATTAACTAAAAACACTTCTTCCCGTTTCATCGACATGACATATTCTATGGAGAGCTTCAGCCCAAATCACAAAAGGTCTTTCATTATGGGGCCTTCAAAAAAAAAAAAAAAAGGCGAAAGGGCATCAGCAAGGTCGTAAAACAAAGAGCGCTTCTGCTATATTTGTACAAGAGGGGCAGAGCAGAAACTTTTACATAATCTCAGAGGATTGTGTGTACACAACAGCAATTAAGGGGTCAAAGTGAGGAAACTAAGACGTTTTAGCCTGACACGTTAATCTCTGTTGTCACCATATTATTGCAGCTTTGGACAGTGAAGACAAGCGAGACCTTTGTGTCTTGTAGGAAAAGAGATTTACTCAGAAAAGACTTGCAATCAGCTCACCGCTTCATAAGATACCGACTCTGTATGATGTGGGAAGCATACAGCAGTATTAGGTGGGCTCTTTGCGGGAGTGCAGAGGGGTAAGGGGGACGTTGTGGGGGCTGCTGCCATCTAGTGGTTATGTTAATTGTCGCATTTTCTTAAAGTTCTATTATGCCCAATTACCTGATGATTGGCAGCGGTGATCACATGGTACGCTAAAGCCAGGAGGAGGAAGTGAGGATGAAGCGAGTCAGTGCAGAAGGCATGGCCTGATAGACTGGATACGTCAGGCAACCAACTGGTACCTGTTTCCGAGCATGTAGACTGGTCTTTGAGCAGGACGTAGTCTGGATAGTGCCCGGAGTAGCTCCGGATTGCGTAAAAATACAATGACAGAGCACTGCTGGAAAAGGAGGACGTATCACTCTTCTCAGAGCTCGGCTTGCCACAAGGCAGGGGCATTTTGGCCATATATAGGAAGTTGGTCCCGTTGACCAAATAAAGGAAGCTGGTCCCCCTTGGCCATATGTAGGAAGCTGGTCCCCCTAGGCCATATGTAGGAAGCTGGTCCCCCTTGGCCATATGTAGGAAGCTGGTCCCCCTTGGCCATATGTAGGAAGCTGGTCCCCCTTGGCCATATGTAGGAAGCTGGTCCCCCTTGGCCATATGTAGGAAGCTGGTCCCCCTTGGCCATATGTAGGAAGCTGGTCCCCCTTGGCCATATGTAGGAAGCTGGTCCCCCTTGGCCATATGTAGGAAGCTGGTCCCCCTTGGCCATATGTAGGAAGCTGGTCCCCCTTGGCCATATATAGGAAGCTGGTCCCCCTTGGCCATATATAGGAAGCTGGTCCCCCTTGGCCATATATAGGAAGCTGGTCCCCCTTGGCCATATATAGGAAGCTGGTCCCCCTTGGCCATATATAGGAAGCTGGTCCCCCTTGGCCATATATAGGAAGCTGGTCCCCCTTGGCCATATATAGGAAGCTGGTCCCCCTTGGCCATATATAGGAAGCTGGTCCCCCTTGGCCATATATAGGAAGCTGGTCCCCCTTGGCCATATATAGGAAGCTGGTCCCCCTTGGCCATATATAGGAAGCTGGTCCCCCTTGGCCATATATAGGAAGCTGGTCCCGTCGGCCATATATAGGAAGCTGGTCCCGTCGGCCATATATAGGAGGCTGGTCCCGTCGGCCATATATAGGAGGCTGGTCCCGTCGGCCATATATAGGAGGCTGGTCCCGTCGGCCATATATAGGAGGCTGGTCCCGTCAGCCATATATAGGAAGCTGGTCCCGTTGGCCATATATAGGAAGTCAGGCAGACTAAAGGATTTATGGCTGATATGTGCTGTAAGAATACTATGAGATTACGAATAAAATTGTAATTGAAGATGAATAAGAGATACATGACAGTCTAATCTCACTGAGGGCGATTTTCATCTTTCTCAGTCAGGAAGCAGAAGACAAAATATTCAAATATTAGTTTTATCCAAAGCTTGGCTGCAGAAAGCTATGCAGACACATAGCTCAGAAAAGTTCAGAAGTTGGAAAGCTGGAGGGAGAAATTCTGCATTATTTTAAGGACAGGAGACTGGATTTAATGGTTGAAGATTTTAATAAGATTATCAAAAGGACACTTGGAAGGTTAGCTGAACTTTCATTCGCCGTTCATATGACTGATAGTCACATCATAGGAATGTGCAGAAATAATAGATTTCTCTATTCAGCAGAGTGTGAATGGATTTAAGACTTTATTCCTATTAAATTAGAATATTCAGTTCTCTGAAGCATGGAATGTGTGACCCTGCAATACGAACCAGTAAAACCGGCAGGAAAATACCCACTCTAGTAGAGATTTGTATATCAGGATGAATTGCAACTCTTTTTGTCTTTAAATTACTGACTTGTGTTCACCCTACTGCAACTTTAACTGCAACATTTCATTAAAAGTTGTACAAGAACAAATGCAACCTAGCTACACAGGCACATTAGTCACTGTATGTGGGCACAATATGACATCGCATCTTAAAGGATTACTTCACACAAAACTTCAGGGCTCAGGAGAGCAGGGGATGACACAGGGAGTTTCTCACTGGTGTCCTTTAAAGCATACCTAACTTTTCAGAGTAAGTGCAAGTGGGTATGGGCATGAGAAAACACTATTTCTAGCCATTGCATGACTTGCATCCTGCAGTCATCATCACCAATTTTCCCCTTCATAGCCTATGTATCTGCAATTCTTAGTTCTTTCTGAGCTGGTGGAAGGAGACTGCTGCTGTAAAGATCCACATTGGTGTGTAGTGTAACCAAGGGATGGACTGGAGAGATGCACCAAAAATTGCTGCAAATTTGTAGCATGCACCAAAATTTGGCACAGTGGAACTGTGCATGCTCATTGGACTGACTGATTGGATGATGCCCCGAGATAAAATGGGCTCATTTAAGCTACATAGAGGAGGAGAAGCTGAGAGAGCTGTTGTCTGCAGGGCCAGGAGGCAAAAAAGGAGAAGCCACAACTACCCCGAAAGGGCCTATTGGCAACAATGAAGAGCGAAGAGTAGAGCTCCGACTTCGGATGACTTTGCAGAGATCAGGTCAGCAGAAGATATGACTCCAGCACAGTAAACTGTAAGTAAGGCCGGCCTCTGAAAGGACTTTAGAACTGTAGATATGCATACCTATAGGGTTAGATAATTATTTGCATGCAGGGCTGGGGTATTATCCGCCTGTGGTTGAGGAGATTGAACTGTAAGAAACTTTTCAGGTCATTGCTCAAGCACCTCAGGGTCATAATGTAATTTGGGAGCATGGACATCGCCCTATTGGTGGGCTGAGATACTTAACATTTCTCTGTGTCACATGGCTTTAGAAGTGAAGGCATGTTCACCCCCAGAGGGAAACTATATATTATGTTCCATAATCTGTATTTTTATTAGATTTCTTTACTCATAGTATTGCTGAGTAGTTGCTCTGAAAGTAGCACTACATTATAGTCAAAAGCATTTAGTGTCTAGATAAGACGGTTAAAAGAAAACGATCTAACAGTTTTCCATTATCCAATTGTTCATTCTAATTTATGTGTTCTTCAATACATATTGTAATCATTGGTTACTCCATCGGCAATATCGTATCCTGGACAGCCCATTACACAGCTTTGCTGTCCTCTATATATTGCCCATGGACAAAACAGCAGGTTCTGCCCTCTGTAGTGCGCGCGCGCACACACACACACACACACACACACACACACACACACACACACACACACACACACACACACACACACACACACACACACACACACACACACAACAATCTAGGAGTACGCAAGAGGTACTGAGCAGTGGAGATGTAATTTCAATAGCTCTAGGACAGTAAATCACTTCCCATTTCCTCCAGCAACTCAAGAGTCTCCCGTTGTAAGTCTCCTTCCTTTTCCCCCTCACCACTATACACCTATATGAGCAGCATGAGTTCGTCTTTCACTTCTTGTTAACATACAAAGTTGGTCTCTAGTTACAGAGGTAACAAAACTAATCTTCACAGGACAACAGGCAGTAGGCATAGGCTTGCTTTTTTTGGGATACAGACAACCAAAAGATACACCAAACTTTTGAAGAGGTGTTCGTTGCTACACTGGTATAAGGGTCTGTTCACATCTACATCGGAGGTTCCACTCTTAAAGGGGTTGTCCCGCGGCAGCAAGTGGGTCTATACACTTCTGTATGGCCATATTAATGCACTTTGTAATGTACATTGTGCATTAATTATGAGCCATACAGAAGTTATAAAAAGTTTTTTACTTACCTGCTCCGTTGCTAGCGTCCTCGTTCCCATGGAGCCGACTAATTTTCGCCCTCCGATGGCCAAATTAGCCGCGCTTGCGCAGTCCGGGTCTTCTGCTCTCTTCAATGGAGCCGCTCGTGCAGAATGTCGGCTCCGTGTAGCTCCGCCCCGTCACGTGCCGATTCCAGCCAATCAGGAGGCTGGAATCAGCAATGGACCGCACAGAAGAGCTGCGGTCCACGGAGGGAGCAGACCCCGGCGGCCATCTTCAGCAGGTGAGTATGAAGACGCCGGACCGCCGGGATTCAGGTAAGCGCTGAGCGGTTTGTTTTTTTAACCCCTGCATCGGGGTTGTCTCGCGCCGAATGGGGGGGGGGGGGGGGGACAACCCCTTTAACCTCTTTTGCCGAATCCCATTAAAATACAGGTTGAAAGAGTGTCACATGCAGCCTAAAGATCACCAGTTTTTAGTAAATTCCCCCTGCAGATAATAGTTTGGAGTCTGTAACCATGGAAACACACAACCTCTGCATACTAGCTGTGGACACAAAATTAAAGGATACCATCAGCAATATTGTTTCATTTTTGCTTATTTCAGTTTAAGTTTTGGAGCAATAAACACATTTTCCTTCAATGCTATAGCTGCGGCTTTCTACAGCAACACCACCGCGCAATGCACATACACATCAACGGGCAATAAACATAAAATACTGCAAACCAGGTGATACCAATAAAGCTACTATATTTGTAACATATTATGTATTTTTTATTGTCTTATAAAAGAGGCAGAAAACCAAAATTTTATGGGCTGTGTCTGGTATTGCAGCTTGGTCCCAATTACTTGAAGTTGCAATACCAAACACAGCCTATGAACAGGGGTGGCGCCGTTTCTGGGGTGGAAAAAAAAGTTATAATGCACAAAAAAACTAAAAAAAAAATGAATAAATAAAAGAGTTTGATAGGAAACAATCCAATAAACAAGAGCTTGATGAATTAAGCTACAAGCGACATACATGGTGTCAGTCTTCTCGTACCACCTCAAGCCATATTAATAACATACAGATGTTCTCTTTTTTTTCAAGGTTGTTAAAACAAAGGGAGCGAGGACTTTCACTCCACCCTTACCGGCAGCTTATGAAAGCCAGATCCGTGCAAACCGCAGACTCCATTCTGAATTGTGTACATATCTGCCGTCTGGAATTCTCCAGTCTCTCTTATTAATATCACCAGATTAACATGGAGCTCGAATTTGGGCATGAAAGACAAGCAACATGTTACGTACCACATATATTGTGTTAAGGATTGGAAGTAAACGCAGACCACATGTTATTTAATTTCAAATCATCTTTTATAAGTAGAAAGCGAAATAAAAAAGTATAATATTATAAACCCAGGTATCGGGGATCAGAGACCCGGCGGCTTTCATAGTCGACCAAACACAACAGTCGGTATAAGATTTCCCATCTCCTGGGTTCATAAAATATGAGGGGTTCTTAGACGATAATCTAATTCATGTCTGTAACACTTCAGAAAACATTAGCGCAATAAAAATAAAATAGTGGTGGGGGGGGCTTCATCTCCAACAAATGTGTTTCGGCCACTTCCACAGCAGTGTGTTATGTACATCCAGTTCAGGAATTAAAGGGGTCGATTGTTTCGCAGGGCAGTGACAATGGAGGCTGAAGTGAACAACTTAAAACTCAGGCATACATCCTCTAAGTTGCAGGTGAGAACTCCCCCTTGGATGACACTTTCTCTACTGTAGGTGGCAGCATTTAAGGCCCTTTTTTAATATCACCATTTAAAAGTACTATATAAAAATGTACAGAAAAACCTTTAAGCATTTTTACATAGTTAATAAAAAAATTAAAAAAAATGCAATTGTTCCATTTTTAAGAGGCCATTTTTTAAGGAAGCAGGAATCACGGGCCGCCTCCCGCTGAGTGGGCGTGGGAAGCAGGACTCGCGGGCCGCCTCCCGCTGAGTGGGCGTGGGAAGCAGGACTCGCGGGCCGCCTCCCGCTGAGTGGGCGTGGGAAGCAGGACTCGCGGGCCGCCCCCCGCTGAGTGGGCGTGGGAAGCAGGACTCGCGGGCCGCCTCCCGCTGAGTGGGCGTGGGAAGCAGGACTCGCGGGCCGCCTCCCGCTGAGTGGGCGTGGGAAGCAGGACTCGCGGGCCGTCTCCCGCTGAGTGGGCGTGGGAAGCAGGACTCGCGGGCCGTCTCCCGCTGAGTGGGCGTGGGAAGCAGGACTCGCGGGCCGTCTCCCGCTGAGTGGGCGTGGGAAGCAGGACTCGCGGGCCGTCTCCCGCTGAGTGGGCGTGGGAAGCAGGACTCGCGGGCCGTCTCCCGCTGAGTGGGCGTGGGAAGCAGGACTCGCGGGCAGTCTCCCGCTGAGTGGGCGTGGGAAGCAGGACTCGCGGGCAGTCTCCCGCTGAGTGGGCGTGGGAAGCAGGACTCGCGGGCAGTCTCCCACTGAGTGGGCGTGGGAAGCAGGACTCACAGGCAGTCTCCCACTGAGTGGGCGTGGGAAGCAGGACTCACAGGCAGTCTCCCACTGAGTGGGCGTGGGAAGCAGGACTCACAGGCAGTCTCCCACTGAGTGGGCGTGGGAAGCAGGACTCACAGGCAGTCTCCCACTGAGTGGGCGTGGGAAGCAGGACTCACAGGCAGTCTCCCACTGAGTGGGCGTGGGAAGCAGGACTCACAGGCAGTCTCCCACTGAGTGGGCGTGGGAAGCAGGACTCACAGGCAGTCTCCCACTGAGTGGGCGTGGGAAGCAGGACTCACAGGCAGTCTCCCACTGAGTGGGCGTGGGAAGCAGGACTCACAGGCAGTCTCCCACTGAGTGGGCGTGGGAAGCAGGACTCACAGGCAGTCTCCCACTGAGTGGGCGTGGGAAGCAGGACTCACAGGCAGTCTCCCACTGAGTTGGCATGGGAAGCAGGACTCACAGGCAGTCTCCCACTGAGTGGGCGTGGGAAGCAGGACTCACAGGCAGTCTCCCACTGAGTGGGCGTGGGAAGCAGGACTCACAGGCCGTCCCCCGCTGAGTGGGCGTGGGAAGCAGGACTCGCAGGCCATTTTTTACTGGATGATTGGAGAAACACGGACTCACAGGCCCTCGTTCACTGAGTCGGTGGGTAAATTGGGACTAACAGTCAGAATCTGAGTGGGTGGAGTAAGTGGGACTCACAAGCTTGCTCTACTAAGATGGAAAAGTAGCAGTTAAGACAGCTTTTTATATGAAATGAGAGAATCAAAATCATAGAAAACAATATATTTCAGAGCTCAGCGTCTCCCCTTCAATTCTTAATCTTCATTCACACAAAACCACTTCCAACTCCAACATTAGGAGTTCCACAGTGTTCTCTCTGTTAAATGTCTTGTGCCCCCATTAAACAGCCTCTGACCATATACCCCAATAGGGCATCTAAATATCAGAGAGAGCATTCACCTATTTGACAAACCTCATCGAGAACATGTAACTGCCCCTGAGCAGCAGCAGGCCACTGATACAACTTTATTAGCAGAAAACCAGAAATTAGCTTTATATGTGTTTAGACTCTTAGTATTATTTAGACCGGATACAATCATCAGCTGAGAACAGGAATATGACCTGTATAGGTTTTCTAGCCTCTCAGTAGCAGAGAAAGAAAGGTATTTGCTAAATCATTCAACATTTTATGCAGATTCTCAAAAACGGATTCTCCATTTGAGTCACATGATGCTATTGGTTAGTGTGAAATATTTGGAAAAAGAAGAAAAAAAATATCACACGGCCGGACAAGTTGCCTCCGGCAAATATTTTATATGGTTCTTCGGTTGTCATGTGTATATAAACGGCTTACTCATCGCTACATGAAAATATGTCAAATATTTTTGGACGAGTAGCTGAAGACAAGGTTGAAAATACAGGACGCTACTCATCTGCAGGGGAAGGAGTGATATAGCCCAGACTCGACCCTCAGATAATGGGGATTTGTGGGAGGTTTCCTTCTTAAGTCCTACAGATAACACTGTATTACTGAGACAGAGGTCTAATAAAAAAAAAAAAAAAAAAAGTTTCCGCCAGCCACAAACTCAAAGTTATACAGTGAATAACCCAAAATAGTGTACACACGTGCATTAGTCAGTAGACCTACATTAGTCAATATGATGGCCGTGTAAACATCAGACATAACTGCTATTATCATTGGTTATCATTGGTTTCTTCATGTAACTAATCCATTATATGGGTCTTATGAATCAAGCACCTTGTCATTTACCCTTCTCAACACAGCATAAATGGAAAAGACATCCAAGTAAAGGTTCTACATAGCACAGATGAAAATGTAGTCCCTTCAGGTTCTACATTTCATGTCTGAATCAGCAAAAAACACTCTAAGAAGATATACTATGAAACTAACACACACACACACAAATGTGGACCTTAAAAAATAATTATGTTCAAAGTTGGAAATACCCTCTAAGAATGAAGAATTAGAAACTTACAAATGGTGCAAAGTGTGATATAAAATACTAATATACACTCAATGACAACATTATTAGAGCCCCGGGCCCTTTCATAATTGGAGCTTTCTGTATGGAAGTTAGACCGGTGACCCCGAGGTGTAGCATAAAATTATATGACCCCCTCTGTGGATCAGTGTCCACATTTGATGGGAAAATCCAGCGATCTGAGCGACTTCCAATGAGGCACGGTCATTAGTGATGGACTAGCCAGTGCCAGTATTTGACAACCAACCGCATGGGGATTTCTCGTGCAGCAGTGTGGGGAGTATATAAAGATGGTCATTACCGGGGAAAAACATCCAGTGAGAACAACAACTCGTCGAACATTTTTGCTCCTCTATGTAGCAATCTGGCTTACTGCATGCTATGAGGTCAAATGGCGATTGAGCATTTCCTGTAGTACATATCTTGTATCTGGCCTCTTTTTCTGTGAGTTATGTCTCAGCATTTTTTGTGCTCCAACTAATGTGTCTGAACACACAACTCGTCAATCCTTAGCATGGATAGGCCATTACATGAGGCGACACTTCCTGCGCAATTGTGTCCAAGGGAAACAGAAAAGTGAGGCAAAAGAGCACAAAAATAGTTTTTCCACTGCTCAGTGATCCATCAGCTGGTTAGATGAATCCAGATTTCTCGCCCACTGCTGATGGGAGGTCAGAACTTGGCACAAGCAGCATGAATCGCTGACCCCTTCCTGTCAGGTGTCATAAGTAATAGCGTGAGGAAGGCTTTCTTGGCACTCTTTGAGTACTCTGATACCTGGATGTGGATGAACGTCACAATGAATTGCTATGGTTCTGAAGGCCAAAGGTGGTCCAACACGCTACCGGATGGTGGCCCTGTAACGAAGTGGCCATTCAATGTATTTGAAACAAAAGAGCTATCAGAATAATGTTTAAAACCCAATTTGCAAAATAGAATTTAAAAATGCTACTTTGTATCTTACCCTATGAATAATTCATAAATGTTTAGAACACAGGCAGAAACAGACAGCACCAGTCAGATATGTAGTGGGCACGGCTCCCAAGCCCGCTCCATATACCACCCACTGGGTGGTCCTAAGGCCTCATGTCCACAGGCAAATTATGAATTAGGATCCGCAGCGGACGACCCGCATCCCATAGGGATGCATTGACCACCCGCGGGTAGATAAATACCCGCGGATGGTCAATAAAAGTGATTTTTTTTAAAATGGAGCATGAAAAAAAATGGACCATGCTCCATTTTCGTGCAGGTCTCCCGTGGGGACGGCTCCCACGGGCTTCTATTGAAGCCTATGGAAGCCGTCCGAATCCGCGGAATATAAAATCGGAATATACTCACCTGCTCTGGATCTTCCCTTCTTCACGGCTTCATCTTCTCTCCGTCGCGGTCGGATCTTTTTTTCTTCGTGCCGGAGCATGCGCGCGGCACGCAACCGACGTGCCGTGCGCATCCGCCGGGCAGAAGAAAGAAGATACGGCCGCGACGGAGAGATGAAGCCGCGATGAAGGGAAGATCCGGAGCGTGCGAGAGGTGAATTAATTCTTATTTTAAGCGCTCATGTCTGCGGGGCAGAAGGGACCTGCTACGGATTCTCCATGGAGAATACGTAGCGGGCCTAATTTTCCCCGTGGACATGAGGCCTAAAGTTGTTTTTTTTTAAAAGTGCGAGCTCTGTACAAAGCTCTCCATATGTCATGTGCCAATTATAATAGTTTCTTCTTATGTGACGGGGGTGGGGGAGCCTTGGACTCCTTCAAGGACCAGGACCTTATGCAACTCTTACCTCTGCGCCCCCTATAGCTGGAGCAAAACATTACAGTTCTCCAAACTGTGGTTCTCCATTTGATGGAAGACTACATCTCCTAGCATGCACACGAGGCTATGCTGGGAGTTATAGTATTCCAACAGCTGGAGAACCACAGATTGAAGAGCAATGCATTAGAAAGCAAGCCACAAAACCATGCACACTTTACAGTGAACTGGCACCTGGTTGCCATCTCTAATTAATGAACTCAGCACATACTTTAGTTAAAGACTTTTACAATCTATGATCTAATTCCTGTAATTTGGGATTTAACTAGGAATAGTCATGGACAGGATTAATCTTCTCTGCACTATATCTGCACTTATGTACTGAATGAAGTCTGCTCTGCCAGAGATTATTAAATCAGAATATTTTCAGATGGAGCTAATGGGGCAGTAAAGTAAACTCCCTCCACAACCTATGAATCATTTTCATGGCACTAGGGTGGGGGAGACATTAATATGTGAATGTGTGCAAAGGCTTTAACGTTACGGAAATGGAAAACTGAGTCAACCTTTGCCTGAGCTGCGCTTTTTTTTTCTCCCGGTCAGGAAACAGCTGACCTGATAAAATTAAACCCACCTGTGTGAGCCGGCCCGATCTCTCCGAGGCCATGAGCAGAGCGTGTGCATAAAGCTGTACAGCAACATTTACCGTATGCGGAGTAATACAAATGGGGCATTACAAAACTCTGGGTCAGAATGGGGTTTTTGGAGATCAGCAGGGCCAAACAAAACATAGGGCTCACCGTCCATCTATCCAACTCCTGTGTAAATCTGGTTAACATCTGCTGGACCTTCAAGGAGCATCATCATCTCAAAGCCCTAGGATAGAGTTTTCCAATTCAAGTCCTCAAGGCATGACGACAGGTCATGTATTCAGGATTGCCTTAGTATTGCACGTGTGATGTTATTATTGTCAGAGCCTCAGACATTGCCGCAGGCGTTCTTACTATGGTATATCCTGAAAGCATGACCTGTTGTGGTGCCTTGAGCACTGGAGTTAGAAACACTGCCCTAGGAGGACCCTCTGTTACTTTGGTAAGCCAGTCAAAATTTTGTCCTGGGAACAGGGTGGGGAGTGCTTACATTACCTGCAGCTGTTTTACTCGGGTGGCCCTCTGACCGGCCACCCGACGGCCCAAGACGGCCAACGCAATCTTCAGACAACCTAAGCCCCACAGTGCATTGTTGGTGCTCCATACCTTTTCTCTGATTGTTTAGCACTAATTACATGAGCAGCCCTGGCCAATCAAAGAGCAGTGCACAGTGAGAATTAAAGGGGTTGTCCCGCGGCAGCAAGTGGGTCTATACACTTCTGTATGGCCATATTAATGCACTTTGTAATATACATTGTGCATTAATTATGAGCCATACAGAAGTTATAAGAAGTTTTTCACTTACCTGCTCCGTTGCTGGCGTCCTCGTTTCCATGGAGCCGTCTAATTTTCGGCGTCTAATGGCCAAATTAGCCGCGCTTGCGCAGTCCGGGTCTTCTTATCTTCTCAATGGGGCTCCGTGTAGCTCCGCCCCGTCACGTGCCGATTCCAGCCAATCAGGAGGCTGGAATCGGCAATGGACCGCACAGAAGCCCTGCGGTCCACGGAGGGAGAGGATCCCGGCGGCCATCTTCACCGGGTAAGTAAGAAGTCACCGGAGCGCGGGGATTCAGGTAAGCGCTGTCCGGTGTTCTTTTTTAACCCCTGCATCGGGGTTGTCTCGCGCCGAACAGGGGGGGGGGGGGGGTTGAAAAAAAAAACCCCGTTTCGGCGCGGGACAACCCCTTTAAGCGATTAGAAAATTGCAGTAATCATATTGCATAGCCGAAAAAAGGACCTGGGGTCAGAGGAATGGCAGAGAAGAGCAACTGCAGGTAGTGTTCCTCCTCTGGTCCCGGAATAGAATTTTGACCCAGAACCAGAGGGTTGTTTTAGGATTTGCATTTCCATGGGCCAAAAGTTGTGAGCGTTCACCTGATCACTACCCCGTGTAAACAAGGTGACAATCAATTGGGTTATTTAGGTCAGGGGTCCCCAACCGCCGGGCCGCGGACCGGGCCGTTGGGTGTTTAGCGCCAGTCCGCGGCACCGCCGGGAACTTTTGCTCTAAACACAAGGCCCGCGGGCCGAATCCGGCCCGCTGCCTTGTGCTATGTGGCCCGCGGCGTGCCGACGCCGCTAACCACCGAAGCGATTACCAGCGGGGGCGCCGCAGCTCCCCGCTGGTAATCGCGCTGATCCCGGCGCACACACTGACGTCTGTGCAGCCAGGATTCTCTTCCCCGAGTCCCCTGCTCATTAGTTCCGCAGGAGAGGACTCGGGGAGGAAGCGTTCCGGGCTGACGTCAGGGCAAGCAGACAGAGACCGACAACAGGGAGGAGGTAAGTATAAGGGTTGGGGGGCTACTTATTACAGGGAAGGGGGCTGCCTATTGCGGGGGGGCTACCTATTACTGGGGATAGGGGGGACCTGCTTATTACTGGGGGGGTACTTATTACAGGGGAAGGGGCTGCTTATTACTGGGGGGGCTGCCTATTACTGGGGGGGGTACTTATTACTGGGGGGGCTGCCTATTACAGGGGGCTGCCTATTACAGGGGGTTATTACTGGGGGGAGGGGCTACTTATTACAGGGGAAGGGGCTGCCTATTACTGGGGGGGGACCTGCTTATTACTGGGAGGGGGGCTGCCTATTACTGGGGGGGCTGGTTATTACTGGGGGGGGGGGGGGGTACTTATTACAGGGGAAGGGGCTGCTTATTACTGGGGAGGGGGGGTACTTATTACAGGGGAAGGGGCTGCCTATTACAGGGGGGGGGTACTTATTACAGGGGTAGGGGCTGCCTATTACTGGGGGGGACCTGCCTATTACGGGGGGGGGGGGGGCCTGCCTATTGGGGGGGGGGAGGGCCTGCCTATCACGGGGGGGGGGGGGGGGACCTGCCTATTACGGGGGGGGGCGGGGGACCTGCCTATTACGGGGGGGACCTGCCTATTACTGGGGGGGGGACCTGCTTATTACTGGGGGGGGCTGCTTATTACTGGGGGAGGGGCTACTAATTACTGAGAGGTGGGGGCTGTCTATTACTGGGGGGGGGGGAATTATATGCTGCCCTATGTGTGTGCTGGGGGGGGGGGATAGATTATATACTGCCCTATGTGTGTACTGCCAGGACATTCTAAATGTCATAATTAAATAATAATGTACTAAACTCCAACTCCCTTCATAACCCCGCCCCATATAACCAAAGCCCCGCCCATGTCCCACCCTGCCAGGCCTTGTAAAAATGGTCTTGCTTGAACACGGTCCCTGGTGCCAAAAAGGTTGGGGACCACTGATTTAGGTCATCAAAAAAAACCAAAAAAAAAACATTGCTCTCAGCAGCACACCTCTCTATGTGAATAGGGGTTGTGCTGCCAAGAAGGATTAAAAGCATCTCGAAGAGAAGGGTGCAGAACTACCACCAGTTTATTGGCGATCTATCATGTAATTACTTTCAGGCAGCACAGCATTAGCATTCAGTGTAGTGGTAGCAGGGATTGGAGCTTTTCTTCTTCAGTAAAGTTCCGGACAATTGCCGGGTATTACTCATCATTACAAGCGGACCACCACCCACCCAACTCCCCCCAAAATCAAAGTGAATAGGGGATGAACAATTGTGTAAGGGGGTAGCAAATAGTGCTCTTATTATATGGTTATATTGCCCTCCAAATTGTGTGTTATGCTCTTCTGGCCCCTAGGGGGCAATTACTATTACAATTGTTTTTGGTTGTAACAAGTATTACAATTGCTGGATGGTCACAGGGCGTGCTATACATAGACCGTTAGTGACAAAGACCAGCAGTCACTTGGAGGAGCTTAGTGAGGGAGCTGGGTATTAACACCCTTCAGGTGTGCAGAGTATGGTGGTAACTGCTGTACATCTGTGCTTGGACTGCTTGCAACACATGCCAAAGACTGAGAATCTTGAGCAAAAGCTTATAGCGCGACTTCTGCAGTTACTGATGATTCAGGTGCTTGCCGGCCGGCCTTCCTGCCCATGACCATCCATCCTCTCGTAGAGCTACAGTAGAAAATAAAGTTCTACTTTTTTGACTGGCAACATATAGACTGTATTTGGAACAGACCTCAACACAGCTGGGTAACCGGTAAGTCCCACCCCACTAACCATGCCTACTTGGTCCTCAATAGGCCAGGGACTACCGGAGGCTTTGAAGACCTCCTCATAAAGATCAAGCCCCATCTTCGAACCTATTAAAGAATCTCTACCCCGACAAAGCCGCAGTTCCACCTACAGCCTCCATTTCTACAATCGCTTATCTCCCATATTGGCCTGTGCGGTAAGCCAGTGAAAAGGTCACTGATCTTGAGGATTGGAGTTCATATTAAAAAGGGGATATCGGCCCATAGACGCAAGGTGCTCAAGCACAAAGCACCAATAGCTTTTTTTAGTTGGAACCAATATAATGAATTCTAGATTAATAAATTAATAAGTGAATGAACAAGACAGAAAAAAACCCTGTCTGTCTGACAAACGTGTTAATAATGTAAACCCACTGGGAAAAGCAAAAAGTTTTACAAATCTGATGCAGGTGTGGATATGAGACAGTCACATTAACAGAAATTACCTGATCAGCAGACACTGCGATAACTCCGAGCTATCAATTACCAGCCTGTCAAATGCTGATGAGCTCCATGAAGCAGAAAATGTGGATGAGGAATACTCAGTAGGAATTAAAAT
This sequence comes from Eleutherodactylus coqui, assembly GCF_035609145.1. Lineage (NCBI taxonomy): Eukaryota > Metazoa > Chordata > Amphibia > Anura > Eleutherodactylidae > Eleutherodactylus > Eleutherodactylus coqui. Next base: position 187,726,246 of record NC_089839.1, read on the forward strand.
GTAAGAAGCAATAGCAGAGAGAATCACAAGAGCCTCTGCCCAACATCTCACATCATCAAATATCAGAGGAGCGATAACACAGAAGACCTTATTTACCCAAGCCTAACTCAAGATAGATCAGCTATGAATAACGGGAAAGTTGCAGACTCCGGTTGAGAGTAAAATTAGCTCATTTAAAGGGGTGTTGTAATTGGCGGTGTTCGCACATAGCGGATTTGGTGCAGATTCTTAACTTCTTCAATGAAAAGGATGAAGCCTACTGCAAATGCGCACCAAACGGAGGAAAATATGCTACGGGTGTTTTTCGTGAATCTACACCAAAATCCGCCATGTGTGAATCCACTCTTAAAGGGTAGACCAATCACAGCAAGGTATCTCCTATCCAAAAGGATAGGGAATAACATTTTGACCAGTGGAGGTCCAACCACTCAAACGCCCACCGGTTGTCAGCTCGCTGCCAGAACTCGGGAAAGCACCGAGGCTGTAATCTCAGACTCAATGGAGGTCCCAGGATTGGACCCCACCAGTAAGCAAGTGGGAAAAAACAGTACCACACCTGCCCATAGGTTTAGTAAGGTATTGCATATCAGTCCTATTCACTTCAATGGAGCTGAGCTGCAATACCAGATACAACCCTTAGACAGGTATGGTGGTGTTTGTGGAAGAAAGAGGTAAGACCCCTTTAATTTGTATTGCACGAAGGAGGACTGGTCTACATTACATCCCACACTAACTGCAAACTAACCCCCAAACTAAAACATACCATGAAATGTTGCTGCTGTTAAGAGTCAATTATGAGAGCGGCTCAGACGCAGCTGTTCTGTACAATGGCGACTTCTTGTTTGGGGTCGTAACATACAGTTTATAGATTTCCTGCTCCCTTTGTAGATGCTGTATATCGCAGCTAATAATGCAGAACATACGCTTCAATAATGATTTATGAATTTGGCAAGACGAAATCTAAGACCTGAAGCTGCAAAGCTTTGTTGTTCTAACCTAAAACAATTTACATGATTAATTTAGCCAAATTATTTTTCCCCTTTTTTAAAGCTCGTTCCATGGAGTGGCTTTTATAGCCCATTTCCTTTTTAGTGGAGTTTATAGCTTTATGAGCCGTGTGGGCAAAAGTCCTTTTCATGCCTCTTGAGTGCTAGGGCCATATACATGTGTAACAGGTGATGCTGTGATGGCGCGGTGGTGACGGACGCAGACGGAGGTGGTTAGTTGCAGAAAAAACATTTACTTTAAATATAAGTATTATTTATATTAGCACCACATAGGAGGGTATGTATTCTTAAAGGGACACTCTGGGGATATAAAAAAATGTATTCATTATGTAGCTATGCCCCCCAGTATATATAAGTGAGCTAGTGTTACCTTGGTTAAAATTCCTTTCTGTCTGAATCTCCTGGCCTCTTTCTCCTGAGTTGGTCATGTGACCTCAGTTCTGATCAGCTCAGATCTACTTGGGGTTATGTATTCAGGGTCTAGTCAGTTTCTCAGTTTGTGGGATGCGGTTACAGGGATCAACCACAGAAACTGTGTTGAGGGACAGAGATTTACTCTTGTTACAACAGCTTACACCGCTCCTATCCCACAGTTATAATAGAGGATATCACAGCTCTACCTCCTGACTGTATATTTATGGTCTGCAGCTTATTTAGGTTAATATGTAGAAGGTAATAATTGCCTTTGCTAATGACTCATGGGATTTATTGAAAATAAAAAAAAATCTTACAAGCTGCAGTGCAGGGTAGTGACTAGAATACACAGAGGACACCTCCAGAGTGTGACAGCCAATCAGGTGAGGAGGGGCGGGCATTGAAAAATGTGTTTTTGGTGGAGTGTCATTTTCAACGCAATGTTAACAACATCACACAGCAGTATAAAACATCATCCTTAACTCCTTAATGCCACAAGATGTAAGTTTATGTCCTGGCAGGGTGGTAGTTAATTTAACAGGACATAAATTTACATCCTGTGGATGGCACAGGCTCAGAAGTTTAGATGTCCTGTAAATAGGTGATAAAGCCAACCTCTGTCCACGGGAGAGTTTTAAAGTTATTCCCTATCCACAGGATAGTTATAAAGTTATTCCCAGTGCTTTGGATAGAGGATAACTGTATAACTTGGCACAGCACTTTTAAAGGGATTGTCCGGTTAGCTGACCAATATTGCTCCTCTAGCTGAAATAGTTTTAACAAAAACCAGTGCTTACACGTGCTATATCACCGGGATCTAGTACTGTAGTCCCGTCATGATCCTGGTGTTTGCTGTTGCTGAATATGTCATTGGAAGTCACCTGACTGCTGCAGCGTCATTGTTCTGAACTCCTTGTATCACGGTGCCCAGGTTATATGAGCACCAATGCCAGGAGAATGAGTGATGATGCTGCAGCTTCTGATTGGTCGCAGTCGTCAAGTGACTTCTGATATCATTAGTAACAAACACCATGGCGGGACGACAGTACAGAATTGCAGCCATAGAGAAGTACTGCTCTTTATGGTATTTTGACACAATAGGAGCTAGAGGGGCAATGTTGTCCGGTAAGCACTGCAGAACACATTTGCGCTATAAAACTAACAGTTTAATATATAAAAAAAATATCATAAACCTTTTAAGAAGATTAAAAAATTCTGGGTTTTGCTCTCATTACTCAAAATTTTTCATAGTACATAAAGATGAATCTAAACTCTATAAAGTTTTATTAAAAAAAAAAAGTTACAAAAGTAAAAACAAAACAAAAAAAGAAGACGGCCCACCGCCATTGCCAACCAAAAGCGTCGCCATACGAGTCCTGTAATCCAAGACTATACATATTACATATCAAAACATCTGAAACAAAACATTTAACCCATTCCTGTACTTTAAATTTTAAAGTTAGTATATTTATGCTGAAATAAACCGCTATAAATTAAGAAAAGCAAAAAAAAAAAACAACTTGAGCTTTTTACCCCTAGTAAGACTAAATAACGGAAAAAAGTTTTGTAAAAAAAATAAATATCAAAAATAGCCCTATATCTCATGGAAAAAATTACAGCGAAAAATATTATGGTAGCTGAAGAAAATAATATAGGGCCGTAAAACCACCACATGGGTAAAATCCCTAAAAAGAGAGTGTGTCCCTTGACCTTAAGGGGTTAAATGATGGACTGGATATATGCAGTATAGTAATTACAGTCAACGCCTGGGGTCTTCAAGTGAGATTCTTCTTATTTCAGTTTTCACTATTAAGGTCTTTGAAATACAATTACTCGGATACATTCTCCAGGAGTGCTGGTATTAAGATGATGGGTGCAGTCATTTCATCTTGCCATTATGAAAGGAAGGACTTTTTCGGAATGTGTTTCTCTAATGCATGCCAGGGTTGCAGATAAGGAGTCAAATCTGAATGCAGTAACAGTAATTCAGAAGGGGAACATCTTAATACCCCGGGCAAAAATGTTACAATGCTGAGGAAATATAGAATAGACTTTGGTCCCAGTACATTTCCTTCCAGATAAACCTGACGCATGTAAAAGTAATCCAACTTGTATCACATTGTCTAGAAGACAGCACAAAAGGAGGGGAAATGTTAATCTAGACGACACAATAGCGGTAGCCATTTATTTGGTGGGGCGACAGGCCATTTCGATGCTCTTTGCACTGTAAAAACAAAAGTCACTACCTGGAAACCATTGCAAGGGTTATCCAGATCTACAGTTAGGGCCAGAAATATTTGGACAGTGACACAAGTTTTGTTATTTTAGCTGTTTACAAAAACATGTTCAGAAATACAATTATATATATAATATGGGCTGAAAGTGCACACTCCCAGCTGCAATATGAGAGTTTCCACATCCAAATCGGAGAAAGGGTTTAGGAATCATAGCTCTGTAATGCATAGCCTCCTCTTTTTCAAGGGACCAAAAGTAATTGGACAATGGACTCTAAGGGCTGCAATTAACTCAGAAGGCGTCTCCCTCGTTAACCTGTAATCAATTAAGTAGTTAAAAGGTCTGGGGTTGATTCCAGGTGTGTGGTTTTGGATTTGGAAGCTGTTGCTGTGACCAGACAACATGCGGTCAAAGGAACTCTCAATTGAGGTGAAGCAGAACATCCTGAGGCTGAAAAAAAAGAAAAAATCCATCAGAGAGATAGCAGACATGCTTGGAGTAGCAAAATCAACAGTCGGGTACATTCTGAGAAAAAAAGGAATTCACTGGTGAGCTTGGGAACTCAAAAAGGCCTGGGCGTCCACGGAAGACAACGGTGGTGGATGATTGCCGCATACTTTCTTTGGTGAAGAAGAACCCGTTCACAACATCAACTGAAGTCCAGAACACTCTCAGGGAAGTAGGTGTATCTGTCTCTAAGTCAACAGTAAAGAGAAGACTCCATGAAAGTAAATACAAAGGGTTCACATCTAGATGCAAACCATTCATCAATTCCAAAAATAGACAGGCCAGAGTTAAATTTGCCGAAAAACAGCTCAAGAAGCCAGCCCAGTTCTGGAAAAGTATTCTATGGACAGATGAGACAAAGATCAACCTGTACCAGGAGAAGAAAGGGAACGGCACATGATCCAAGGCACACCACATCCTCTGTAAAACATGGTGGAGGCAACGTGATGGCATGGGCATGCATGGCTTTCAATGGCACTGGGTCACTTGTGTTTATTGATGACATAACAGCAGACAAGAGTAGCCGGAGGAATTCTGAAGTGTACCGGGATATACTTTCAGCCCAGATTCAGCCAAATGCTGCAAAGTTGATCGGACGGCACTTCACAGTACAGATGGACAATGACCCCAAGCATACAGCCAAAGCTACCAAGGAGTTCATGAGTGCAAAAAAGTGGAACATTCTGCAATGGCCAAGTCAATCACCAGATCTTAACCCAATTGAGCATGCATTTCACTTGCTCAAATCCAGACTTCAGACGGAAAGACCCACAAACAAGCAAGACCTGAAGGCTGCGGCTGTAAAGGCCTGGCAAAGCATTAAGAAGGAGGAAACCCAGCGTTTGGTGATGTCCATGGGTTCCAGACTTAAGGCAGTGATTGCCTCCAAAGGATTCGCAACAAAATATTGAAAAAAAAATATTTTGTTTGGGTTATGTTTATTTGTCCAATTACTTTTGAGCTCCTAAAATGTGGAGTGTTTGTAAAGAAATGTGTACAATTCCTACATTTTCTATCAGATATTTTTGTTCAACCCTTTAAATTAAACATTACAATCTGCACTTGAATTCTGTTGTAGAGGCTTCATTTCAAATCCAATGCGGTGGCATGCAGAGCCCAACTCGCGAAAATTGTGTTACTGTCCAAATATTTCTGGCCCTAACTGTATCTATGGGAGTTCCCTGTGTGGGGGATGAAGATAGAAGATGCAGTGGATGTTCTATTAATTGACTGGGATTCGGTAGCTAGGACTCAGTGGGAGGGACACTAGGATGTGTTAAAGTTAATCAGTTAATTGATAAGGCTATGAAAACCCTTGAGTACCATCTAAATCGGGTATGCCTAATTATATAATAATATATATAATAATTATTATTCAATGCATTGGAGAAGAGTACAATAAGAAACACCCAAGTGATATTTCCAAAGAGGTTATATAGTGTGGCATTCCCCAAAAAAACAAAAAGTCAACAATATAAAGTCTACAGCATGTGTGATACTTCTCCCATGGTAAAACATTACAAAGGTTAATAATGACAAAGCTGCATGCTCAGTGTCTAAGACCCCTTCAGTAAGATTTCATAAAAATGCGTCTTCAGCACACATACTTCTTGCTATACACGCTGCACAACGACATTACTGCATAAATATAACCCAATACTTTCACAATGTAATTCAATAGTTTCACAGATGAGAGTGCTAATGCAAGGAGAACTGGCATTGATGCTGCAGCGTCTGATTGGCTGCAGGGGTCACCTGACTTCTGGTGACAACATCTACCACACTAAATACCCACACCAGGGCGGGTCTACAGAGCTGGTTCTTGTTGGGGCAGAAAAGGCAAGTAAGCCATTTTAACGCAGCTGCAGCTATCTGAAAAATATTGTTGAGTAACCGGACTAGCCCTCTACGAATTTTAACTTAATGGCTCACTGACGATGCTCCAATCAACAGGTAGACTGCAGTGTCTATATTCAGTGATATGTAGCAGCTGCAGAAGACTAACAATGCAAAATTTTTAATATAACCCTACTTAGAATTACAAAATACATGCATTTAAGTAGATGAAGAAGGTGTCTATTGCCTGTTGGCCTCGTGTGGCTCAGAGTCCGAAGCCAGCAAAAATGCAGTGAACTCTCACTCATGACCTGAAGGTTGCAAGTTCAATCCCCGCTTGGTTCAGGTAGCCAGCTCAAGGTTCTCTCAGTTTTCCATCCTTCCGAGGTTGGTAAAATGAGTACCCAGCTTGGTGTGTGTGTGTGTAATAAATTTATTACTTGAAAGTGCTGTGGAATACGTTGGCGCTATACAAATAAGATTTAATTTCTTTTGTTGGAAGGACTTCTTCGAATCTGCCCCCAGCGAAACGTTGTCACCCAGAGGCTAGCAAAAGCTTTATAGCAACCAATTAAATCCAGCTTTCATATTTCTAGTATAAAAGGTTCACATGTAGCTGATTTGCTGCAGATTTTCTACAGCATATTTGCACCACAAAATGCACAATTTGGTTTCAGTTGAATTCAATGAAATCTGCTGCTGATCCATGCCACAATTTGCACATAATGTTATATATTTTTCCACTTGCAGAAACTCCACAGTAAACCTGCCAAGTGTGAATATACCCTAATAAAAAAATATAGAAGTAGGATTCTGATTAGCAGCGCAGATGGTCCTATTCTTTGCCATGGGTGGTAAAAAATTAAGCAGGACTGCCTCTTTCCAGTGTCTGTATGCAGTGTAGTAGTGGTAGTGACCTATGTTAGTGGCTTCTTCCTTGTTGACAAGGTGTTGGCTCTGTATTCGGGTTCTACAGCTAGCAATAGGGACACTGGCTGTTTGTGGACACTGTGGTTTCTCCTATATAAACCTATGAGGAGGAGAAGAATAGAAAGAACAAGCAAAAGTAGAAAAACATCATCCAAAAGGTTGCCATTGGAGAGATTTGAACCTGGAACTCCAGTGGAGAAGAAAAAGGAAGAAGGTGGTGAGGGAGAAAAAGAATAAGGAGTAGACAGAAGAGAAGAAATATAACAAGGAGGTGGAGAGTAGGAACTTCTCCGAAGACACAGCCTCAGGAGGAGGATGGAGTTTAGTGGCTTAGCGGCTAGCACTATTGCCTTGTAGCAGTGGGATTCTAGGTCCACAGCTAATTATGTACAACATCTGCATGGAGTTTGTGTTTATTCTTATTCTTCTTGCTTCTCCCTTCTTTAGAGGAGGAGAAAGTGGAGAAGTGTGGTGGCTCAGTTGTTAGCACAGTTGCTCTGCAGTGTTCGAGTAGTCTTGCAGTGCTAGAATTCCAGGTTCAAATATGACCAAGGGTAACACTGGTATGTTTTTTATGATCTCTTTGTGTTGATTCTCGTTGTCGTTGTTCTACTCGTCTAAAGCAGAACAGACAACTGTGGTGGCTCAGTTGCTAGCACTGCTGCTTTGCAGAGCTGGAGTTGCCATGGTTAGATTTGAACTTACACCATGTATATTTTTTTATGTTCACTTTTTGATCTTTTCCTCATATAGAGCAAAAAGGGCAAGTGTGGTGGCTCGGTTGTTAGCACTGCCACTTTGCAGTGCTATAGTTGTAGGTTCAAATTTGACCAAAGGGCAACATCTGGATGGAATTATTTCAAAATCCGTGCAGATATTTTTCTTGATGGGATGTGAACCCAGGACCCCAGCACTAAAAGGCAACAGTGCTAACAACTTAGCCACATTCATAGAAGGGACACACACTTTATTGAAGTCAATTTTTACTCCCATTTTCAATGAGAGTCGGAATTGGACATTCTGATCCATGGCAATTTTTATGAAATAGAGCCAGGTACTCGCGAATATTTAATTAAAAATCGCTCAACACCATTCGAGACCTCATTGTAGAAAGCAGTGGGAAAACATTACCTGCCTCTGCCGTGGGCTACAATGATGGAGCACTAACCAGAATCAACGAGGGGGGTAGAGAAGGGCACATATCCGAACTACCCTGGCCTCCCTAAGCTACCTGCACACAATCTACTGCCTACAGTGAGCTCATGAACTATGCTTCAATACCAACTGTGTTCTAATAAACATGTTGTGTTGGCAAAATGTGGCATGGACCTGATCGTTTTGCTACTGTGAGGAAGCCTACCATACTGTGGTATGCAGCCATGGCATTTTCCAGGACTACCGGAAAGGGCTCTCCTCGCAGCCCTGCAAAAAGGCACCTTGGAGTCGCCTGCCCAAGTTTCGATGAGACAACGTTAGATGCCAGTGTCAGGTGAAGCCTCAGCACAGAACCTTCTCTGGCTCATTCCTCCTCCTAACAGAGGCTTCCCATCCATCCAAGACCCGGTTGAGCTGGCAAGTGCATGTTGGTTGAATGTAGCATTTTGCACAACAAGGGTCACACGTAGCTCTAAAATGAACATGATCTGCAGAGCTTGAAGGTTAAACGAGAAAAGAAACCTGAGCTGCAGTACCAAACACAGCCATGGGCAAGGGTGGCACTGTTTCTGACGCTCTGGTGATCTCATTGTTCCCTATGAATCAAACATCCTCGACAGTTTTATTACCTTCATCTTTTTCAAAACTTTACATCAACTGAACTTTCAATTTCAATTTACTGCCGGAATGTAGTGGATATCATTTTCAACAGGGCCGGCCTTTTTGATTTCTTTTGCTTCTATTCACCTTCCTCCATGAGGCTCCCAGGAAAATACATTACTATGTATGAAATTCAACCCCCATGCACTTAGAACAACAAGCACTTGCCAAACACAAAAATCAAATCAAATTCAATTATCCCTTCTAGTTCATCTCACAGCAGTGCAAGAAACCGCGATGGAAAATATCCCACAACTGACCTAAAACATCGTCCGGAATGAACTGGCATTTTTCATATACTTTCTGATTAGATTTTTCTCCGGCTGCCTGTAGATGGAATTGATCCTGTAATTTTACATCCACAAAAAAGCAAATTCCAAGAGACATTTATCTTTCCTGCTGGATATTACACTCTAGTTTGAGATAAAAGAGCCTGACATTTGGTGTAAAATAAAAAAAATAGAAAATGTGATTGACTAAAAAGATTTGCGAAAGACGCAAAGTCACCAATATACAAGAACATTTGCATATAGACAAGGATGATACTACAACTCCTACTGTCTGAAATGTCACCTCCACTCCAAAGTGGAGATGGGAGAGAAGAACGCAATCTTACCTTCAAAAATGTGAAAGACAATTAAAAGTCTAAGGCCGCTTTTACGCCGTTTTGATTTTAATGTGGTTAAATTTTTAAAAAAGCAAAAAAAAAAAACCCCAGAAAGGTTTCCGTTTGCTTCTACTTCGTTAAGTTTCCATTTTTGGGGGGACAGAAAAATAGCTCAGTCAAACGGAATGGAAGCGAGCAAAGCATTTCCGTTTTTTATAAACGCCAACAAAATCAATGGGGAATAAAAACAAATCGGTCTTTTCCGTTTTATTTCAGTTTCTCGCATCCAAAACCGGGGCAGAGGGATGGAAATGTTAAACTGACCCAACGCAGGTGTGAATGTAGCCCAAATAACTCACCTTATTACTAACTGCCAATCTCCCATTTGCAGGACATTGCTAACGCCCCCTCTCCCATGATATATTTAGTAAAGGACGCAGAAGAAAAAACGTTCAAAACGGTCCACTTTAGGGGAACGTCTGCATCATCTACATCCCTTTTATGTTCTCAGGATAGTTGGGAGATGTACGAACAAGAGCTTTTAAGGATTTTACATTGATAGCCCCTCCTTATCCAGGGACCTACGCTGACCAACAGATCTAAGGAGCAACTGCACTCAATGGAGCACCACGACTCTACACTGCAGTACTGGCACTGCAATACCCATGAGTATGTGGCTGCGTTTGCCACCGCTGTGAGGCCCATTCAATTGAATGAGGTTGAGTTTCAGTGCAAGAAATAGCAGTATTTCATGTATTCGGGTCCATTCAGACAGATGTATATTCCACACAGACCAACTATAGGAATTAGGCTAGTCACATGTACGTTCCTTCACAAGGATGGTGGCCCACCTGGAAGAATCTGTTGCATGCCACTTTTCACAAACGTATGCCTCCCAACTGTCCCGGATTCTGCAGGACAGTCCCAAGTTTGAAACGTTGCCCCCCAGGTCTCACAAGCAAAAAAGAATTAAAATTTAAAAACTAAAATAATTATACTCCTTTTCCACTGCCTCTCCTTAACCGTCTCACCTGCCTGCAGCCATTCACAAGCTGCTGCAATTCCCTGGCCTCATGTTTGTGCCAGACATCTAATTAGCTGTTGGGATTGAGTAGCAAAGTCCAGGATCTGGAGGGATAGCATGTGGAGAGCTGGCAGGGACGGTAAGGTGACTGGAGCCCCTAATGGGGGTCACTATTACTACCAGGGGCACCGTTATTACTGTAGCCGCTAATGGGACTGTTAATAGGGGCACTATTACTACTGGGGCTACTAACGGAGGTCACTTATTCCTAGGGCCACTAACGGAGGGGTCTATTACTACTAGAAGCACTCTTTCTATTGTGCTCACTATCAGAATAGGGGCCACTAATAGGGGCATTATTACCGAGTGCCCTTTAGTATACAGAATGCACTGAATGGGGGTTTGGCTTGCTTCCTTCTCTTTGAATTAGTGCTTGTTTATAGGTAGGCATGGGAAACTATCCATTGTATATTACTAGCCCTAAGATCTTGACACTCCAGTCATGAATTGGTTAAAGCAAAACTCATTTATTTTAGATGACTTCCCCCTATGGCCCATCGACAGTGTATCATCATAGGAGACAAGTGCAGATTGTGGGCTGCGGCTCCAGATATTTGAGGAGCCTTTCAATAAAATATGGAGCACCTGTCAGCATCAATCTACATGTAAATGGGAAGAGAAAGGGGCGGCTGGGCTTATTTACTAAATAACCTTGGCGAAGGGCAGCCACCGTTATTATCCGCTAAATTCAAGGAAACCTACAAATAAACACTGTGAACACAGAACAGGTGGAGTATTATGAAGTACAGCAGGTTTGATGCCAAAACAGTGAGTAATCGGGAGTGTTGTGGTATTACAGACTACACATGGCATTTGCCTGCCATAAAATTACTGCCTGAAAAACACGAAAATGATCCGAATGCCCAGAAATGGCGGAGTCTCAGCCTCAGAGAGAAGAAATTAGTGACGCGTGCACAGCAATTTGTTCTACTGCTGTCCCAGATCACTGGAGGGGTTTTGGGGATTTAAAGGGGGTTGTTTCCACCTCAAGACATTTTCCCATAGCTGTAGGATGGAGAACAACTAGAGCTTCATGGGGTCAACTGATCATGAGAATAGGTCCCCGATTGGCTAGAGTGGCGCTCAAGCATGCACGCTGCCACCCCATTCATTCCAGTGGGACAGCCGCAGATAGCTGGCACTAGAACTCCGCCATCTTTAACAGTCCCACTGACGTGCATGGAGCAGTGGTGACCTTTGGGACCCCTGTTCTCATGATTGGTGGGGGTGCTAGCAGTTGGACATCCACCAATCTGCTAGCTATCCCCATTATATAGAGTGGGGATAATAACTTTTGATGAGGACAACTCCTCAGGATAGGTCCACATTACCATTGGGGCAGTCCGATTCCTGGATCTCTCGCTGATCAGTTGTCTGAAGGGGCTGTGGCATCAGGTCATTGGTCACATGGCTGATCTGCAGCTCAGTCCAATTCAAGTGAATGGGATTGGGCTGCAGTATTAGGCATAGCCATTATGCAATGTATGGTGCTGTGCCTGGTAAGGAATAAAAGGGCTGCAGCACTCATGACTCCTTTAAACAGCCAATCGGCTGAGGTGTTGGGAGTCATGCCTTTACCAATCCTATATTGATGATTATTCCTAAAAATAGGTCATCAATATTTAAGTCTTTGAAAACTCTTTTAAATACCCAGCATATCAAGCAGACACTAACTTGCAAGTTCAAGGAACTTTGTTAGGCTCACTGTCCACGGCCATGACGCAATATCGCTAGCGATATACTGCAGCGGGGGAGGCGGTGGGGCCACTGTCAGTCCTCTGCCGTAGATAGGCTCACCGCGGAGAGTCACGGCATGCCGTGATTTAAATCCCACGATCAGAGAATCGCTATGATCCTCCGCTCGTGGACAGCGCAGCTGCACTTTCCGTAGAAACGCTATGGAAAGCGTTCACTGCGTTACCCGCGGCCGGATTTTCGCCACGGGTAACACAATTAACTATCGCCCGTGGACAGGCAGCCTTAAGGTTCATGTCCATCCTTTGAACAAAAAAATAATGGTATTAATCTATCTCGCTTCAAAATTCTGTGCTGATTATTTGCAGAAGTTGCACACTCTTGCACAACTAGGCCTTGTGTAGTGTTGAATGAACAGAGCCAGTAGAGCCCTGTTTCTGGTCAAACTATTGTAACAGTTCGGTTCTGCAAGAACCGAAACCGAGCTTTTAGCAAAGTTCTACCTAAACTAGGCTTCTACTGGTCTGGTTCACCCAACACTAGTCCTGAATACTGGTGTATAATGCTGTCTAAGAGCTATAAAAGCCCTATATATTCCTCTGAGTTTTATACAATCAGGCCCGCTACGGGTTCTACATGGAGAATCTGCAGCAGGTCCCTCCTGCCCCGCGGACATGGGCACTGAAAATAGGAATTTAAAAGAATTTACCCATCCGTAGCGGGCGGGGAAAGTCTTCTCTTCCTCACGGCCGGATCTTCTTTTTCGGCCGGGGGATGAACTAGTCACGTCGGCGGCACGTCGGCGACGGGCCGCGCGCTTGCGCCGGTCACATCCGCCGAGCTGAAGCAAGAAAGATCCGGCCATGAGGAAGAGAAGACCTTCCCCGCCCGCTCCGGATGGGTAAATTCTTTTAAATTCCTATTTTAGGTCTCCCGCGGATCCGGACGGCTTCCATAGGCTTCAATAGAAGCACGCGGGAGCCGTCCCCGCGGGAGACCCGCACGAAAATGGAGCATGGTCCAGATTTTTTCATGCTCCATTTTTTTTTTTAAATCACTTTTATTGACCATCCGCGGGTATTTATCTACCCGCGGGTGGTCAATGCATCCCTATGGGGTGCAGATCCGCGTGCGGGAGAAGAGTTAAAATCCGCTGCGGATTTTAATTCTTCTTTTGCCTGTGGACATGAGGCCTTAGACAGCATTATACAGCAGTTTTAGGGGTTTTGGTGAACTTCCAGTTTGGTTTGAATTTGTTCAAACCAAAAACAGATTTTTTTTTTGCAAAATCTCATTAAACTGGCTGAAGTGAACTTGCCAAAAAATGGCTTGAAAGAATATGTGAATTTCCCTCATACCTGCAGTCACCACTAGGGGGTGTTTAGATGCTTACTGTATACTGTTAATACATTGAATTAAAAAATAACAGCATACAGTAAGCTCCTGATCTCCCCCTCTTAGTAGCTGCAGGAATGTTATATTTTGAATAGATGTCATTGTGGGGTATTTGGAGCTCTGCATCACAAAAAATAGATCCAAATTGTTATAAAAAGTTATTAAGAAATAATCAACACAGAATGTTGCACTAAAAAACTACAAGGTGAACCTTCCCTTCTTCTGAACAAGATCTGAAAGATTTAAAGAGTGGCTGAACTTTTTAAAAACTTTTGACATGCCAAAAGCGACATCTCAAAAAGTTTGAGCAGATGAGGTGCAGATATGAAGACACTAGCTGATTGCTGACAGGAGGGGCTCCGGCGCTCACCCACGTACCGTCATTGCCGATTCCACTAGACCGCTGAAGATGAAAGCACAGACTTCCTTAGACATCTACAAGTTTGTCTTCAGCAGTCAAGAGGAGCCAACAAACAACCATGATGGCGCTTGGTTGAGCGCCGCAGTCCCTTCATTTCAGCGACCAGCACCGACTGATCAAAACTTTTTTAAAGGTCACTCAGACATGTCAAAAGTTTGCATAACTGTAGTTACTCTTTAAAAGTGTCAAGCTATGAAGCTTTGGAGTTTCCTTGCCTGGTACTTGAATAGCAGATGGTTACAAAACCAACTGATTTACACCCATTAGAACTTGCACCTAACATGGTCATACATCACTGGACCCAGACTGATGGCTGCTGTGGATCCAAACATATTTCTAGCAAAGCACAATCCATTACTCCTTAAAGGATACCCCTACAAGCCTCCAGCAATCCAAGTAACAGCAATTTATAGAGCTGGGAACACATTACGGCCACTACAATGACATACGGCGAAGAATGACGGCTATTGGTTTTTCCTTTTTTTTTTAAATGTCTCACTTTCCAGGTAATAAAAATGTCATCCTCTCATACAACGAGATTTCATTGCTTCCCTAAAGACACGATCAGTAGTGTTCACGGCCAAACATCAATCAGCTAATTACCTTTCATAGAGAAATATGAGCTAGGTCAACTACGCTTAGCAAAGTCGTCATAAGGGATCCCTTCTAACAACAACTCTGGGATTTCAGAGGGATTCTTAAAGATCATTCAGGGACATTTTACACATTTTTTTGCATAACTTTTATGTCTTATGAAAATATGCAGGAAGAAATTAGTGCAGCAGATTTGAGATGAAGGATGGCTGGAATCCAATACAGGACGTTCAGTAACTTTGCAAACAAATTGCTTTAGTTATCTTACACACATTTTGAGTTACATTGGTTGTTACTGGAAACAGTCAACAAGCTTGTTGACAAACAACCACAAAAGCTCCCATAATGTAGCTACAACAGGTAGCTAGTTTTTCTATTTAACCCTTAGACCCAATGTCCACGGACGGATTTTAATTATAGAATCCGCAGCATGCTCCATTTTTCTGCGGATCCTGCGGAACGGCTTCCATTGACGTCGATGGAAGCCGTCCTATCCGCGGCACAGCCACAGCAGTCACTGTGGACGTGCCGCGGATCCGCGGGAAAGCAGGAGATTAAAAATAAAATAGCACTGCGCATGCGTCCGGCATGTCGCCAGCACGTCCGGACGCATCCGCCGTGCTGAAGAAAGAAGATCCGTCCGGCACAGACCAGATTCACGTTGGATCTGGACAGGTAAGTTAGCATTTTGAGATGCTGTGTTTGTGTACGCAGGTTTAGCCCCGTTCAATTTGGCAAATCTGCGGTGGTTTCTGTGCATAAACCGTGGCAAGAATGGATGTGTCAATTTTTTCCTCCACAATGTTGATTTCAAATCCATGCACGGAAAAATCTGTGCGATATGACAAACACTGTGGATTCTCACTGAACACAATGAGACATTGATAAAAACAGTGCAAATTGTGGCGTAGAGTCCATACACAAATATTCCATCGTGTGAGCATGGCCCATCAGACTGTTGTACGGTGCCGATTCTAAGGGTTGCATTTCTCAGAATACAAGAGCTAGAGTTTTGCAGACAATGAACAAGATATACTGTGAGTTCAGCTCTGAAGCGTGTAAAGTTCTAAGGGCCCATTCGTAGGGGCATATTTTCTGTCTACATTTTTTACTGACTAAATACATACCGCACACAGACTCATAAAAGTGAGGCAGGCGGATAAAAAAACAAAAAAAAACAAATACCCAACAAGAATGCTTGTACCGTGTTTCCCCGAAAATAAGACAGTGTCTTATATTAATTTTTGTTCAAAAAGGTTTAAACTTTTTTACATGTATAGTTGCGTGGACACTATTTAAATTGACATTTTTAATTAACTGTTAGCAGGGCTTAATTTTGGAGTAGGGCTTATATTTCAAGCATCCTCAAAAAGCCTGAAAAATCATTTTGCATCCTCAAAAATTCTGGAAAATCATGCTATGTCTTATTTTCAGGGTATGTCTTATTTTCAGGGAAACAGGGTAGAATGTGCATACATGTAAAGGGTTAATGCTGTAGCATTCCCCCCTTACAGAACAGTGCAAGCAGCCGCTGTCAGATCCAGGGATTATTCTGACTGCCATTATGGAGTCGGGAAGGAATTTTATTCCAGCAAATGAGGTGGATTGGCTTAATTGGGGTTTTTTTTGCCTTCCTCTGGATCAACAAGGTGGGAGGGGGTGGAAACAGGCTGAAATTGATGGACATTTGTCTTTTTTCAGCCTATGTTATGATGGCTGGGGAGGAGGAGAAGAGACGCATTGAGGCGCCATGCAGAATGATCCCAATCTCCTGCCAGACCAGAGGCGGGGAGCAGGGACTTGTAAGGGAGTTTCAGGTGTCATTTTCTTGATGTCTCCTGTAAGGCTGCAAAGGATTCTGCCCCCTTAGTCATGACTTGGGGGCCAAAGTTGGGAGGCCAGCCGTATCCTTGGGGTGAAATACTCCGCAGTGTATGGGAAGAGAGGGAGTCTTCCTCCCCACAATTATCCAACATCATGGTGGCGGTGTTGAAGAGAATGACGCTGCACAGTGAAAACCGACGGATGACATTGGAGATGGCCATGAGAGTGCCAATTTTCTTCCAGGACTGCAATACATAAAATTCTTGGCCAGGGTGAGGGATCATTGACTCACTGGGACGGTGTTCATTCTAGCGTTTAAGGTTTAGCATGGCACCATCTATGAAGTTTAATACCTTGCACTACAGTATGGTAATCCACATAGCCTCAAGGAGTTGAGCAGCTCAGACCTTGTCAGGTCTCACTTTAGTATTTACCGAAACAAAGCTGTTCAGGTGTTGTCCAACAATCATTCACCTGGCCGTTTACACCTGGCTGAATCAGGTCTACAAAATTACAAATGCAGCTTATATCCGGGATCCAGCTCTACCATACTCAAATATACAATGCAAAGCAGCAGGAAAATACTTTGGGGCTAGAAGGGCACTATCAGATTATATATGGATCATCTGGTCTGTAGCAAAAGCATAGGTGCACAACAGTATATTGTACACAGACTGGATGGGTATATATCTGGAAGCTCGGGGGCCACCATGTAAAACCTTTAACTGGTCCACGTCTACGGGGTGTCATTTATGAAACTGGCGTCTTCTTATGTCAAAGAGGGGTCTTTAGGCCTCCTAGAGGTACCTTTACATGGGCCGATAGTCACCAGAATAATTGCTCAAATTTCAGGCGACTGTCGGCACGTGCGCATACGACCAGCGGCAAGAACGAATGCCATGCACTATCTTGGCATATATACTCAGGTAATACATGCCACGACAGTACATATTTGGGCAATAAAGATTGCAGCAGGTCTCACAATGTGTGTGATCGGCAGTATGGGAGCCCATGGCAGATTGGTACATTGTATTTCATACGCAAAATGCTGTAATACGGTCGTGTGAAGGAGCCCTAAACAGGAGGTGCTCAATATATCAACGAATGCATGTTTTCAGCAAATGGATGTGGATTGGCTGGAACGATACCGGGCCCGCACTGCCTCCACTGACTTGAATGACTAATCAAGACACAGGAACAGGGCCGTAACTAAAAGGCTCAGGGGCCCGGGTGCAAAAGTTTAGCTCCGTCCCTCCCGGAGGGATGCACACTGCCAAGGTCAGGGCAGCGCTGGGCTTCTTCTGGACACCCCTAGGAAAGGGATGCCCAATAAATTGTAGAACAGAGAAAGTTTGTTACGTGTGCCGCCACTGTTCGGGTACGCACCAGGATGAACTTCTGGCAAATAACCACACTGTCTTCGGCGCCATCTGTTTTATGTACAGAGTTTGGAAATGCGTCCCAGCCTGACCGCGGGTCTCCAGAGCTGAACTCAGAGCATCATAAGCATGACTGGTGCAGAAGATAGTGTGGTTAGCCCTATAGACATACACACATATAAAAGGCACATATACAGTGTGTACACATACAGTATATACACATACAGGCACATATACAGTGTGTACACATACAGTATATACACATACAGGCACATATACAGTGTGTACACATACAGTATATACACATACAGGCACATATACAGTGTGTACACGCACTGTACACACAGTATATACACAAACATATACAGTGTATACACAGAACACTATACACATACAGTATATACACATACAGGCACATATACAGTGTGTACACAGAACACTGTATACATACAGTATATATACACACATTCAGTGTGTACACAGCACTGTACACATACAATAAATATATGCACATATATATAGTATATACAAAGAGTACAGTTTACCACATAGAGTATATACACATAGGCAGGCTAATACATGCACACAGGAATACTGTCCCATACATGTACCTTGCTGGTGCTTCATCCATCCACTGCCTTTACCAAGGAGGAGGGGGAGGGATGATGGTACCGATGGTGTCTTCACATGTTCAAACTGAAACCTGCTGCTGGCTCCGCCCCCAACCCCACCCCCACCCACCATAACCCCCACCCACCATAACCCCACCCCCTCTTCTCCTCCTGGTAACTGCTGCTCCCTGCTAAGCAGCACAGGTTTTTCTTGCTGCCGCCGCTGCCTCCTTGGAGCCACTCCCCTGAGCCACCAATGCGCACAGACACTGTGGTGAGAGGGACCTATGGGCCCCCACAGCTCAGGGGCCGGGTTGCAACCGCGACCCCTGCTTCCCCTATAAATACGCCAATGCACAGGAGTGATGGCCACTGGTATGGTTGTCAAGCGTTTGTTTCCTATTGGTTGGTTTACATATCTGTATGTGCAAAAACACAGCATGCTCTACTTTTTTGCACATTTGTACAACAAAGGTCCCCATATAAGTCAATGGGGGTGCACAAATGTGCGTGCAATATGCTAGGAGAACATATCTGGAACTCAGCCTAAATTAGCCATTTGAAGCTGTGCATCTTGTTTGCCATGCACTAATGAATGTATATTGCAGGCGGGAAAAGTACAGCAAAATGCGCCGATACATGTGCAAAAAAGCCTAATTCACTGCGTAAAAAAAGTTGCATTGAGTCACGCACAAATGTGCATATAATATCGTGTAAATGACCCTTAAAGGGGTTGTCCCGCGAAAGCAAGTGGGGTTAAGCACTTCTGTATGGCCATATAAATGCAGGGGAGACTGCGCAAGCGCGTCTAATCCAGGGAGAAGGCGGCTTCGGTCGGCGCCATGGAGACGGGGACGCCAACACCAGGGGAGTAAGTATATGACTTCTGTATGGCTCATAATTAATGCACGATGTACATTACAAAGTGCATTAATATGGCCATACAGAAGTGCTTAACCCCACTTGCTTTCGCGGGATAACCCCTTTAAGTCACCAGGGCTTAACTGCAACTAATACTCCTGCACCCCAAATAGCGACACCTCAGATGATGTTCACAGTTTGAGGGTGCCCACCCACTAGCGTTTTTTTACTGCGAAATTCGCAGCGTTTTTTTTTTCTGCAGGGGTCTTTGGGCTATGGGACATGCAAAGCTAAAATCGCGATCGCGCAAAATCGCGATATCGCAGTAAATCGCGATTTTGCGCGATCGCAATTTTTACATTACAAGTCCCATAGACCCCCTGCAGAAAAAAAAAACCTGCGAATTTCGCAGTGAAAAAAAACGCCAGTGGGTGGGCGCCCTAAGGCAGTGAGGTTAAAGGGACTGTCTAGTTGTAAAGAACTAGTGGTCTATCCACAGGCTACAACAATGTATACAAGATCCACAATGTATTTTGTGTTCCAGGTTTTAGTGTGATCTTTACCAAAAACTGCATTGCTTGATTTTTGACACAGATTTTCCCGTACCAATTCTGCTACATGTGAACATACCCTTAAACGTTCAGGCTGCTTACCTGTCACTAGCCATGCTTTACACTGCAGCTCTTCCTATTCAGATTGACTGTATTGTATACAGACAGTTCCATCACAAGCTCATCGGGAGGTCCGTGCATGAACTGTGGATTTCAACTGCAACTAGGATGCAGCCAATATTTGTGATATCACTTTTGGGAAACAGAGGGTTTTCTAGAAATCTACTATTGATGGGCTATCCGATTGGTCATCAATACTTGATCGGCAGGGGTCCACTGCTTGCGATCACCCACCTGATCCTCCGGGCCCGTCTGTACACTTATTACTGTAATAGCATTATTACTATTCCACTTCAGGCTCTTACACCAAATGCGGACACCCAGCCCCGCTGCACTGACCCCGTTGATCAACTATTGATGACCTAGAGGATCAATCATCAATAGTAAATGCCTGGGAAACCCTGTTAAAAGAGAATCTGGTTTAGAGAACCCATTTCGAATACCCATTCTCCATTAAGAGAATTGGTTGCTCATTTATGACTCCAGGTGGCGCAAAACAGCGTCTCTTTCTCTCAACACCACATAAAATATTACACAACACATTGAAATTTAATTTCCTTTGTAAGAAAAGTGAACAGTTGCTGCCAGGTTCCCCCCATAGATCGAATATGCACAATTTTTTTCTTAAGATTATTTCCACCTAGAATAAAGTTTACTATTAAATGTGCTGATGACAGCTCCGCGTTGTACAAGGATGGACACACAAGAACTTTTCACGTCGTCACTTTATACGGATACCTGCATGGTGAAGCATGACTAGATTCCCAACCAGCAGCTACAGAACAGAAGAATAACTCATTGTAGGCACTTGGCACAAGAGAACAGCAGAGCCGACTGTCAAGGTCCACTGCTTCCTCCCCAGGCCTCCTGTGTGTTTACATCTTGTCAGTATGTGTTTCCTGTACTCAAGGTACTCAAGTAACTTATGTCCTGTTTTCTACTTCATGTGTTCTTAACAATGTACCTCCTCTCATCAAACTTTTAAGAGAATATGAAATGATACATTTTTATCTTAAAAAAAGGGAAAAAAATAATCTGTCCCTCAAACAAGAAGATGGACCCACTTTGTGCCAAATCCTTAGTAAATTAGTGAAAAGATACCCCTTGAGTGTAAAGCACTGGATACATTAGAGACATTTACCATGTTTCCCCGAAAATAAGACACTGTCTTATATTAATTTTTGCCCCCCCCCCCCAAAAGGGCAGTGTCTTATTTTCGGGGGGGGGGGGTGGTGTTATACTCACCTGGTCCACAGCATCCCAATGCCTCCTGATGGTCTTCGGTGGTGCTGCAGTAAACTGCATCCTCCTCATGTCTCACAGCTGAGCTTCTGCTGGTGACGAGGCTTTGAATACCCCGCCTCCAGAAAGGTAAGCGCTGTGATTGGCTAATAGAGCGTCAGCAGGCAATCACAGCCATTTAGTGAACATTATTGAATGGCTGTGATTGGCTCATCAAGCATCGGCTGTGATTGAAGGGCGCAGTTTACCGCAGCACCGGAAACCATCGGGAAGCCGACGTTTAGGTGAGTATTGATATTTTTGAGGGGGGGGGGGGGGGGGCAACTTTAGCTAGGTCCTATTTTTGTGGGAGGCCTTATATTTTCAAGCCTCCCCCAAAAACCCGATAGGTCTTACTATCGGGGTAGGACCTATTTTCGGGGAAACGCAGTGTAAGGATTACAAATTTGTTACCCATTAATATGTACTGAAAGAAGTAGTAAGAGAGACAGGAATGCGTGGAGAACATTGATCCATAGAGGGACTGAAGGTCGGCTGCGACTGAACGAATAATCATCATTATCAATATGTACAGTTGCAAGAAAAAGTAAGTGAACCCTTTGGAATTATCTTGGTTTCTGCATGGACTTCTAGTAAAATGTGGTCTGATTGTATCGGTCTATAATAATTGTGAGTTTGATAGCTAATAATAATAATTCACATCATTGTCCCATTCATGTCATTTATTGACGCAATGAAAAACTAAATAAAAAGTTTGCATAGCCAGTAAAACAAAACAAAATTGTTTTCAGTAAGAGAAACAAAGTCATCTTGTAGATCTGATACTTTTTGAGGGCTAACAAAAAGACACAATGATATAGCGAGCTTCCAAAACCATTTTGGTTTCTTCCTCAGGTTTATATTTGGCACGTGAAATATGCGCCTGAGCATCATAATGTTACAGAAGTGAGGTGAGGCATTTTTTTAATGGAAAATGCCTCGCATCAGTGTGAAAAACGCACGTTGGCAAGCGCAATAATCAGGCAGTTTCTCGGCCCAATATCGCACTCACCCGTGCGAATGTAGCCTTACTGAGAGCAATCATATTTTATTTTTTATTGACTGCATTGAGCAATCATTCGCAGTGCAGGGAGAAAAAGTAAGCAAACCTGTGTGCAAATGATTTCTCCAAGAGACAATTAGCAAAAAGTGTTCTAATTGAGATGACATCGCAAGTGTGTTTTACAGGTGCCTTGCCCATTAAATAAAGGCACACAGTGCCTGGTTACTGATAAATCTGTTCTTTTCAAGAAATATTGGTTAGTGTAGACCATAGCTCGGTGGAAACAGCTTTCAGAGAACAATATATGTTTTATACTGACACATTGCTGAAGACCTGGGTGTACCTTAATTCACGGTTATAGACAAAAAAAAAATGGATAAAATATTTGACTGTTACTCTTCATATGGGTGGGCATCCTATTAAGATCACTCCAAGAGCACAAACACAAAAGAAAGTATCCAACAGTAAAATCTGTATAGAAGACTCTACAAATGCAAACACTTCTGTTCATGTGTCTACTATTAGAAAAACACTGAACAAAAAAAATGTTGCTCATGGAAAAACACCACTGCTGTTGAAAAATATATTACGGCCTGAATCAAGTTTGCCTGAGACCACCAGGATGTTCCGAAATGCTTAGAGGAAAATTATCTATGTACAGATTAGATAAAAATAACTTAATGCACAAATAAACCAAAACCTCATCCCAAATGTACAGAATGGTAGAGAGAGAATCATGATTTGGAGCTGCTTTGATGTCTGTGAGCCTGTAAGTCTTGTGATTATTGAGGGAACAATTCTAAGGCAGCCACCCATGACTTCAGGCTGGAGAGAAGTTGGGTGAAGCAACAAGGCAATGACCCAAAGCAGAAAGTACAAATCAATTAAAGAATGGTTGAAAAGGAATATGATTTGTGTTTTGGAATGGCCAAGTCAGAGTCCTGATCTTAACCCTATGGAAAGGCTGTGGCATGACCTGAAGAGGGATGTGCAGGCAAGGCATCTCAGAAATATTGATTAACTGAAACACATTTGCAGGGAGGGGTGGTCCAAAATTCCTCCTTAATATTGTTCTAGTCTTATTTGCAGCTATACGAAATGTTTGGTGGAGGTGAATGCTGCTAAATGGGGATCTGCAAGGTATTAAATTTAGGGGTTCACTAACTTTCTCTCCCTGCACTGTGTGGATGTTTAACTCAATGTGCTGAATAAAAGACATGAACGGCACAAGAGCTTTTGTGCATTAGTTAGATTTTGGATACTGATAAAATGTGGTTTGATTATAATCCAAGTTAAAGTTATAAACAATCAACGGAGAAATCCAAGTAATTCCAAAGAGTTCACTTACTTTTTATTGCAACTGTATATGCCCATCTAATGAGGCCTAAGAGATAGAAACAAGTCAGTGGAGTTCAAAGCCGGATTGGCATTGTCCCTGGTCTGAATTATTAATCAGATTTTTCTAAAAATAAATGGAGGTGGAGAATCCTTGTGGTATGGATCTTGCTTTTTGAGCTTTGTCCGTAGTTTATATCTTCGATTAGCGGTACATGTTTGAGGAAAAAGGATCCAAAAAGTAGTAAAACCGCCCCCTTAAGTCTTCGGCATTGAACTGATTAAAACTAAGGACAGATAACATAATATTGAATTTACAAGCTTGCCAAGCATACTGAAAAGATAAAGTATAGACATCCACAGAAATATAAAAATGTATAATTATGAATATATCAAAGCAACATTAATTATATTTACCGCTAACTGATGATATTTACAAATGCTAATGCTCACCACCAACCATTGCTGACTAAATAGCTCACCACATTTTATGAATATTGTTTAATGTGACAGTTCTCTTATAGCGTGGATGATGGATTATTCACGATTTATTACAAGTCTGTTAAGTGATTCCAATTGTGTTGTGGTGCAGTAACTTCTTAACAGGCTGCAGATGTTTTGTTGGTGTAGATGACAAGTATGTGTCACACAGCAATAGAGCAAGCCTCCATATGTAGAGACACATATGGTCTTACTGCCGATAAACTGAGGCTGTTTTGTAGAGGATAGCTAGAAGGGAGAGAGGGGGAAGGCTAAAAAAGAAAGAAAAAAAAAGAAAGCTAAAAAAAAAGAGAAAAAGAGAAGAAAGAAAAGAAAAGTGAAAAAAGAAGATAAAAATATAGAAAGAGAACAATAAGCTGCACAACTCATGTCTTAGAGGAAGTCCAGAACTTTCATATTGATGACCACTCCTTAGGACCATTTAGATCAGATCAGTAGGGGAGTTTTGGTACATCGGAACTAGCACAGCTCTGTGCATGAAGTAGTGGACATAAGCAGTACTGCGGTACTAGTGTAGTATGTCTCCACCGGAGGTATGAGTTGGCCAAGCTTAGCAACAGGTAACACCCAAAGTTGCCAAAAGGTCCCGATTGGCTGCTGCGCACACATACCTTCACAGATTCCCAAGTTCTGAGCTGCACAGCCACGCCAACCTCCGACCTCCCAACCTGAGCTCCCAAGTGGCCACCATGCCCACCTCCATCTTCACAGATTCCCAAGCTCCTAGCTAAGCTGCGGAGAAATCAGCCCCAAGGCTACAGCCATGCCAACCTCCGAGATCCTGACCCGAGCTCCCGAGAAGCCACCACGCCCACTTCCGAGCTCGGAATCTGTGAAGGTGTGTGTGCAGGAGCCAATCGGGAGCTTTTGGGGGTGACCTGGGTGGTACCTGTAGCAGAGGCCGGTCAAGCGATAATTCCAGTGGAGACATGCTACAGTACTGTAAGCTCAAGGGATGGATTTGAAATTGTAGTACTTTTCCAGGCCACTACTCAACGTACAAAACTGTGCTAGTTCCCATACACTGTAACTCCAGCAAACAGTTGATCTGTAAGGGTTGACAGGAGTTTGACCCCTGATATTAATGATCTCTCTTTAAGATAGGTCAGCAATATACAAGTCCAAGAAACCCCCTTTAAATGGCTATGGAATTAGATAGATTTTAGACGATTTGCGTCTTCTAAAATCATAGGTTAATTGTACTTGTTTTGTCTTTGCTTCTGACTTCTGCAATGTATTAGCTATTCACACACGCTATATTCACAGTTTCTACCACAAGAGTGTAAAGAAACATGAAGTGCAGCCCAGAACTTAAACTTGATTTAAGATATATTACTTTATCACATAAATCTGTTTTATGCCCTCCTAATTAATTGCTGACTACAGTCCTAATTATGCTCATGCCTAGTCTCATATATATCATAATCCCCACTACCATATTACATACATCTTTTTTTTTTTGCCCATCAAGAGAAGAAATGTGGGTGAAGTTGTCCTAGAGATCAGATCCAGTTCTAACTCCGTTTTTAACATGTCTGATTGACATGTGATAGAAAAGCTTTTTTTTACCTTTTTAAATCGTGAACATTCCTTTGCGTTCACTTTGTATCAAAAATAGTGCCACATCTGTCCACAGGTTGCGTGTGGTATTGCGGCCCAGTCCCATTAACTTCAATGGACTCAGCTGCAATAGCAGAACACAACCAACGGTCAGGTGTGGAGCCATTTCTGAAAGAAAGCAGTCATTTTTTTTTTATCTTGTCAACTCCTATAAAAAAATTTAAAAAGTAAAAGAAAGCACAAGTTTTGGAAAAACCTATAAAATACCAAATCATGAGGTGTTGTATAACATCCCAAGAAAAAGAATAAGAAAAAAAAATGATAATACAACTGAATAGATTTCTTCATTAAGAGACCATTCTGTTAGATTGTACAGCTCATTAAAGAACTCATTAACTTGCAAGCACAAAAGCTTGTCTATCTTCTCCAGCCTCTTCGTTTGCCTTTCATTAAACATTTACAATGGCGGACCTCTTCATACAGCTCCGTAATTACTATACTTTCAAAAAAGAATAGGGTTCCACTGTGTGATCAGCAACCATCATTCTGTAACACAGAACATGTACTTTGTCATTGTGTAATTATCTGAGGATTTAACAAAAAGGAAACGTTTGTATGAATTATCAAAACATGCTAGTTCACCTTTAAGTGTCTCCACAAATTATAAAAGTAGCTATAGAGAACATAATACTTCTCAAAAGATGCCATTCAAGAAGAACTGCAGACATCGCCTAAAGGCACAACAGAATGGAAAAAAATGTCCGAAATTTGCAAAGAGCTGTAAAAGATATGCAGCCAGTTTCATCAGTGTGAGGATATAAGAGGTCTTCTCTAAGGCCAGTCATGCCCACATAGGTAGTAAAAGGTGATATGCCTTAAGCTTCCACAGACTGAAGTTTGGCACTACAGGAACTTCATTAGTTCAGTGGCAGATACCAATTTAAATGCATTTATGTACATCTTGTAGTGAATGAAGGCCAATTAAGCATTGTTGAGGGGCACCAATAAAACCAATGTTTTATGCCTAATTTATGGAGATCTACGATGACAAATTAAGTTTAAAGGGAAACCATCATCAACTATAAGCACCATAAATTAAGTTAACTGAGGCCCGGGTGTGTATGAAAAGCGGCACCCTAGACTCCACATCGCCTGATCTATAAACACGATGACTTAGTTTATGGTGCTTATAGTTGATGACAGGTTCCCTTTAAAAGGAACATTACAGGCATGCTGTATTATGCCAAGCGCTGGACTGAAGGGTCAGTGCATGACACAGAGCTCTGATTGCTATAAACATAAATGAAGAAATGATTTAGTACAGAAAGCGGAACTAAAATTAACATGGTGTTAAAGGGGTTTTTCACGGCTTAACAAAAAAAAACTTGAACCGTGGAATGGTGTAAAATATGGAAGAACAACATATTTGCCTCCTTCAGTGGCTCCCCGGTACTCTGAACCTAGAAGAAGTTGCTTGTGGTCACGTGCTGTTCACTGTGCACATGACTATACAGCCAATCAAAGATTTCAGCTGTCATGTGCCATTCATAGCAGAGTCATACGTCAGAAGGAAATATGACCTTTTTCTTTACTTAAACCCCTTTCACACCCGTAGAATCCTAGAAAACCCTTGAAATAAATATCCATCTTTTAAAAGAGGTAGTCAAGGTGTAAGGACCAACGGACTTGAATCTACTAAGGCACAGATTGGCTTGGCTGAGGAATAGCAATTTTCACCCTTCAACTCCACCAGTTGGGATGTAGATTTTGCTGCAGGTTTACCAGGCCGTTGCTGAGGAAGTGATCCCAGTAATATGGCAGATGACACTACTTCCTACCTAGGCTCGATACTTGAGGATGTGAACCATAGTGTAATCAGAAAGTCCAGGTCGGGGCAGGCAAAACATTTCAGCACAACAGAGCTACTAGGTTGGGTCACAAGGAACAGGTTCAGTACGGTACTTCAAACCAGAAGTCAGGGCAGGCAGCAGACAAAAGCTTAGTTGATATCAGAAGCCAGGTTCAGGAGCAGAGGGCAGGATCATAGTCAAGGAAAGCCAATGTCAGGTAAGAACGGATCTTGATAGCCCCCCGAGCAGACTAAAAGAACCTTGATACTTAGGCGCACTCCACAGGAAAGGGATGCTAGATATATGCAGGGAACACTGGGGATTGGCTGGGGACACTTTAGAAAGTTGTGTGTCCAAGTGGATATGTACGCCCTTTGGGCTGCAGCCAGACACAATTCAATGCCGAAGCTTGAGAACTGAATGTATGCCGCAGATGCCAGTCGGGGGCCACACACTACAACACAAGGATTAGAAAATTGAAAAAAACAAACAAACAAACAAACATCTACTTCTTGCCCCCCAAAAAAGCACTATTCTTGACCATAAGCTGTGTCTGAATCGATTCAAGAAAAAGGGGCTGACCTGTAATACCAGACTGCAATACCAAGGATGATAAGAGAGAAAGAAACAGGAAAAACAAGAACACACCATCAACCAACACCACAACAATCATCTTGAATTCTGGGTAAAAAAAACCTTCAACTGTATAATGGTCATGAGCTACCAAAATGCACTGCTGCCCATCATAAATATAACAACTATCCATCCATGGTTAATGACAATAAACACAACCTAGTTGTCCCCTCCTTGTCCCCCCTGATGATATTGCTCATTGTTCTCTCAGATTCATTTGCGAATTTGGAACTCATGACTCACAAGCGGTTCCTGTTTTCTTTGACAAAACATGTCAACTTTTTATGATAGCCAAATTTTTGTTCTGCAAGTCTCCCGCATGCTAGAAGCAGGAAGAGGAAGTGGGGTGCATCTCAAAAACAAGTGATAGAAGTTATCCTGCAAAAAACAGCGGCTTTGCTTAGGTTTTCCAGAAGATCTAAACCGAGCCAACAATGACCCTCATTCCAGCCCTTACTAGTCTATTTTCCCTTAGAAATAGGATTAAAACATAGAATAATTCATGCATATTTTTTTTCAAACTTCATTCATTGAAATGCAAAGTGTGAAATCTGCTGCAAAATCCATAGTGAATTTAACATCAAGATATGCACGTAACTGTGTAGCACAATGGGCTCCTACCCATGGTTCTCCAAGCAGTTGCAAGTCATCCTGCAGCTTGCAGGGCATGCTGGGAGTTGTAGATTTTCAACATTTGGAAATCCACAGGGTTGGAAACCACTTGTGTAGTTAATGCAGTCAGCTGCAATGTAATAGACTAAACTCCTTTACCAAGTTATAACTATGCATTATAAAAGGACTGGACTGAACTATGGGGTTGCCACCTTTGGCAACATTCTGGAGGAAATTTTAGATACATATAAGGACACCTCTACGCATCTCTACACCCCTCACCCGCTTGGCTGTCACACTCTGAAGGTCTGCTTATGTATTGCAGTCACTTCCATAAAGTGCAGGCCTCCTTTCTGATACTTATCAGGCACCATCTTCATGGTGAGCTTTTTGCTTTCGCATTAATCCCATGATGCATCAGCGGAGCATTAAATAAATCTTGTTAAACGTAATAAATAGTGTTATTTGTATAGCACCAACTTATTCCACAGTGCTTTCAGGTAATGTATTAATCACCCCCCCACCAAGCTAGGTGCTCATTTTACCGATCTCGGATGGCAGGCTGAGTGAACCTTGAGCTGGCTACCTGAACTACTTGAACTCACAACATTCAGGTCATGAGCAAGAGCTTAAGACTGCATGCTGCCTTACTACTCTGCTCTACACAAGGCTCTATATGAGCCATTAGCTAGGGGATGTACCATTTATACTATTTCTGCCTACTAGAAAGTTTAATTTTAATTACCTTTTATATTCTTCTAAATGAGCTACAGACCAAAAGTACACAGTCAAGAGGATGAGCTGTGATCTTCTCTATTATACCTCTGTGACCATCATCGGCAACTGTGCCAGGTGTGTCTGTATTCCCCTCACCCTCTCAACACACACACTAGTTTCAGTCATAGGGTTCATGTAATTGCATCATATAGACTGTGAAACTGACTAGTTCGACACAGCATTACCCCAAGTAAATCTGAGCTGCTTAAACCATGGGCAGGATAAAGTCAGGGCAGACACATGCATTATAGAGATGCTGGGAATGGGGAGAAATCACAGGAGCGGCTCTTTGCCGGCTTCTCCCTGCCTAGATCGGCTAGATTGAGAGGACAAAGACAAAAAATTGTGGACTTAATTGGTGCGACTCTCAAAAAAATGTCATTGGAGTATTATACCCGATTCTTCTTTATTAATAGAAAAAAATTAGGAGCGCGGACTGGAGAAATTTCTGACACACTCCATGCTCTTCAAAGTCTTTTCTGAAGGAGTTAACCACCAGGTATAATACTCCTTGAAATATTTTTTGTGAAAGATGCGCCTATTAAGTCTACAATGCTTTCTTTCCCCCAGTCTACACGCTGCACTCCATATATAGGATTGGTGTTAATGGACAGGTAGCACCTCACTCCATTTCTTATAAGGAATATTAACCCTAGAAGTCAAGGAGCTCCACCCCTACGCCTTCTCGTCTTAGCTCGGCTAGATTAACAGGTCTCTCCCTATATTCAAGGGAATGACCCGTTAATTCAGTTAATCCAGGAAAGCCGCCCTCCATGACTCTTCTGTCCATTCCTGTTGTTTTTTTAAAGTTTGACTTCTCTGAAATGCTGCAGTGTATCAGCATAAAATACAAATTCCTGTAATGTTGGCGCCTGTCTGACCTCATGCTACCCGTGTTTTAGGCAGCATGAGCCTAGTGACACGTTCTCTTTAAATCCTCCTGTAGTGGTGCTTAAGGGAAATTGAACGCTTGATGTTAGGTCGCCCCCAGGGGGCGTAACTAAAGGCTCAGGGGCCCTGATGCAAAAGGTGAGCTCCCCCCCCCCCCTCTATCTGTACCCGTACCCATACCTAAACCATGCTGCATAGAGGCATAACTTGAAGATTCTGGGCCTCAATGCAAAACCTGTAACAGGGCCCCCAACTATGCTTTATTTATAGTACTGGGTCCCTATATGGAGCAGAGAGGCCTTATGGGCCCCCTAAAGCTCCTGGGCCCAGGTGCAACCGCATCCCCTGCACCCTCTATAGTTACGCCCCTGGTCGCCCCTCAGATTATAGATGATTGCTGGGGGCCTCCGCAGTGGGACAAACTGAACAAAAATAGGTTGTGAGCTCATTAAACAAAACATTTGCAACGTCTGAAATAAAGCAATTTCAGACATCATCATCATCTATATTTCTATCATTCTATTCTTTGTTAATTTGTATGCTTTGCCTTCAATTCATCTTTTTGTTTTTTCTTGCAAGTTTTACAGAACGCACAGCAAGTTGAAGAAAAAAAAAAAAAAGTTTTTTTTTGCAAGTCACAGAGTTTTACATCCCACAGACATCTAGAGCCATAAAGATCATTCAGTGGATATCATGTGGGGGGTATCTAGAGCGAGTAAACTAAAACAATTGCCAGCCTCTCACATTGCATGAAATAACTCAGTGTCAGGAATACTAAAAGCCAGCGGGTTGTGGAACGTCTCAAAACGCCTTCAGTTTTCACATTCTTTGTGCATTGTGTGGATGATACAGACACTTTGTTTCATTATGCAACGCAAAACCTGTCAGACCTGTAATCTTGTGGGTACAGTTGTATGTGTAAACTATAGCACATTGACGGTCAAACTGGTTTTCCAACGTGTTCCCGGCATAATTACATTTTTTTATTATTATAGAATTCCTTAGATCAGGTGTAGTGAATCTGAATGATTTATCTCCAAGTCGGCATCAAGATATTCTACATACTTCCATAGTACAATCATACATCTGCCACAAAACCCAAGACGTAGGTAGCTGTCTAGATGTCTTCCTGTGCATGGGTACTTAAAGGGGTTGTCCCGCGGCAGCAAGTGGGTCTATACACTTCTGTATGGCCATATTAATGCACTTTGTAATATACATTGTGCATTAATTATGAGCCATACAGAAGTTATAAAAAGTTTTATACTTACCTGCTCCGTTGCTGGCGTCCTCGTCTCCATGGTGCCGACTAATTTTCGGCCTCTGATGGCCAAATTAGCCGCGCTTGCGCAGTCCGGGTCTTCTGCTTTCTTCTATGGAGCCTCTCGTGCAGGATGCCGGCTCCGTGTAGCTCCGCCCCGTCACGTGCCGATTCCAGCCAATCAGGAGGCTGGAATCGGCAATGGACCGCACAGAAGAGCTGCGGTCCACGGAGGAAGAGGATCCCGGCGGCCATCTTCACCGGTAAGTATAGAAGTCACCGGAGCGCGGGGATTAAGGTAAGCGCTCCGGTAAGCTTTCTTTACGTCCCTGCATCGGGGTTGTCTCGCGCCGAACGGGGGGGGGGGGGGGGTTTGAAAAAAAAAACCCCGTTTCGGCGCGGGACAACCCCTTTAAGTACGGCAACAGAGCAGCTACCTCACTGCGATTTATTTAAAGAGTAAACCCTTGAGTCAATTTTTGTCCTTCTGCTCCATGGGTGGCTTTGGTCTTCCCGGAGCTCACCATAGAACCGCTGTGTTACAGTTTGAGAAATGTACCACCCTATCACCAGAACAGTGATGGTTCCACTGCTAGTTTGCTACCTTTTTGGCAAGTCAAGTCAATTTACGCTGATCCTTTGGGACATATTAAGGTTCCCTTTGAGCTCACATAAGATTTTTCATGGAGGTTTGGATTGGTACACCAAGAAATTCTAAATCATTGGGGGTTTATGGACTATTTTTTTACATTGGGACTATTTTTAAACGGAATATTGTGACCCCCTTTAACCATGCTGGATGGACACTGAAAATAGAACTTGTCTTCACCTATAGCAGTCACCTTTTCTGAGTACTAACCATGACTTACCATATTCAGATAACCCCCAGAACTTACAGTAGAGCCAAATAGTGTAACAACTTGACCATTGCAAGAATACTTATGAAGAAAATTTTAATACAATAGAAAACAGTACTACAAAACTTAGGGACTCACATTAGATGACAGGGCAAAAAAGTGATGCAACTGGATAAATAGGTGGGATGAAGATAACGAAACTGGTAGTGGAGACTGCTTATTTCTGTTCCCTAGCATTTTCTCTAAAGAAATATTATCCTAGCTCTCCCTATGTTTTTCCATAATCTCTCTGACACTGACCCCAACACTAGACACCACTGTCCCCAAGCAGCCCTTAGTTATCCCCATTAGTGACCTTGTATAAAACACTATTCCTGAAAGCAAGAGGGCACTAGGGCCCACACAAGAAGCCAAAGAAGCAAGCTGAATAATGAAACACAGCTAAAACAAATGCAAGCAAGGAATGAGCAAACAAATCCAGAGGCTAGACAACAAGACTTAACTACAGCAATAAAAACAAGAACAAACTAAACTGAAACAGAGTATCAGGACTTAAACTAGGAATGCTAAATTAAATGCACATAGTTACTGCTATCACCAGAAACTTCTCTGCAAAAGCCCAGGATACTTAAACGGGAAGCTAACCAATGAGGAACTCCTATCTAAAAGGAGGTAGACTGAGCAATAAGACCATTTGATCCACTTCAATGGATCAACTAAGAATAGTTGCATAAAAACCACCCCCAAAAAGTTAGAAAATGGGAGATAATGATCCATCAGGGGAATTCCCACAGTTTATAACATTCTCATAAGAACTGATCACATACAGTGTACAACGGTAAAAAAAAAAAATCATCAAATTTGTCTTTGATCCCACGCCATTAGTCACCCTGCCATTGATTCTGATAAATAATGCATTGTCTATTCCCACATGATTGTGGCAGCCAATCCAATTGTTGGCGTCTATCTTGGGAGGCATCTACAACAGGGAGTACCACTTAACCACACAGAGTTTAAAAACACATAGTATTTTTGGATTTTACCTTTTAAAGTCATTGTAAACTAATTTTCGGAGCTAAAATATACCCTTAAAGGGATAGTGCCACCAATACAAGTAGCAGTCCCACTAAAATGAAGGGAGTGGTGGTGCTCATGCATGACTATAACTTCATTGATGCTGGTACTTTTATGGACCTCCCTCCTCGTGATCAGCAAGGTCGCAGTGGTCAGATGCCCACCAATCAGCTAGTTATTTCCTAGCCCATGGATAGCAGATAACGCTGGAACAATCCCTTTAAAGATTGCCACTGATTAAGGACCATCTATCAATACAATTATACAGCCATATGTATGAAGGTCCCAAAGAATTTTCCCAAACAAATCCATTTACCAAACATTCTCTGCCAACTTTCCTTTTTAAAAAGTGGATGAGAACATCGCCAAGTGATACCCCCCATCGTTTATACAGCAGGCCATTTTCCCATCACACGTTATACCCCTTCCAAAAAGTGCATACACAGAGTACACTAGGCTCAATCAGTTCAAAAGGCATTCCTCAAGGTCAAATTGCAAAAGATTTATGAAGTGTCAAGTGATATTTTTCAGAAATGTGCACAGCCAGCCATTTTGGCAATATTTCAACAACACAAATGTGTTATAGGTGACCCGAGTATGACGTGGGAATAATCTGGACATATACTTCTGACGACACTATAAAAGATAAGCCTACGGTACACACGTGGCCCTCGGATAGCTGTCATTTTAAACTTTTTTTTATTACGTAATTTTTTTACTTTTGTTCTTCTTTCAATAAACTTTACTTACATAACTTTTCATCTACAGTTTATGTATTTAACAGGACTTTGAGCTTGCACAGTATTCCTTTGTAATCCTGCATATTCATAGTGTACAGTGCCAAGATGCTGTCAGTGAGAGCCCCGGTACAACGATGCAGACATTCTGCAGCCTTGCACGTACATATCCAGGTAACCGAGAGCAGAGCAGCCTAAAAAAAGACAAAACGGGTTCTTTCCTGTTATAACCTTTAAAATATAGTCATTATTTTAGTAGTCCAAAAATATGAAATCACTGAAAAAAAAGAAGAGCAAAAAATGTAGGAAAGTAGCTATAGATGTGCCTAGATAACAGTCACACCCGATCATGGTGCCTGAGGGGTGCCTAAGGCCTCCCTACACATCAGACAACACCAGTGTTATAAATGGCACATGGTAAGTGGGGGTCCTATTAGAGATTTTACATTGGGGCCCAGGAGCTTCAAGCTACATCTCTCTAGTAATGTCATTATACAAGCAATGTGCAGGCAATAAAAGTTACTGCAAATACTATGCCCGAAAAAAAAAAAAAAAGAAGATTTCGCCAATTTCACAGCAGTAATACAGTGCAAAGGAAAACCATTCTAATTACGATTACATTAATAAAAATGATCGTATAGCAAATAACATCATTTTTATAGATGAGCGAGTATACTCGCTAAAGGCAATGCTCGCTCGAGCAATTACCTTTAGCGAGTATACTCGCTCATCTCTAATCATTTTGTATTTTATCGCTAGGCCGGTAACTCAACTGCCCGGCAATTAAGTGTAAAGACCGGTGTCGGTGTTTATTTTCCAGCCATATTAATGGACAGTAAAAAATAACTGTCAGCTGTGAGTACCTCCAGCCAGACAACAACCCCACCTATCTAGTATTTCACACACTCCGCAGGCCTGATCCAGCCGCCGCTGATGTAATCAGAGACTCTGATCCTTGGCCTCTCCTCCGGTGTCTGTGCTACGCACAAGACATGTGCAGCGTCCGAGGAGAGGGCCCACAGCCGAGGAGACAGAGGGGTAGAGAAAGGCCTGGTCACGGAGCTCTACCATCTCCTTCCCTGGAGGTAGCTCGGGACCCGACTACGTTACTGCTGTGGAAGATCAGGGGGTAGTAACTGGGGGTTACCTTAAGTCCAATTGTCACTCGTGACACCACCGTTCCGTCCGCTGCAGCGGATCTCCAGATGTAATAAAGTAGTCCACACGCAGGGTAGCTGAACAAGAAGCGGGACAGGTCGATTTTGTTCGCTTACTGAACACTCGAACTCCGATTCAAAGAAACAGTCTTTGTACAAACAATAAATGACAGTGGTGCAGCAGGGAGGACTCACGGGATATTCGGATTACTCACAGTCCAAGTTATCTGTGAACTTCCTTTCCCGGTAAACACTCTCACTCTACTGGCAAACACTCACTCTCTCTTCTTCTCGCTGTCTAGCGGTTGCTCCTTCCTTCAGCGTTCAATGGAAGCGCCGATGCTTCCTAGGTAGTATGGGCCCAGGCTGAGCATGGGGAAGTTGCTCGGCCTCCTCCATGTCCCACACACAGACTGCCTAGCTGACTTGCTCCTCTCAGGCTCTTACACTCTGCCAGTCCTCTGTCTCTCTCCCTTCTCTTTCTCTCCACATTCAGCAAAGACATGACACCATACTCACCTCCAGATCCGCTGCGTAGCTCTCGTATGACGGGCCGGCGCGCATGCGCAGTATAGCGCGGGACGCGTATTCTATGTTACAGCGGAAGTATAGCGTGACGGGCGGCTTCCATTGACTACCAGAGGCATGTTCTATATGCTGCGGGAATACACGCGGACGGCTTCCATTGTAATTTCACGCTGTGGAATTCCGCAGCGTGAACATTTAGTTAGTAGGTTCAATAGAACCTAATAGCTGCGGTGAAACGATGCTGATTTCCGCCGCGTCGCATGCAGTGGAAATCAGGCCATGAGCATTAGCTCTAACACTTTCAGTCCTGCAGCCATGCAATACACATAAATCAAATGCCGTTCATTGTGCACATATAACCGCTTAACCAAAGGTTTCAGCAGCTGTTTCGCCATGAACCACATGTTACCGCTGAAATTTGTGATCAGTCACATGCGCGATGAACAACACGCGACTGCTGCTTTTTCTGGGACTAAAAAGGTGGGAATTGGGGTTCCTGCGCTTTGGACTCCAGGAAAGTCCCTTTAAAAAAAAGTGTAAGGACTCGCATGTAAATTTTGCATTGGGACACCGAATGTTTTCAGCCTCGTACAAATTAACTTTAAAGGGGTATTCAATGTAGCAGCTTTCGTAGTTGTAAAATGAAAGAAAGTCTGCAGGCTTTATAAATATGCAAACATCTGCAGATTACTTTAAGATTGCCTGCTACTCTTACAAGAACTGGCTTCTGCCCAAATGACATGCTGAGGTATGAAACACTGCGCAGGAATGGAAGGTGAGGGTTATACACAAGAGATGAAAGCAAAAACCAGGATGAATTCATTGTCCAACTATGAAAGAGTCGGAAAGTTTCAATAATGCAATCCTATAGAAGAAATGAATATTTAGTCGTATCAAAATACATCAAAAAGCAGTCTGCGTGCAGGACAAGTGAGGACCGAGGAAAGGAGGTCAGCAGTGCCCGAGGGGCCGGCAACCCGCTCATTTGTCAGTTCACCTCTGATATAGGAGGTAATCAAAAGTTATCAGCAGAGATCCTAAAAAGTTTTGTGCCAAGAGCAAATGTAAAGGTGAATTAGGTAACGGGTTCCTATTGTTCATAGGTGGGGTGAAAGGCAGCTGCAACGAGGCATCTGAGGGCCAACAGTGAGCAATATAAAACCAGAGGCAAAGCAATATTACGTGTGTGTGTGCGCGTGTGTGTGTGTGTGTGGGGGGGGGGGGGTGTTCAAAATTACCGAAAACGCAATTCAACAAGATAGAGCGGCTCATGAGAATTACAAAAGGTCTAAGGCCTAACTCACATGAGCATAATTTCATTGTGTACTATGTGCACTTAATACATGCGAATACTCGCGAATATTCATTGCGTGTAATACGTCCGCAAAAAGGACGCAGCATGTTCTATTGTAAGCCAGGCTCACACAATCATGAGCATAAAATACCATCCCACGGCGTTTTGCTGTTGCGGAGTTGGCCTATCGCTGCATATGGCAGCGATTTTGGATGCTCCTGACAGCATATCCTTGGCACGCTGTCATACACAGTCTTCTTTGGGCTTGTTTGTTTAAATTTCCTGTTCTGTCACTTCGCAATAGCGCGTATAAACGCTGCTTATGCATTGTAATTGCGTATGTACAGATTTGATCATGCGCCCACAAAGAATAAGGGGCTCTATCGCACGTAATACACAGTAAAATAGAACATACTGCATTCTTTTGCGCCCGTATTACATGCAATGAATATTCGCAAGTGTGAACGGATCATTGAAAATCAATGTACTTTCACCGACTCCATTCACAGTGTAATACGTGATGAAATTACACTCGTATGAACCCAGCCTTACCGTGTATTACGCGCGACAGAGCCCATTGTTCTTTATGGGTGCGTAATAAATGCTGCACATACACAATTACATTTAAAGGGAAAGGGACATTAAAAAAAAACACAACAAGGACCCCGATACAGTCCTGCTTTAATTTTTCTCAATCCCGATTGTCATTTATTATTGACCTGCGTGCAGTAACCTACATCGCCTCTTTCACACAACACAACTTTAGTAATGGCAATTGCGTGAAACGTAGCATTACATCACACATGGCCAAAAGTAAAATTAAGCACAAACGTCTAGTTTAATCCCTCGCAGACTGCAGCCGGGGATCAGAAACAAACAGTTTCTAATTAGCAATGTGTAATAGAGGCTGAAGTCGCTTTCGTAAGAGAAGTCTTTAATCTCTGTGGGATGTTTGATTTCAGCGGCTCTTATCCTCCCAGCAGTTTCTGTTATTCCTCCAAGTATCGTATCCCAGCAACAGACCAGAAGCCATGATTATGTGCTGCACCGATGCAAGCCGTCATTGCTGAGGCCACTGGGCCTTCCCTTAAGAGCAGGTGAATGCTCTACTGACCTGTGCCGAGTGCAGCAACCTCTGGGCTCAGCCTTCCAACAGTAGTGGTCACACACACCAGCCGTAGATCGGTCATGAAACTGGTCACCCAGCAAGATTCTGTTAAAGGGATTCTCCAGGCAAAATTACTGACCTATCCTCAGAATAGGTCATCAATAGTTAATCGCAGGAGATCCTCTGCTCGGAATTCCCAATGATGCTCTAATCGCCAGGGCCACTGTCAGTGCAGCAGGCCAGATGTGGTCATAGGAGATGGGAGCAAAAGTGCCCTAGCTGGCTTCACTCACATTGAAATTAGTGGGAGCTGAAATGACTATTTCACTTCAGAAACTGGAGACTGATGCGGAAGTGTAAGTGCCGGAAGTAGAATAGCCAGCTTCCCGTCCCCTATGACACACATTTCCGGCCCGCTGCACGGACAGAGTGGCCGGGTGATCAGCTCATCTTCATGGATCCCGAGCGGCAGAATCCGGGCAATTGACTACTGATGACCTAACTCGAGGATAGGTCAATAGTTTTTATCCAGTAAACCCCTTTATACTTCTCCTGTATTCACCTATATATGTTCCACATGTTGATGCCAGTTGCACCCCCTAGTTAATGCTGAATAACCAACAGTAAGGGAAAATGGATTGTAACCACAGCCTTAGTCTCATCCTCACTTGACCACCTGCACACCATGTCAACGCACCTA
Source organism: Eleutherodactylus coqui (assembly GCF_035609145.1). Taxonomy (NCBI): domain Eukaryota; kingdom Metazoa; phylum Chordata; class Amphibia; order Anura; family Eleutherodactylidae; genus Eleutherodactylus; species Eleutherodactylus coqui. The sequence goes on from NC_089839.1 coordinate 187,765,291, forward strand.
GTCCCTATGGCACTCCATGAGCAAGTATGAGACATTCCTCCCAGATTACAACTGGTCATGGAAATATGAAAAATACAATTACAAGTCCTACAAGCCATGGACTTACATTCCATTGTTTTATGCCCATAAATCACCATATTATGTCAATAGAATATGTAAAAAGCAAATATAAAATGAAGATTATAAAAAACGCCCGGCCTTCCATTACACTTTCCAAAACACTCGCAATGTATATAATTAGATTTCTAACAAACCCATCTGCACAAGGGTTAATCTAAGACAATACGTGATGCTTAATTGATAGCTGCAGAATGAAAAGAGTCCCGAGAGAGGATTAACAGCTGTTTCCCGGCAATGGTTACTAAGATTCCACCAATGGTTGTGCAGGAAATTACAGCATCCTCTCCGAACGTAGCAGCAAAACGACAGCTATAGATTGATTAATGGGAAAAGGATGCATCAATTGATCCATAAGACTCCAAACTCATGCCGTCACCTTCATATCCCACCGGCGTATATGTTCACCCAAAAGACATGAAAACACATGCGAATAAAAGAACAAGTGCCTTACTTTTGCCCAATTTCAGATTTTTGAGGCAATTAATAAGCTATGCAGAAGCCAAGGCAACAGAAAAATACCTGAAGACAACCTATGGCACTCTACAATGTATCTTTACCCATAGGGGAGAATGAGAACATGCACAATTAAATAGCTAATGTTTTATACACATTTGGCATGGTCATGTTCGTATCAGGACAAACAAACACTCTTCCTTATTGGAGCATATGGACAAGAAAGTCTTGTGCTTCTCGTGGAACGCCCCCCCCCCCTCGTCTGAGCCAGAATGGAGAACAACTACAAGTGGTGGTTCTTGCTCTATTTGTCACCCATTTATGGAATACAATATATGCAGCTAGCCATTGGAAGTTCCAGCTGGTGCAGCCCCAATTGATTGGCCCATGGCTGGTGGAGTAAAGGGGTTGTACTGATGTTACTACCCTATTAAATGCAGTTATTAGCACTTATGCCTTAAAAAATAGGGTCCAGAGCTATATGGAGTGTGTTTCTCGTGTTTCTGTGGTTTCCTTTGGGTGTTATGTTTCCAGCCATATTCCAAAACCCTGCCAATGGATCCACTGTTTTTCCATAAAATTGACTGTAATGTGTTCTATTAGATTATTGTTATGTCTGGACTGACTGGTTTGTTTAACCAGGAGGTGATAAGTTTTGGATACAACAGCAGAGTAAAACCAGCGACTGGTAAAATGAGCCTTTTCAAAGCTATTAAAGATAACCGGACTAAATATTGCAGAGAATTACACTGATAAGATCACCAGAACCGCACAAACCAGACCATTCCCTCAAGTGGAGCACCAGCCCTGGAAAGGGCAGCCTCACTACAGGAGAGATACTTGAGACCAATCCAAGAATGCCTGATGACAATTACTCTTAGCCAAGTACTTTTGAGTTTTCTTAGTATCAGAAGGTTAGTGTTAACTAAATCACTAATACTGAACACTTGGATAACTGAATACCTCAATAAAAGATTCCTCTGGCACAGCGTGGCCAGTGCACAGTATAACCAGCAACTACTGTTCAGAGGAACTGGACTAAATAGCACAAAAAAGCACCTGACTGGCTGAGCTGATAATCATCCCAGCAAGGCCAATACACAAAATCAAACTAATAAATTTACTGACTGGTTGCTGAGCTATCAATCATCTCAGCCAGTCCAGCAGCTAAACAGTAGAATGGATAATTAACCCTTGACTGCCAAGGCCAAGTGAAAAGTGCACGTGCCAGCAGGTGCATCATCTCCCAGACCAACCCAGAAGCCATGGAGCAGTCAATGCTGTGACAGCTATGTACACTTTTTCGTTGTGTCTCCCGCTTGTAATGTGGTGTTCGAGATTTTGCAGATTTATTCCTCCTCGTCAAGTCTGATGGAATTTCTGTAACACCTACAAATCAATGCCTTATACAAAGACAAACAAAACACCCATAAGAAGAATAAAAAGCAGAAGAATAAAACAGGGCAATAAAAATACATGTCTAAAAGTATTTTCAGTAATGTTATAAAGGAAACAAAAAGTGTAAAAACCCTGAAAAAGTAACACAAAAACAAAAAAAACAACAACAAAAAAACTGGTTATCGTGCTGCTAAAAACTGATGTCTTCATTAAAAACATAGGCTGTGTTAATTCAGCATGCGGACGTACACAGAAAGCTGATAAATCTATTGATTTAGGAATGCAGAGTCCGTCAAGGTATTTTTGCCTCATTGCATTCCTGAAAAGATCTTCCATGTAGAACGGTTAACTATAATGCTTTCTGCAGCTGGAACTGTATTCGTATAGCCCTGGATTCTTATCTTTCTGAGAAGCGTTTTCGCTCAACACCTCATTACGTCCCAGTAATGACAGCAACGCAGTTGAATAAAAATCAAGAATGACAAAGTGTAAGACCAGATATGTAAATGATTCCTGTGCTTATTAAAAACAGCCAGAGATCGCTGCTCTATAAATTAAAGAGAAACTTGTATTTAAAAGGGATTTTCTGGGACTATTGAGGAGCTATCCATATAATAGGTCAACAATAGCAGATCAGTGAGGGGATGACTTCTAGCACCCCCTGCCAATCAGCTGTTTGGAAAGGGGCCTCTTCTTCAGCCTGTGATGTAGAAACAACGATTATTACTCAAAATTAGCTCAAAAGCAGTCTTTTGAGCAATAATCGCTTTGTGTAATGGCACTGACATTGTGCAGTTTTCGTTAAGCCGTCGCTTATCGTTGTCTTTCAGCAAATTGTTTTTGCTAGAATGACCCTTAAGGGGTTTTTCAGTACTTTTTGTTATAGGTCAACAGCAACCACTCTATAGTCTGTATGAAATAGCTAAATAAAAATTTGATGCACACCAGCAAATGCAACTGAGCGTCGCCAGTGGTCTTGTGATACGGATGCAGAATCACATGACTGGTGCATCAAATGACTGGCAGACCTTAGTAGTAGTTGCCGATGTGCGCTTTTCTGTGGATACAGCAGCTTGCAGCATTGGGAGGTGAGAGAAACGCAATGCAGGCCAAAGTCAGCTGCGGACCAATGGTGTAAGTTTTGACTGGGTTTTTGATGTAGAAATGCTGCGGATCTTGCCATAGCTCTTAACCAGAGTTTCAACCAGCTTCACATAGTTGTGGGCCTTGTGATTCCCAAGGAAACCTTTAACTACTGCCACAAAGCTGTTCCAAGCTACATTTTCCTTTCTGGTCAGCTTCTTTGGGAATTCAGTGCACTTGATGAGCTTCTTTACCTGTGGTCCAATGTAAACACCATGATGGGTTGCAGGATGTCTCAAACTCCATATCCTTGATACTTACTTGGATCACTTCAAGCAGAACATGGGAGAATCCTCAGAGGAGCATGGCGAATGCTTCCATCAAGATATTATGGCCTTTGAACGTTGATACCAAGGACAGTACAATGAGAGCATGATGGGAGACTACATATGGGGACTAATTCGGGAAAGTGGTGTGCAGTACCACCATAAATCTAGAAAAATCACACATTTCTCAATATTGCCTTTGTTTTGAAGTATAAACATTACTTTTGAAATTATAAAAATAAAAATTTGTTACCCATTTACGTATATGGGGATATGCAAAATATAAAAACACTCACTTGCCAAGGACAGAAAGTGCGTTACATAGTGTAATCTGCTATATACACGAGGCACAACTCATGTATATAGGCATACACACATGCTAGGAGAACAACCACCCAAAGATAATAAGCTATGCATATTCATAACTAAATATCATTATGTACAATACAGAGGGGATGCTGGAATAAGTATCCAAAATAATTAGCCAAAACCAGGAAATTCTAATCTGTAGACGTTGCCAAAGATCAATACTAAAAAGTTATTCTCAAGCACGAAAAGTGACGAAGACTGTGGAGATTTAGAAAAGTGAAGACCATCAAGTAGCAAAGCTGAAAGACTGGGTATCAAACATGCAATTAAAATAAAGGCAGTGCGACAAGGTCCAAGAAAGAGAACTCAAGGCCAAAAAAAAAAAACTCAACAGGAGCTGACTCAACTGGTGTATAGGAAGGCGGTCACACCATCCGGGTTTGTCATGTAAGGACCCCTTGTCTTCCTAGGACATCTGCCGGCAAAGAGCGTCTACAGGAGCTCCAAAGTAACTTGCCTCAGTCATATGAAAAAAATCTAAGTAAAAAGTTCCAGTGCTCCAGGGTTTTTTGAAATCAATAAAAATATTACGATCAAGGGGCAAGACCAAATAACGTTTCACTTACTTTTCTAGAATCATGGCTTTGGACTTCAGTCCATCCCAACAGTCGTTCATGGTGCACCTAGATTCTACAGCATCCTGCACACTCCACTGTCCTTCAGCCCCTATAGCTACGTGGGACAAGGCAGATCTCAATTTTACAATTCTGATGAAAACTAGACTTATGCCTCAGTAAAATGAGGAGTCTTCAAAATTAAATTAATTGCCCAGCCCTAGGTAAGAATTAATAATTTTATCCCGTAATCGTAAGACCTGATGAATTCTAGATGATAAAATACTCTGGTTTACCAGCCATCAAAAACTGTATATTTGCTTGTAAGGGTAGAGAACTTTGAGTCTGTTAAGTCTACAAAGCTATTCTTGCAAACATCAAAAACTCAGACAGAAACCTGTCGGATCAAATTATAAGTCAATGGGATCAGTCAGGAATCAGTCCACAAAGTAATAGCGCCCCCAAAATAGTACATTTAATACTCTCCTAATCCCCTTCCCAGAATAACAGAGTTGCACAGGCCTCAGGCCTCTTCCAGCCTGTGGCACACACCGCCAGAGAAACAATGTAAGTGGGTATGATGACGTCACCACATTGCGCCACTATAGTTAGTGGTCAACTGTATGCATGTCTTGAGGACACACATACAGTTGAAAGTCATGACGCCTCTTAAGCGAACCCTGCTGCATCCCGTTGGCCAAAAATGTGCCAGGATGTTGCTCTGGTAAGTCCCGATGTAAGATGATAACCCAAAATGTACTTTTATCTTTACGGTTATAATTGATTTCTTGTATGACTGGAGGAGAGAAGATTTCTCTGACCTGTGAATAATTGAGCAGTAGTTTATGTATACCTACCGACTTGGCTGAAACATCAGTCCTTACAGTATCCACAGACGAATCACTATTGGGATCAATGCAGTCACGATTCCGGTAGGAGGGACTGTACACTGTAATTAACAGTCACAACCCTCATCCCAAGCCATAACTATATGACGCACAGACTGTTCCAGCTACTTGTCTATGCGAATTAAAACTTTTGGTTAAGATGTGGTCTTTCGGCTCCTCCTCCACCACACAGTGGCCTACTCCCAGACATCTCATAGACAGAGGCCATTATTCCCAGTATGCAGCCCACCCAACTGAACAAGATAAATATTGAAAGTATATGACTCTAGAGGTTATGGGGACTACAGAAAGGCTTGACCAGGGTCATGAATCTGACCGCTTACCAAGACATATAAAATTATATATATATATATATATATATATATATATATATATATATACACACACACACACACAACCGTTCAAAAGTTTGGGGTCGCCCAAACAATTTTGTGTTTTCCATGAAAAGTCACACTTATTCACCACCATGCGTTGTGAAATGAATAGAAAATAGAGTTAAGACATTGACAAGGTTAGAAATAATGATTTGTATTTGAAATAACATTGTTTTTACATCAAACTTTGCTTTCGTCAAAGAATCCTCCTTTTGCAGCAATTACAGCATTGCACACCTTTGACATTCTAGCTGTTAATTTGTTGAGGTAAGCTTGTGAAATTGCACCCCACGCTTCTAGAAGCATCTCCCACAAGTTGGATTGGTTGGATGGGCACTTCTGGCGTACCATACGGTCAAGCTGCTCCCACAACAGCTCAATGGGGTTCAGATCTGGTGACTGCGCTGGCCACTCCATTACCGATAGAATACCAGCTGCCTGCTTCTGCTGTAAATAGTTCTTGCACAATTTGGAGGTGTGTTTAGGGTCATTGTCCTGTTGTAGGATGAAATTGGTTCCAATCAAGCGCTGTCCACTGGGTATGGCATGGCGTTGCAAAATGGAGTGATAGCCTTCCTTATTCAGAATCCCTTTTACCCTGTACAAATCTCCCACCTTACCAGCACCAAAGCAACCCCAGACCATCACATTACCTCCACCATGCTTAACAGATGGTGTCAGGCATTCTTTCAGCATCTTTTCATTTGTTCTGCGTCTCACAAACGTTCTTCTTTGTGATCCAAACACCTCAAACTTGGATTCATCCGTCCACAACACTTTTTTCCAGTCTTCCTCTGTCCAATGTCTGTGTTCTTTTGCCCATCTTAATCTTTTTCTTTTATTGGCCAGTCTCAGATATGGCTTTTTCTTTGCCACTCTGCCCTGAAGCCCAAAATCCCGCAGCCGCCTCTTCACTGTAGATGTTGACACTGGTGTTTTGCGGGTACTATTTAATGAAAATGCCAGTTGGGTACCTGTGAGGCGTCTGTTTCTCAAACTAGAGACTCTAATGTGCTTATCTTCTTGCTTAGTTGTGCAACGCGGCCTCCCACTTCTTTTTCTACTCTGGTTAGAGCCTGTTTGTGCTGTCCTATGAAGGGAGTAGTACACACCGTTGTAGGAAATCTTCAATTTCTTAGCAATTTCTCGCATGAAATAGCCTTCATTTCTAAGAACAAGAATAGACTGTCGAGTTTCAGATGAAAGTTCTCTTTTTCTGGCCATTTTGAGCGTTTAATTGACCCCACAAATGTGATGCTCCAGAAACTCAATCTGCTCACAGGAAGGTCCGTTTTGTAGCTTCTGTAACGAGCTAGACTGTTTTCAGATGTGTGAACATGATTGCACAAGGGTTTTCTAATCATCAATTAGCCTTCTGAGCCAATGAGCAAACACATTGTACCATTAGAACACTGGAGTGATAGTTGCTGGAAATGGGCCTCTATTCACCTTTGTAGATTTTGCACAAAAAAACAGGCATTTGCAGCTAGAATAGTCATTTACCACATTAGCAATGTATAGAGTGCATTTGTTTAAAGTTAGGACTAGTTTAAAGTTATCTTCATTGAAAAGTACAGTGCTTTTCCTTCAAAAATAAGGACATTTCAATGTGACCCCAAACTTTTGAACGGTAATATGTAATATATATATATTACAGTTATATATATATAGCAGTTATAGCTCCATTAAAGGAGCTATTCCACCAAAATCATTTATCATCTCTCCACAAAATGGGTGATAAATGATCGCTAGGGGTCCAACCACTGGGATACCAAGATCAGTGCTCCCCAATTTCCCAGGGGGAATGGAGGGGTGGTGATGCATTTGTAAACCATAGGGGTCACCATGATTAATTGATCACCTATACAGTAAATAGTTGCATAGTATGCAAGGCCAAAAAAAAGACATGTCCATCCAGTTCAGCCTATTACCGCCCCTGATATTTTCCCAAAGGAAGGCAAAAAAAAAAAATGAGTTGATGACAGATTTTGGTGGGAAAACCCCATGAAGAATGGAATTCATGATGGTAGTGTCAATAAAGTCTTCTGCTTTTCCACTTGTGACATTCAAGATCACCCCGCAGTTCTGTGTTGGAAACCAGTGCTGAATAATTATCAAAATGTCTGGTTTATTAGATGCCAGTTTAAAGGAATTGCAGATTATGCTGTCAAATAGAATTGCTTCGGCCGCATCTACGGAGAAGAGAGTGGATTATTGTATCCTCATTATGGTCAGTGCTGTCTGGTTTAATTACGTACATCATTTGTACATAAATTCTTTCATGGGGAGCTCGCCTTTTAGATTCATGCTCTCAAACGCAGTGTAATTACTGAGCCCCGGGTTACAGAGGCTATAGCTGCAAACGAGCAAAGCGTATCCTTACCCATGTGATATGTAAACAGCCAGCCATCTGTTGCCGCTCTGTACTTCATACCCAGAGAGAAGGTTAACCCATATCTGAGGGAGGTCAGCCGCGCCAGGGCCTCAAACAATTACTTAACTTTTCTTTAATTAACTGCTGGTTTCACTTAAGATCCCATGATGAACCTCAGCCGAACGAGAAAAATAAGAGCTCAGAAAGGAAGGAACAATATTTAAAATAAAACCATATTGCGGAAGTGTACGCAAGGAAACGTCATGGGACAAGAGACTGGAATTGTGTTTTACGCCATGTTATGCTCTATTTAGCTCGGTTGAGGTCTTCATTTTGCTGGTGCAGTCTGGAGAAAGCCTCATGCTTCTCCACCTGTCTCGGTGTATCTGACAGTGTTATAGATCAGCATGGAGAGAGCAAGGTGTATATGACAATGTAGTGCTAACCTGGGGTAGCGGCATGGTTGCAGGGGAACACCAGAAGTAGTCTCTGCTACATGGATTTTTAGGCAGCAAATAAGTGTAGCAGTAAGTAAGCAAGGGTGGGCCACAAGCTTGCAAAATTTCACAAACTAATGCATACAGTTTGGAATCAAAGGAATAGTACAAGAGTAGCTAGAGATACACCCAGTGGTGGTTTTCTCATCACTACTTCTTTCTCAACACAGCAGTTTCTAGTAGGGACTGCTTCTTTTCTTCGCAGTCGCATTCAAGCACTTTCTTCCATTTTAGAGAATTTCTCCTCCTCATGTACTACACAGCTTTACTCTTTTTCTCGCTTCTATGCAAAGTCTTAAAAATCTGGGGACTTCTGAGTACTGTGAACAATGAGGACTTGTTTGCACTGCTCAAAAGTCCTTCAATGCAAAAATCCAGCAGAGTGCAGTGGTAGCTGTTGGCCGGGCTCGAAGTTATTGCGCATGCTCTCCAGAGATCCCAGCAGATCATTGCACTTAAGAGTTAAGGCTGGTTTACACGGGCCGATGATCGCTCAAACGACAGTTTGAGTGATAGCTTTGAGAGATCATTTTGTATAAAGTATTAAGTAGCTACTCAGCTACTTAAATACCAATTAGGTGTGCATATGAAGCCTTCCCTGTATGCAGTTAATAGCCTGAGGCTATTATCTGCGCTCAGATCCTTTGTTCTCTACAGGGAAACAATGCTATAAGCACTACCCGCTATCAGTACTTCCTGTGGAGAACGACTGATAAAAGTGAAGTACGATTTTTAGGTTAGCTTAAATTTAACGATCAGCTAGCAGTGCCCAAAAAGCAGATAATGGGTGCTCATTTACATGCACAGATGATTGCTAAAACGATTACCGATAAGCGATTTCTTAAATGGGCCTTTAGAGGAGTACAAGCACCGGCCAACTTTACTCCATAGCGGAGGTACTCGACATCCATAGCAATGAGCAGTAAACAACTTTAATTATGATACAAGTTTTCAAGAAAACAGGCGTTTTTGAAAAAGACATAGCATTGGTGAATGCTTTATTTTCCTATTTTCAGTACATTGGAATAGAGTTCCTGATATGGGAATACTCCTTTGATGTGTTTAGTATCCCTAGGCTGTGACATCACTGTGTGCATTATAACACTGTGTTTCTTATCGCTTCATTAAAAAGAATTGGAAAGGAACAAATTTAAAAAAAGAAAATATATTTATGGTAAAATGGAAGTAAACAGAATGTTCTTGTTAGGCCGACATACGCCACTCCTGACATCTTATTCAATAATTCAAACCATCTCCGAGGAAGGCTTTGGCTGCTCTGTGTGGATTTCTAGCAATATTTCAAAGTGAAATACTAGAGAGGAAACCGTGGACAGTGAACATGTCTAGACTGCGATTCTCAGATTTCATTGGCCGGTGGAAGATTGAAAAATACAGCAAGAGGACGGGAATGACCCGTAGATTTAAAATGATGGAGGTATGAACAAGAACGCGCTCAGCCTACAAAAATTCCCAGTATAGATTATCCTACAATGAACCTGCGACCAAGAAAAAAGTTTTTAGCTTAAAAACTTTGGCCAAAAGTGTGTGGTGCTGCTTGTTGTTCAATGTAGCACAGTTCTCCATGAGTTGCATCTGATATTACATTTCAGCTCCATTCCAGTGAATGGGGATGAGTTGCAATAACACAAAACCTGTAGATTGGTGTGGTGCATTATTTTATTTTTTTATTTATTTTTTTGGTTAGTTGGAAATTTTTGACAATTGGTTTTAATGAATTGAATATCCCTTTCAGGCTGGAGGTACAAGATCACTTATACGCATTTGTGGGACTTAAGGGGTTTGTTCACTATCTTGAGAACATGCATCATTTGATGCTGATTGTTCACCCCCAGTTATCAGCCCTTGCACAGGCTTTAGTGCAAACGGTTGATTTGATTTCAGTCAATAGTCAGCGGTATGACCAGGGGGTCCATCTTTTCTCTAGTAATAACCATTTTCATCTAGATGTTGTATTGTACTTCACACCCAATGCTGCATTGAATTTCTGCTTACTTCTATTTAGTTAGCAGACTGATAGATCTCACAACTACTGCTGCCCCTACTAGTGATACATTGTTACAGAGCATGCTTTAGTGTGGTGCATCATGGGATAAAGCTCACGGATCAAAAAGTTCTACATAAAAAAAGCTCATCTCCTAAAATACAGTGCAGCATAAAATTACATTACTGCTGAAGAGTTTAGGGCGTTTATCAGCGGGCATATTGTATAGAGGGCCTCGGTATTAGTGTGCCTTGACACCACCGGAAGTTGGGGGTTTACACTAATACCGAGGGCCTCATTTTGTTCTTATACTTGCAAGGCTAGGTGCATTTTGTTTATAAGCCCCATCCTTCCACTACACTGTATGGGCTCTTGTTAGACTCAGCTCTGTGCACTGCGAATGTGTCAATTGAACAGTCGCCACTGTTACCTGTCAATGGTTGACAGCGAGTGATGGGAACGACCTACTTGACACATCTGTAGAGGAGTATCCTGTCTACTTAGCTGCTCTAATTGGGCCCTGCTAAGTAGTATTAGTGAAGAGACCTACACCTGATGGCAAAATGGTTAACTAATAAACATTACAAGAAAATAACTTAAAGTGTCAAGCTGACTGATTGGACAAGTGGGGGATCAAGTGGCCGAGCTTCATAATCAAGCGTCGTTAGGTCACTTGCATCTTACTAAAAAGATGAAAGAGAGAGGATACGAGGAGAATGCTCTTTAGGCCTCTTTCATACGAGCGATACATTTTCACAGTGGCTGCATCTCAGCCGAAAAAATTGTGTCAATGAAAAATAGCCATGATCAAATGGTGGCGAAAGTTCGCGTTTTCTTGTCCATTCAAATGAGCAGCTGCGGCATATATACGCTGCAGCATGGAAATCCCTCAGTCGTCAATCCTCAGAATGACTTATAATAGTTAAATAGAGCCAGCTGTAATCATTTTGCAGCATTGGACGCTGCTAAACTCCCCCTTCCACCCCCCCTTTTTTTTGGCAGTTCCTATAGGAGCCTCCATCGCATATCAGCCGAAAGATAGAGCAAGACCTATCTTTTCTAGCTGCGTATAAAATCGGTTGCATTGGAAACCAATGCTTCAGATGGTCGCGATTGTTAATCGCAGATTAACTGAACCACGTAAAAATGCTCATGTGAATAAGGCCTTAAGAAAATAAAATGAATTGCCCTACAGGCTCAGTGAAGGAGTCACCACCGTAAGCGCACGATGTGGCATAAGTGATAGAGACAAGCAGCTCCTGACTATCTAATTTGAAAATACTGCTCACTCGGTCACCTGCTCAGGCATAGGTCAGAAACGTAGCATTCTAGTTCCTGTGTTGAATGTTTGAGCTTTACACAAGTCTTGGGGTAGATCCAGGCGTTCGATCCCTGCCTCACCGGCAAAGGCCACTTCTACCGCAAGCACCCCATCCAACCTCCTGTTTACAGCAAGCTGTATTATTACACCCCGAATTTCATGCCAGATGTGAGCTAGAGGTTCCAATGCAGACGTGAACCGGGCTTTAAACCGTTACATTTTGATCAGAACACAAGCAATTGTTAAACCAGAAGACGCATGGACAATGTACTACTGTTCTACAAGATACCACAGTTGTTGCCTACAGCCTCATGACAGTCAGCCACCGTCTGTCGAGATTACTACATTTAAATCAGCACATCAAAAAGGTCATTATAATCTTAAATTACTACATTTCTGATTATGTAACTTTAAATATTTGATTTGCGTTATTCAATCTGCAGAACCCGTGAGCTGCAAATCCACAAAAAGGGCCATTTTGGAACCAGTTATCACTTCACGTAGAAAAACACTTTAGTCTGCATTCAGATATCCATAATGTGGCCACATTTTAGGGTCCATATTACTTTCACACAGATCCTAGCCCAACAGCAGTGTAACGACCCGAACGAACATCATTAACAACAATAATACACTTCTCATGGGGGTTTTCTATGGGCCACCCAATTTGACAGAAAACACCGAAAATCTATTACTGAGGCAAGTAAAGGATGTGGCAAATCACAAGGAGTTAATTATTAAAGGGGTTGTCCCGCGCCGAAACGGGTTTTTTTTTTTTCCAACCCCCCCCCCCCCCCCCCCCGTTCGGCGCGAGACAACCCCGATGCAGGGACCTAAAGAAAGCTTACCGGAGCGCTTACCTTAATCCCCGCGCTCCGGTGACTTCTATACTTACCGGTGAAGATGGCCGCCGGGATCCTCTTCCTCCGTGGACCGCAGCTCTTCTGTGCGGTCCATTGCCGATTCCAGCCTCCTGATTGGCTGGAATCGGCACGTGACGGGGCGGAGCTACACGGAGCCGGCATCCTGCACGAGAGGCTCCATAGAAGACAGCAGAAGACCCGGACTGCGCAAGCGCGGCTAATTTGGCCATCAGAGGCCGAAAATTAGTCGGCACCATGGAGACGAGGACGCCAGCAACGGAGCAGGTAAGTATAAAACTTTTGATAACTTCTGTATGGCTCATAATTAATGCACAATGTACATTACAAAGTGCATTATTATGGCCATACAGAAGTGTATAGACCCACTTGCTGCCGCGGGACAACCCCTTTAAGGGAAACCTTAAACTATCCGGATATAAACTGGGAAGCTGAAACCTCATAAAAAGTAAGAAGTTTCTGTCAATAACTAAAACACAATTACCTTTCCTAACCTGTACAGGACCCAACTAGAGGGACAGCTATTTTGGATGTATTATTAACCAACAGACCTGATAGAATAATAGGGGTGCAGGTTGGGGGCAGCTGGGAAATAGTATAATAGACCATAATATAATACAGTACATTTCAACTTGTCTTCCAATATGGAGTTTTAAATCGGGGAGCTACAAAAATACTAAACTTTAGTTCAAACTGCTCAGAGATGCCCTTAACTTTATTGACTGGGACAAGGTCTTCAAAATGAAAGCACAAACAGTAAATGGAAAGGTTTCAAAGCATCTTAAATACTCACTCTGAGCTGTTCATACCTTACAGGAATAAAAGGCTTTGGAATAGGAAAAAACAATGTGGCTCAATAAAGATGTAAAGGGGACCATGAACAAGAAAAAACACTCGCCTTCCTTCTCAGTGTTACATGGTTAAGGCTGTTACCCTTCACATCACTCAGATCCCTCCACAACCAGGCACCCTGGCCCAGCAGCTTCCTGGACTTCAGAGACTGTTCCCCTCAACCTTCTTGCAGCGGCACTCCTACCATGTATGGTCAGGTTGAGCACCTGTAGTGTACGTGGCATACAGCTGGCCTCACTGCCCCTTGCTGTCATCCTTCCTGCTGACAAGTGGTGGTACAATCGTTCCACATTCAGGCTGTTGTGCTGGGAATTAACCACTAGGCCACATCTTCAGCCCTCAATGCAGGTCCAACCACTTTGTAAGCTGATGGTCCTTTTAGGTGGACCAACAGTGGGCCTGAAAGTTCTTTCGAATGCTCGTTCTCCTGACAAATGGGCCATTTAAAGTGACCAACGAGTAAATGCATAAAATGCTTGTGGATCAGCGGTACATCTTCCCTATGGCAATGAGGGATCGTAGCAGCGATTGCTCATCCCAATAAGCCAATTCTGGGGCCGAAACTGGGGCCGATCTACAGGTGTATCAGTCAGCGCTGATTAGATCATGCCGAGAACTCTGCATGCCTAAAAGTAGCCTATTCTGTTCTACGTATATAAGGGCTCGTTTGCATCTACTTTAGGGCTGTCTTTTTGTTTTGTTTGTAGAACAGAAAATGGAATTAAAAAGCAGAACTAAAAACTTTACCCACTTATTTCAATGTTTGTTGGTTTTTTTTTTGTTTTTTTTTAAAGGAATGCTTTTAAGTTGCTTTTATTCTGTTAAGTTTACTTTTTTATGGAACAAATAGCGTCGCAGACCTGAACCTCTACAACACCACTGTGGCACAAAGCTAAAATTTAGTAATATTTGTTAAGGACACCCCAGAGTCCGGAGTTGCTCAATGATGGTGAAAGGAAACCCTGCTGGGTTTTATCAATCATCCTAATATATTCCATTCAAGCCGTTATCATACACCATAAAGTTTTATAATGTAGATGTTTTGTCAGCAGTGTATACAACGAACGAAACAAGAAGTAAATTGAGCAGAGCTACGGGAATAGAATGAATTATAGGCGCAAGATTTCGGTATCCAGCGAAACTATATGTGTGAGTCTTTATCCCATTCTATATTCAGTAGGGTGCTGATGAGCTGGCATTTTAATATGCTGAGATGGGGACTCTGTGACTGGCACTAAATAGGGAGGCTCTGAAGTTGGCATTGTGGCTGGCTGTGTAATTAGGAAACTGTGGTTGAATGCTATAGAACACTGTGTGGTGGAATTAGAAATCCCTGACTGGCACTGTGACAACGCAGGGCCTCATTTATGGGGGTTGGCTAAGGTGGCTTTGAAGCAATTGACTTGGGTTAAGGCTGGGGGAACTCCCCTATCCCCCAGTAGGTGCTCGAGCCCACCGCAGTCTTGTAAGAAAAAAAACTCATCACCGGACATAATGCTACTTTTGTAAGGCTGCTTTGACATCTGCAGGGGTGGTTCCATTTTGCTGCTCCATTCAGGGAGCAGAAAAGGGGAGTCCCCTGGCCAAATGGATCCCATTGACTATAATAGGGTCCATTCGGTTTCTGCTCAGCTGTCCGGCCGTTTACAGTGTAGGCTCTGCGAACTGATGTGCCCCGCACAGATGTGAACACGGCCTTACATAATTAACCAGATAACGGTGTGAACAAACCAGGCCAAAGCAGACCAGTAAATGTCTTTCAAACCCCCATATATCGGGATTGTCAAAGAGTTTGTTTTACAGTCTCTGTTCCAAGGTGCTATCAAGCAAACAACTAGAGTACCGAAACATGTAGAACAAAGTCTTTCCCGTTTACTGGGATACAGTTAGGCCCGTTGGGCAAACATTATGTCTGTCAAGCTGTTTGCCCAGGGGCGTAGAGTTTTCCTGCAGCGGATTTCCGCCGCAGGAGAACGCTAAAGTAACCGCGATGAACCCATCATTAATGATATGAAAATCGTGGCATGCCACGTTTTTTATACGCGAGTGGAAAATCCAGGCAATTTTCCGTTCGTCTATATCAGGCTGCATTTTCCATAGTATCCTATGGAAAGCGTTCATTGCATTACCCGCGTGCGGATTATCGCCGTGGATAACGCAATGATATATCGCCTATGGACAGGAGAACTAAGTGTGATAGTTTGGGGGTATAAGGCTCACGGGATTGCCATCTTTCCTCCATGAAACGTGTGGTGGCACAGCACACATTCTAGCCAAAACTTGAGTAAGGCCGCCTGCGGACGGCCGGGTCAGATCCCACTGCGAGGATTCCTGCAGCAGGAAGCGGACCTGTGCCCTTACAGAGGCCTGCGGCTCACGCGCTCCTGGCGTCTTCTGTCTCTGCTATGCGCCGGCTGCCTGCCAGCCGGCGCATGCGCAGAGTTGAGCCAGCCCGGCACTACTGACATTTCTGTGCAGGCCTCTGCGAGACCTGCATAGAAATAGAACATGCCGCGATTTGTTTTCCGTTGTGCGTTTTCACGTGGACAAATCGCGGCTGTGTGCCTAGGATAAGCGTTTTGCAATGTAATCTTATGCAGGCAGGCACGGGCGGAAATTCTGCAGGAAATCCCGCTGCAGAATTTCTGCCCGTGTGCAGGGACCTAAACAACTGGTATTCTAGTGTTTATTTGTGGAGTAGCAGAAACAATGTTGCACTCTTTATAATTATTTTTTAGCATTAGGGTGCACATACACTGAAGAACAGAATTCCTAGCAGTCTTGCTACTAACTCCCATAGGATCACTTCTCCTATCTAACATATAGGCCTACTGCCTTAACAGAACACAATGTCCATCTATTTATACCCATCCAGGGTGTCAATCTAGAGGCCGCCCACCCTTGTCAGATTTATGGCTCTCTAATGGCAGCAGAAGCTTCACAATAAATCGAGGCTTGGTCTGCATTGGACCAGCAAATTGACCTCTCACAGGCCCTGGGATTGCATTTGGAAGAACCTCGGATGGACTTTTCCGTTATGCAGCCAAATCCACCCAGGTGTGGGTTGATTAATTAGCAATAAAAAACCCTTCCCTGACAGTTATTTCTTCACCAAACCTGTCAAAAAGCCCCTTAGAGGCTATATTTGGCACCACATTCCTACACAAGTCTCTTTTTCGCTACCCATTTCTTTGACGGGTATCACTGCATTTGCCTCTGCTGAGATAGGCTTGATAAAGAGAGGTGAATGCAGCAAAACTGGTCTCTGCATGGTTGTACTTTTCTTTGTAACTCCTGCTGGCAGCACTGACTGCTTTGCTTTCTTTTCCAGGAGTTCTACTCCCTGTAGGGCGGCAGCCTTCCACACTGGACTGCTCTGGGGAGTATCCCCTGCTTCAGAGCCACAGCATTGCTGTACTCCTTGCTCATACTTTACCTCACTTCCTGTTCCTGCCCAGAGACCAGCCTCCTGTGCTCCACCCCCGCTTAGAGTACCAGATGCTAACATATCAGTCAGTCTGGTCACAATAGTACCTCTCTTACAACTTTGAGTGGAATAACTACTGGATGAAAAAATTGCTGAAAATGAAAAATTTGCAGCGAGAGTTGTCCTGTGCAAACACAAAACCTGGTAGGATACAAGCAAGATATCACTCAATAGTCGCTTCGTTTCAGCTCACTAATACAAAAAGACTAGCGAAAGACTTCTCATTCAGCGTAAACAGGCAGTTCATGTTTGAACAACTGCCTGTTCACCGCAAATGGAGGCAAGCGGCAGAAGAGATCTCCAGCATGTTCTGCCTTCATTCACTTGAAAACTGTGAGTCCTGTGTGAACGCACAAGAGGGGTAGTCGTTGGAATGACTATCTGTAAAGGCACCCCAAGAACAGAGACCCTGATTAACAACATCATAGAGGTATGGAATGGGATCAATAAAAGGTGGTCATTTGTTTGTACCTCCTCCAGTCTGGGAAACCTAGTTGACCACCCTAGGTACAAATCCATAATGGGACACCCATACTACACCACTCCGTGCCTCAGATTTTATATAGTCACATAGTTTTTTTTTCTCATAGATTCTGTATAAATAAAAAAAGGAAATGCATTCAGCATTCAGGTTGCATCCGACAGTAATTTGGGCCCATAGGAACACCCCGTGCCATCATACAGAGTCTAAACACATGGCTTTGATCCTTGTTAAAGGATATGCAAATTATTTTTTTTACTAGTTTAAAGCATTTCCACATAGTTTATAAGGATACATACTAACAAAGACTTAGAAAAATCATGTTGACCGAGGCTGACATTCACTTTACGTGAACTGAAAGCCTACATGGGAAAATTACCGCTTCACATAAGTCCTGAAAGCTTTGCAGATCCGAGAGGTAAAAAAGGCTTTGGTGGAAACACTCAGAAATCAAGTGACGGGTGAAACTAAATTGCATCAACTCGTAACGCTACAAGTCTGAGCCTTAGGACAGACAGCAAGTCAAGTGCACAAACGCTTCGCATGTGTTTGAGGTTACGAGAAAACACATCTTTGAAAGCTTAAACGCAGATATGGCTCAGAGCAATCTGTCACATTTAGTAATGTCGGTGGAACGAAAAAAAAAAGAGCTTAGAACAATTCAAAAGTATCCAGGGAGTACCAGCTCCTCCGCCGCTGCATTAGGGTTACACAATAAGATGCTGTGGAACCACCAATGTTTAACCACAGATGTGCGGCCGGTGTAATACAGTTGTACTGGGTAGAAACACTCTTCCAAGGACTATTAACCAAGAACCACTTTATTACTCGATCGCCCCCCATCAGATTTGTCATGTGCACAATATGGAGCCCTATGCCGCATATACCTTTACAGCTCTATAAATGGATGCTTAAAGCTGAATTCGCCAATTTCAATGGGATCCCATTAGGTTACAACCCTTGAATGTCTTCCATCGGTGGAAACAAGTAGGATGGGTTGGATTCAAAAGTGGATCACGAGCTAAGTGTAAAGGCTGCCCTAAAGGGTTAAAATGTTGCTAAGGTGATGGACTAACAAGCACCAAAAATTACGGCAGTTTATCGTATGCACCAAAGTTTGTCATGGCGGAACTGAGAATATCCAATAGATGCTTACCGATTGGCTAAGGCTCCCAAATAAAAAGGGACAATTTTTGCAGCGCAACAGGAGAGTACAGTACAATAGGTTGAGCTGGAGGTGCTGCCAGAGAGGCTGTAGACTACAGGGAGAAGCAACACAAACACAGGATTGTGAGAGAACAGGTTCTGGGGTAAGGGAACTGCCTGCTGCCCAAAAAGAAAAAGTGCTCATGCCATTACCCTAACCCAAAGGGGCATCTAGAGTGCAATTAGGAGCAAAGACGACAACGTGGTAGAGTTGCACTCCTAATCTAAGACTGTCTAAGTCAGTGGAAGCAGTAATTCCCAAGCAACACAGCTGTAAGTGAGGTCAGCCTCAACTCCAATGCAAGGTGTACACACCGTAGGGACATGGCAACCAACAGGCCTGTTGTATAGTAGAGTGCAATGTCCAAAAAAATTGGACTGTTCAACAATGTGAATTGCTGGTGATTATGGACAGAGATTGTGATACAGGAGTGCAAGCCCGTATAATAGAAATCTGGTGATTAGAGTTTGAACGCTGTGCTTATAATAGACTGCATTCCTTTGTCCTTGAATAAATATTGTACAGTTTAGTTACTTCATAAACGGCATCATATCCTTAATCCTGCAGCGCGACATTGCCTACCTGTAACATAAGCAGCATTTAAACTATCTGGAACCCAGTTATCTAAAATAACATGGCCAGCTAGACAAGACGAATATTCACGCTCCTGGAGAAAAGGAGTTGAAAGCTATATTACGTTTTGTGTATAACTGACCAAAATAATTAAAAGAAATAGAGCCACAAAACATCAACCACACATGTTAAGTTGCCTGCTATGGTGGCCAGGAGAACCTACTTGTGAAGGTGATGTAGTAGTTATGGTCAATGTGAAGGCACATGGGCTGCAATACAGGTTTATATGTCCATATTGCAGTCTCTGTGTAGTGCCTCAGATCCCCTCAGTGAATGGAGCAGTTGACATGTGACCGCTGTTCAAACAGAGATCCACAATTCTCGTGGCGGTCCCAGCAATCACAGGTGATAAATGTTGTCATTCCGAACTTCTAATTATAATGAATGCACAATCCATTGTCATTTGACCATGGAAACTTCCCAAAAAACAATGACTGAATTTCTGGTTTTGTTTTTTACAGCATTCACCATTTGATAAAAATAACATGATAACTTTCCTATCTGGATGATTACTGCAACACCAAGTTTATAGAGATTTTTTTTTTTCAATTTTTTATTACTTTGGCACAATAAAAACACATTTTAAAAGAAAAAAAAAACAATTAAATCTGCTTCGCCGCATTCTAAGACCCATAACAATTTTATTTTTCCTGTAATAGAGCTCTGTGAGGGCTTGTTTTTGTAGGAAGAGTTGTAGCAATTTTTTGGACTATTTTGAGGTACATGTGACTTTTGGATTGTTTTTTATTGCATTTTTGGGAGGCGGACAAAAAGAAAAAAAATAGCAATTCTGCCTTTACTTTTTAAAATAATTTCTAAGGCGTTCACCATGAGATAGCAATAAAAAAATGTTCTTGTATATGTCATTATGAACATGGTAATACCCATTATTTGTTACATTTTAATATATTTTGGGGGTATTTTATCTATTTAAAAAAAAGATTTTTGTGGAGAGAAAAAAAAAAAGTAAGATATTTCATCTTGATTTTTTTTCCTTTTAAAACCAAACTTTGAGCTTTTGACACTATTTTTTAGTCCCTGAAGAGGACTTGAAGACATGATTATTCTTTTAATTGATAGGATAGTACACTGCATTACTTATATAGTGCATTCTGATAAGTCTATTACAGCAGCCTATTAAACTCTCCGGGACGCGGGACCTATTAGGTTGAGCTACAGGATAGACCTTTGTCAGGCTTTCAGATAAACCCATTGGTACTTTATAGTCGCACTTTCGAGTGACAAAGAGCTCTCCCCTCCACTCCCCCGGTTTGTGTCATCCTTGAATAGGACATGCATGCCTCCCAACCGTCCCAGATTCTGCAGAACATTCCAGGAGGCAGGAAGCATTTCCCACCAGAGGTCTGGACTGACTATCACTGTTGGGATATTAGTGCCCTGAATTAGCAGTGCAGTTTCTGGAGGTACAGAGGATGAAGGAGCTGCGAGGCCATCACAGTCACATGACCATTGCAGGTCCTTCATCATGTAATTCACTGGTAGTCTGTCTGGAGGTACTTTAATTCAATGGCGGGAAAACTGAAATTTTTTTTAATTTCCTCCAAAAATGGCGCAGAGAGATGAAAACCCTGAACTGAGCCCCAGCATAGGTGTGAAAGCAGTCTTATGCTCTCTGGTTGCTAGAAGACTTGAAGCCACTTAAGAGCTGTCAAAATAAAAAGGAACAGGAAGAGTTGTCATGGGAAAACAGGTGAATAAACTGCGCAAATTAACTTGACACCATAATAAAAATTGGCAGAAATAAGATAAAAGTCTTTTTCTAGTTGCTTTTTTGCACTCCTATGTTTTACAGCACCACCTGCTAAAGAGACAACGTCAGGCCCTTGGGCCACTATTTGGACAACCTATTACAAATGAGGAACTTACATGGAGCAATGGAAGGGTTTATAGTTCTCAAACATAAAAAACATGGATCGCAGCGTAACAAGGATGACCTACAAAATAAAGCTGAGCTTTGTGAGATAGTGGAAGGCTTGAAGCGAGGAAAAAAAAAAAAAATTCTTGTAGATTCTAAATCCTCTGCTCTTCATTCCAGGGAGATAACATATGACAGTGTAAAGGAGAGCTGAGTACAGATTACTGCAACACTTCTACTAATCTCTGTGGTTTGTAGCAGTTATATCATCATTGTGCCAGGAAAAGACAGTTATTTGTTCTGTTCTTGTCAAAATACATTGCACATATATATCGATTAGATAAGCTAATTGGGGGTGACAGAGAAGGGGGCTGTCTTAGTTATTCAAATGAGCCAAATACTCTGCCACTTCTGATGATGT
This sequence comes from Eleutherodactylus coqui, assembly GCF_035609145.1. Classification (NCBI taxonomy): domain Eukaryota; kingdom Metazoa; phylum Chordata; class Amphibia; order Anura; family Eleutherodactylidae; genus Eleutherodactylus; species Eleutherodactylus coqui. The sequence continues at coordinate 187,786,908 of NC_089839.1, forward strand.
CACAGAAGGGCCATACCACATGACTTGGTATCGGAAGCAGGCCAGTAGTGGAGGTTTCTACGCCGCTGGACCAGATAACCATTTCCTCTTTCTGGACAATCCCTTTAATATTATTGCAAGAGTTGCACCTCATTAAAGTGGTGAGGAGCTTTCTACTTGGAAGGCACAATTAGCAGCGAACTCTTGCCTTATAAGGGGCTGACTGGGACTTTTACCATTGATAACCTATCCCCTCAGGATAGGTCATCAATAGTTGATCAGCTGCTCGGGATCCCTACACATGTGGACAGCGCTGAAAATAGATATTCAATGGGAGCTGTGCTTGCAGTACCATGCTAGGCCACTGCAATGTTGACAGCGCTATGCGCTTCCTGCGCTGTCTGTACTGACAGCGGGACCTGCGATCACTTGATCAGTAGGGATTCCAAGCGGTGGATCCAAGGGTCAACTACTGATGACCTATTCTAAGACAAGGTCATCAATAGTAAATGTCCCAGACAGCCCCTTAAACATACATAGTACAGTGCTATCTGGTCTTCACAGTGTAGAGAAATGTGCACATCCAAATGATGAGCCGAGTGCTTGAGGTTCTACGGTAGGAAACTTATCACCTGTAGCCATGCATAGCAGAACTAACCACTATAGGGCTCTGTGAAAGATTTCTGGCGGAGAAAGGGTGCCTATGCTTAGTAACTAGGAGGCAGTTGGGAGGCTTTTGTGAAAGCTCCTGGGATTCTGCCCTCTATACTGCGAATATTAGTGATGGACTTTAGTTATGATGATGAGAAATATTATGACATTTGACTTATGAGTTAGGGCCAAGTATATTGTATAGTTAAAGGCCAGACGGCCAGGTGTTGATTTATGTAAAATGTAAAGTGCTATGAACCAGTGCGGTGATGGAAAACTGGCAGGTGCCAGGTAAGAAAGTTCTAATTGTCAAGTGAGTTTCTGAGATGGACATCAGCCATCTTGTAAGGAGAAGATGGCAGTCCCAAGTCATGATCCCCTAACCATAGGCTTCTATGCTGCATTGTTATTGAAGTGAGAGAGATGACAGAGTGCATTATGTGTGTGTCATGTGGCATAATGCACTGTTCCGGTTGCTGCTGGATTAAAGAAAATCTGTGGGAGATTTGGCAAATACAGACACAAAACCTTTGTTCACTTTATAATAGCATAATCACGTGCTAAAATTTTGCACCAATTTACAGTAGAATTGTCTAATTGCAGCTTAAATTCATAAAGCACTCCTCCGTTCCCCCGTTTGAATAATCCTGAACTCTCCCTCGTAGACTAAACTGGATATTTCCTCTATAGCAAAGGAATGAAGCAGCCCAAAAATTCCAGGGTGTAACTTTACATTCCATCTGAATCTAAAGCGACGTGACCCTGCATTTTCCACATGAGAGATACACGCTGGTAATTTCACAGGCTCCGAATGTGGAAGCAGAAAAAAAGAAAAAAACACGTACGCCACGACAGTAAAAAAAGTTATCCATCACTGCGTGCTGGCAAAAGTTTAGATTAAACAAAATCAGACTCATCGTCTCATCCCAAAAAGGAAGCGGGAGCGCGAGACTGGCTGCAGAATTAAACAAGAGGACAAAATTAGGTTGCTGCAAGAGGATCTGTACGAATGACTCAAATGCACGTGGGCCGCTCGGTTTAGCAGAAGAGAGAGAAAATCCTTCTTTGGAACAAATCAAGAGATGAAGGACGAGTTGATGTATTGACTGTTTATCACAAGGATAATTTGTCTACAGTATTGAGCAGGGACACAAAAAAATAATGCAATTACTAAAAGGCACAGTGTGTGATAATTAACCCCTGATGACACCGCTATTTTTGTATTTGTTTTTTCCTCCCAATCTTCAAAAAATAAAATCATTACTTCTTTATTTTCCCCATTGATTCGTCTGTAGGGGGTGCTTGTATTTTTTATCTGTACCATTTAATGTAGACTATAGCATTCTGGGGAAAAAAGCATGGCTTAATAGGCAGCTATGCTGCCATAACACCTAATTGGCGCCCACAATCTCATTGCAAGGGGGACAATGCTGTGAGACAGAGGGAGCTCCACCTCTTTGTTTGGACTTTTAACTGCAACTCCAGAGAAAATGACATTTTTTCCATGCCTGCCCCCATTGCCCATCACACACTGGAGGTCTCCTCTGTATATTGCAGCCACCTCCCTGCAGTTCAGCCCCATGTCTGATGCTTATTAGACACCATAGTGACGGTAAGATTTTTTTTTACTGTCAGTTTCACATCTATCCCATGATAAATCAGTATAGCAATAGCTAGAGGCTATACAATTTTTGCCTGCTGGGGGGGGGGGGCAGTTTAATTATCATTACCCTTCATTTTCACCTAAATAAAACTGCAGAGCTTACATAAACAGTCAGAAGGATGAGCTGTGATTTCCTCGATTATGACTGAGTGACAGTTCGGTGATCATCATCAGTAATTGGAGAGCCTCTATCTTCCTGGGCAGTTTCTGTGGTAGGAATCATAACAGCAACATACAAACTGAGAATTGGACTAGAAAATGCACACATAACCCTAAAAAGGCCTCATGTCCACGGGCAAAAGAAGAATTAAAATCCGCAGCAGATTTTAACTCTTCTCCTGCACGCGGATCCGCATGCCATAGGGATGCATTGACCACCCGCGGGTAGATAAATACCCGCGGATGGTCAATAAAAGTGATTTAAAAAAAAAAATGGAGCATGAAAAAATCTGGACCATGCTCCATTTTCGTGCGGGTCTCCCGCGGGCTTCTATTGAAGCCTATGGAAGCCGTCCGGATCCGCGGGAGACAAAAATCAGATTTTACTCACCCGCTCTGTTTCTTCTCTTCGCCGCGGCGCCATCTTCCCTCAGTCGCGGCCGGATGATTTTGCCTCGGGACGGCGCATGCGCAGGGCACGTCACCGACGTCATCCTGCGCATCCGCCGGGCCGAAGAAAGCAGATCCGGCCGCGACGCAGAGAAGATGACGCCGCATCGAAAGAAGTATCCGGAGCGTGCGAGAGGTGAGTTAATTCTGATTTATTCTTACTTTCAGCGCTCATGTCCGCGGGGCAGGAGGGACCCGCTACGGATTCTCCATGGAGAATCAGTAGCGGGCCTGATTTTCCCCGTGGACATGAGGCCTAAGCAGATCAGAGCTGGTCAAAACCAAGATTACATGATCATCTGAGGAAAAAAAAAATAGTCCAGAAGTTTCAGAGAGAAAGAAATAACTAAACAAGGTAACACTACCTCATTTATATATACTGGGGATAGCTACATAATGACTGAGCTATAAAAATTAAAAAATATATAAATACATACTTACACACACAATCATTGGAGTGGCCCTTTATATGAAGCAGTTAGCCTGTCAGAATCAACATCAGCAACTAAACGGTAACCGCTTCAGTCTTCTCCTTTCCCAGCTATTTATCGCTTAATGAGTGCTATGTACTAAAAAGTGAACGTATTTCTTCCACTATGCAACCTGATAGTCACGTGGCCGACAGGGGCCCCCCGTTACAGCATAGATACAGGGTCCTAGCAGACCCTGAGAGCAGCTCTGCCAGTGACTATTGCCACTACAGGGCGATAGTTTCCCTTGTAACTAGGGTTTCTATGGATGCTGCTCCTATAGATGCCTCAGCTACACTGGAAAAGTATGAAATAAAAAAAATAAAAAAAAAATTAAAAAAAAACACAACACGTGAATGACCCCCAGAGGTTTTTAATGATGTCATGGGGACTCTATCTATCTATCTATAATTACCCACCGCTGACACCCACCAAAACAGTCGCCATATGTGCCCAGTAATCTAAAACTATACATACTATCCAAAACAAAATGAGGAAGTCATTCCCATAATTTATTATAGCGTAAATATACTAAATTTAAGAAAATAGAAGAACTAATTTTAAAAAAATCTATATATATATTTTTAAACTTTTTATACCCAATAAAAATTAAGGAGGCAAGAAAAAAAATAAATAAAAACGCAGCAAAAAAGATTCAGCACCTGAAGAAAAAAAATATGGCAGTAAAAACACCTTATAGGTAAAATCCCACAAAAGGGTTTGCACCTTTAGGTCCAAAACAGCATGCTCTTATGGGGTTAAAAAGCTAAAACCGAGAAAGGCCTTGCTTGGGTTTCTTTTATAGACCGATTACCTCAAACTGATTATTATAGTTCTCTTCTAAGTAATTATTAGTCCAACAATTATCATTGTAAGTTTTTTTTTTATTACCAAGTCAAGTAAATACTGTAGCTGTTCACTTATTTGTGAAGACTCTTCATTCTCGGCGTCATATGCTGCACTGTTTACAAATGTACACTAATATTCTGCATACTTTCTCATGTATCAAATGTATCCTTGTTTTTCATAGCTATCACAATTTAACAATGTAGTTTAGAAAAATTAATCCCTGAACTAGATTCTATTTTCTATTTGGATAATAGAAGTGACATGCTCAGTGCTTACACCAGGTGTGTTTTCCCAGCATACTTTGAAAATGCTCTAAAGTTATAACACTTGTGTGTGTGTGTGTGTGTGTGTATCTTAAAAGACAGGAGGATTTTCTTCTAGTAGTGTTTCAAGTAGAAACATTATGTAGTGCTAACCTATCTGACAGCTTCCAGAAATAGCACCACACCCATCCTACAGGTAATCTGTGGTATTGCAGCTAAGCCCCATTCAGTTTAACTGATCTAAGCTGCAAGTGTCAGTACCGACGTGGCACAGTTTTTAGAAGAAAACAGACAGGTTTTTCCAATCTTGTTTTTTTGTACCCAACTTCACACAAAATCGGTGCCAGTTAGTACTCTGCATTGATGTTCGAACTACACTTATGGGGTTGCACAGCATACCATACCATATTTGTGTGTTCTATATATGTCTTGTACAAGTTCCTAGGCATTTATTTCCTACTACAAAACCAAGCCTCCTTCCTAGTAATTTTGGGAAGCGATACCTGTGCAGAGGTTTTAGCAATTTTTCATTCCCCAATTACTGCAATGGAAGATTGGTCCCATACAGCACCTGATGGAGCATGGCACTTCTTTCATATGGCAGCCCATGAAATGTATACAAAAACTACCTCAATGCAAACATAAAGCATTACACTGAGGTACAGAAACCTCCCTAAGATTATTCCTTAATGCTTTCTGTGCTGTTACATAGGCTGTGGAGTCAATTACCTTTTATGAGAGCTAATCTCTGCTATAGCTCTGGTGGGTGCAAGTGGCGGTGCAGAAGGGGAACCAAGGCAGGGTCATTGCTTTGCAGACCATTTCACTGCTGGTAATGCCTGGGGTCTTCTCCTCTTAACCATGCTGCTCCAACATCTGAGAGTGATGTGGGTCCCTTTACCACCACATTGACCCATCATACTATAGCTCTGTACCACTAAGATGTGGTACGCAGTACAGAGAAAGTTGTGCCTTTGAGCCAAACATTAGATAACCAAATGATGTTGAAAAATAAAGTAATTCTCACTATCCATGACTTTAGGCATTCAACAGGAACAGGTTAAAAACACTTTATAAAATATATTAAGACACAGAAATTAAAGATGCTAGAATGTTTTAATGGTCAGGTGCTAAATTCTCGCTCAATTTGCATCTTGTATCTCAGCAGGATATTTATAATACAAATTAGCATCATGATTGAAATTCTGTATTTTCCTCACTGTATAAATACATGAATATATCACCAAGATATCAAGCTGTCTCTTAAAAAAAATATTGAGCGGATAGATCTCAGGAAGCTTAATACTGACTTTTCCAGAAAGGTAATAGGAGCTCAGGTCTGGCACAGCTTCCTACCTTTTCTCGTCCAAAACTCCCATTTTTTTGAACATCCAAAATGTCATTTTCTTGGAGAAATCATTAAAGGGAATTCAGCAAGCACTGAAACAGATTGTAAGTATCCAAGGCTGGAATTATCTGAATCAATCAAAAGGAATAACTAACACCTAGGGAATATCAAAAATAAGGAATGAAATAGAATGGGTCGGAAGGTGTAGACATTTGGCCATATAGATTTTACCGATCCACAACCAGACAGACCAATATTGTTGGCGGATCTCATTAGATCCAGTCTATTAAGTGACTAGCCGAATTGTAAGGGCTAATACATTTGGTGGAGCTGCGTATATGGAACTTCTATGGTGGCAAACACAGTTCCTACAAATCGATGCTAAGGAATTGTAAGATGTTGCGTGCCACCATTTGGTGCCTCTGGATCGAGCCGGTTGGCTCATCTTATGGACTCATATGTTGGTAGTTTTATAGGAGTTCATAGCAAACGTCAAAAACAGTTGGCAGTCACAAGGATTCTGGGACATTCTTTGGTGCGGTGGCAATATAGAACCACAGGATGACATACTGTAGTGCGTACTCTACATTAAAGGGGTACTCCCAAAATTCACCTAAATCAACAGGATAAGAGATAAAGAAAAAAGTCTAAAATCGGTGAGGGCCTTACTGCTTAGAAAATCATAGATCTCAATAATGAGGGGTCAGGTCCTCCTGCTCACTGCACTCCTGTAGTAACGTGGAGACTGAATGGAGTAGTGCTCTATTCATTTCAATGGGGCTGACAGAAAGAGATGTGTATAAGTGATCAGCTGTCTCTAGAAGTCCCAATGAAGATTTATGGATGGGCATGGCACCTACGTGACCATTACATCTCCTCACTACAGGGGGTGCAAGGAGTACACAGCGAGGAGGAGAGAGAGGACATGGGACTTCCATACTCAGGGGCAGTAGAGGTCTCAGTGGTGAAACGGAGTCTTTTTTTTTTTTGAAGGGGCGGGGAAAGGAATATTCCTTTAGGATTGATATCAGATTAGAGGAATATCTATCACTCAATTCTCAGTACCAACAATGATTAGCTGTCTAAAAGGACTATGAGCCCCCAATGAATGCCACGTACCATTCAATGCTTCCCAGGCACAGCACCGTATATCTATTAGCGCCAGTGCCAGAAGCTGCACTTCCGTGCCATTTACTGGAATGTTTTTTAGATTTTCTATGTTTCAAGAAAAGTGGTGGTTACAAACTGGCGGTGAAAATATAAGCACTGTCTTTTTGCATTATACTCAAGAAACGGTAAATGTGGTACAATCAGGTTGGTGCAATAGCAGAATATCCTGTGGACAGAAAGGCCGGATGGTGTGGGATTGTTACAGAAGTATAAGATTATAGGATGTGGCAGGAAATATGGTTTGTGGTATTAACTGAGGATATGGCAGTGGTACAAGTGAGAAAATGTGGTGGGCAGAGTAAACAGATATCGCTAAATGGTGTATGGCTCAGATACAGACTCTGCTGGACGAAAATCGGGAATCCTGCATGAATGAAAATAATGGGGAATGGATCATGTATAAAAATGTGAACTGTCATATGGAAGTGTTTAAAGCATAGCGCAATTATCTGATATTATAGCTGCCTTTGAACGCCATTTCATTTTTTAGGTCCAAATTTCTGAGTGAATTCATTTTTTTATGTATCTTTATAGTGGTTTTTTTTGGATAGAGAGCTCTTAAAGGGGATATCCAGGCAAACAAAATTTTGTTGAAAAGATAATCAATGTGCTGAAAAAAATATTTAAAAAAAAAAAACCACAACATACTCAACTCACCTGATCCATCATGGTTCCCGTTCAGCTCATGCCCAATACCCTGCTGTTCTCCCCTTTCTACTGCAGCTAATCACTGCCCCACTTCAACCAATGATTAACTGCAGGGGTTACGTGTCCTTATGTGGTCTTAAAGCCGAATGATAAAATTCTGACTGCCTACAGTGGAGTTTAGAGAGGTTTTTAGATCCAAAGCTATAGAGGTATTCTCAGGATAGATCATCAGTAGCAAATTGCATCAGGTGGTCGGCAGGGGGCCTTGGATGCAGACACGAACCAAAGATCCAGTGGGTCGGCTGGAAGACTCAAAATGCTGTCTCTAGTTTAATGTCCGGTATGGTACTGCAGCCTTCTGCCATTCAATTCAATGAGACCAGCACAAGTCTTAGGTTAGATGGCACCCTGTTAGAAATTTTTTTGGGAGCCCGCTCACCATAAAAAAAAAAAAAAAAAAAGTAGGCTCACTGTATTCTGCAACAAAATAGCAATTTTCCCATGCCCAAAGAGCTCAGAGAATCAATGTAGCTCCAGAACCAAGCTCATAACAAATACAGCCCCAGAACCAAGCTAAGTACATAGATACAATAACAGAACCAAGCCCATAACAAATACATTAGCAGAACCTATCAAGCGTTTTGTGGGGGCGTTGAGAGGTTGACAGCAGCATCTCAGAAAATCTGAGTGGAGGAGACAGAGGCAGAAGAAGCTCCACAAGATGCTGCAGCGCAAAAGAAAAATACACCCGGTGTCCCGACTCTTGAACTTCAAGTTCCACTTCTAGAACAGTAAAATTTTAAATGACATGTAAATCATTGGATGCCGATAATTGTCCATACACAAACATACGCATCTGCTTCATAGCAGCTCCTGCAGATCAAGCACTCAAGGCTTGATCTGCTAATAGAAATCTGGTATATGCATGTTGACACAGGTCGGACTGCCGTGTGCTCCATAGACTTCTAGATGTTGTTCAGGAGCCTGCATACACTCAATAGGATCCGTTAGGGAACAGGCTGGCAGTTGAATCCCCATTTCTGTGCTTTACTAGATTATCATGACCAACACTCGTTGCAGAGAGTTCTATGACTGTTCCATTCACCTGCAAGAGGCTTGAAAAATCCTATTATGTTCATTTAAATGGGGTGTTTGGTCAGCAAGCATGTGGATTTTTGCGTCATGGAAATTTTTGCATCAAATCACCAGCGTGTGAATGCACCCTAAAGTTCCAGACGAAAGCACTTTTATTACCTCCTAATGACTAGAGATATAAATTACAAACCTAATGAAATACCTATAAAAAACAACACTATGGTTGTTAGGAAAAGCTTTACCTAGAATAAGTTCCTTACTACTTTTGATAGTTCTGGCAATGAAGAGGTTATTGTGCTAGAAAGGAACAGAGTAAAGAAACAAACTACATATGCAAATCCTACTGCATGGCACCACTGTTTACATTGGAGCAGAGTATAATGCTGGCCTCTGGTGAAGGAAACTATAGTTCACAAGCCGGTATGTCTAGTATCATTGTGAGACTTGTGACAGATATAAACAATGTCACTAGGCGAGTTTTAGTGCCACCACAACACTTGAGGCAGAGAGAACTCGGAGCTCTCGGAATGTTCTTTCTTTGTCATTCTTGGCCAAGACAAAAAGAATGTAAAGAGTTCTTAGCCAAGAGATTTACCCAATGATCTACAGATGAAGCCTCCACCCTCTTCAAAAATATTAAAAGTTGCAAACTAAGTGGTCCAACCAAACTTTTTCCACGACCACATATCTATGCTCACATGGTCCAACTTACAAGGGCTCACCAGTAGATCTTTTAGGGTGTGAGATGAAAGCAGTCCATACATATTACAAAGCTGTCGCCTCTGGCAGTGGCTTATATCCTTTGCAAGAAAAAGAATTGGGCATGCTGAAATCTAACTAAACTATCTGATCCTTTTCTCCCCTAAGATGATCTACAGAAGAGAGCCGGAAGGCCCGCATACATATAAAAGGACCATTCTATCATCACCACGCAAATCAAGCAACAATGGTTTGCCAGGTAATCACATCTTTTATGTGGCACGTAATAATAATAGTCAGCAACACATTATCCCATGTGAAGAGGAATGTGCTACTGACAATGATGAAACTCATAAGGGGGCCAGTAGATGAGCCTTTAGTCTCATTAATTGGCGCTCGGCACTAGCAGAAAATTGGATGGTGTAAAAAGATGCTTAGGGGGTCTTTAGGCCAAACTCTTGACTGCCGCATACTCTTTGGTTATTTTAGTCTTGTGTACAAAGCATTTCTATGTTACATTTTCCGGCACTTACAGAGTCACGTTTCTACCCCTAGAGCACCGATATGCTCCTCAAATACTTGGCATTTGGTTTATCTAGTTGCATTAGCCTCTATCAAACTACTATCCACCACGTGTGTGTGAGAGAGATTCTTATGCTCCACCCCTGGTAACATCATCCCTCCGCCCCCTGGTGACGCCATCAAAGGTCCTACAACATATATTAAACACAGAGTCTGACCGACAGAAGAACAACACAGTTAGGGCTCTTGGAAGGGGAGGGTAAAAATAACAAAATATGAGAATACAACGAAGCCATTATTATCTCAGGAGACACAACTCAGCAGTCCTGGCAGAACACACTGACCTACCACCACCACAGAGATCCGGTGGACTAAAGGAGCTGCGGTGAGGTCACTGCCGTGGGAGGAGCCATGCTGTGTTAGACTTGTGTCGTAATCAAGGTACTGTGAGTGTGATGTGCTACTGGAAACACTGATACTATAATGTCCTAATAATTACTAGTAAGAACCAATAAAGTACAGTACACATTGGTTTGTTTAATAGTAGGTGTGCTCTGGTGTACACAATAGCAGGCATTATTTACCATAAGTGGCCTTCTAGTCTAAGGGAGGTGACGTTTTCTAGTACATAAGAAAACACTCATTGTTGAGGTCTACCGTTATTTCGGTGCACCAGCTGCCCCATGGGATATCTCTGGTCTTGCAGCTCACCTTCATTAAAATGAAAGGGGCTCAACTGCCATACCACCTACAACCTAAGAGTATATGCTGAGCAAGGAAGAAGGGAAGAAGTTGGGTTATGCTGCACACAGAGCCGCATAGCCCTACTGAAATAGCATGGGTACTGAACATCATCAATCTGACAACTCTGCACTGCTGGATGGAGGTTGGAGGAGACTATTACTTTGAGGGACTCATATGGGGTACTCATATGAAGGAGAAGGGAGCGGCACAGAGGTTATTAATTTGAAGGGGCTCAGAGGTGCTTTATTATATTGAGGAGGCTCTATTTGAAGGTTTTATTATTTTAATTCAGTTCAGAGGAGGTACTTTTCCTTCTGTGGCACAAAGGAGGCTTTATTACTTTATGGAGGCACTGAGGGTTCACTATTACTGGGGGTCATGTCAGGATGGGGAAACGAATTGTGACCAATAGAAGTTTTTGATGAGGTCTAGAACTAAATAGAGAACAAAGAAAGAAGAAAAGGAAAAGTAGAGGACATATAAACTTTTATGGGGGAAGGGTAAAACATAGGGCCTGTGCCCCTAGTCTTTTAGGATACTGTAGAAGGTTCCAAGCAGAACATGGCTGATAACCACTGAAAGGGGGTCCAGGCTGAACGTTAGCACTATAACCCATGAGCGTTTAGCTACTTCCCTGCACTAAGTAGCACTTGTTTTACGGAATCCAGAAGTAAAAAAGGTTTTGAATATAAAAACAAATCTTAATTTAATCATAGAGTCCATTATATTATTAAAGAAAGAGGACAAAAAGCATAAATGAAACACATGAAAAGATGCCGCAGTTAGCAAAATGAAGTATCAGCAGTTACACACATAAGATCGTCAGTTCTCCAAGTCTGCGGGCAGAAACGTGAAATGGGTTAAAGTCTGCAGAGCGGGAGCGGGATAGAGTTTCTATAGTGCCTGACAAATGTAATCTTGTCAAGTTAATATTTAAAAGATCCTTTTTACATTCCGGCAGATGGCAAACAACATTCTCTGCCATCTGAGCGTTAACCCATTGCCAGGCTGACGATCTGCTGTAGGATCATTGTCACAAGATGCAAATTGACATATCCAGTGGATTTATTAAGGATTTGCTCATCCGAAAAGCAGTCAATAACAGCACTAGGCTTGCCAAGCTCCCGATTTCCTCTCTGCTTCATTTAAGAGTTCCTCTTCTGACTTTCAGTTTTTACAATTCCAAGAACATAAATGCGGCACAATGGGGTTTTTCCACCATTACCGAAAAAGTTGACGTGACCTTGTTCTTCATTTTTGGATTGGTGGTTTCCAAAAACTGTGCCCCAAGCAATCATAATGTTATATAATACACTGTATTAGGGATATGCTATAGGAGGATGGCTTTACATGGGATCAACATTGTCTGAACTGCAGGTCAAAATAGTCAAGTGTACGAATGAACAGTTGTGAGCGTTTACACAGAGTGATTGTTGTTCATTTGTTCAATTTCACAATGACTGAACAAGTTGTTAGGAGCATTTACAGGAGCTGAAATTTCTTATATTAACTAGTTAAAGGGCATGAGGTTCTTTGTGCATTAGGGAGGGGGTTGAAATGTCAACTACCTGGCCGCCAATCATTGGTTTCCGAATCCACTGAACGCACATAAATACATGCAAGCAAACTTTTAAGTGACGCTTATGGCTGTGAAAAGCCACAGGACCAAATCTTTCGCCAAAGGTCAAACCAGCCAGAGACTATAGCAGCGAGTAAATCTTCTGAAGATCAACAGAGACTGTTCCGTCAAGGATCACTCATATGTAATTTATGCATTTTCGGCAATCAATGAACATTAAGAGAAAAATATTTAAAGAGTAGAGGCAGCCAATCGACATTCGGTGGGAGGCACATGCCAATTAAGCACAAAGCTCCCTGTAAAGTTATTGGCTAGCTGTTGGAAGACAACGATTACCTGTTTACACCAGATGATAATCAACCAGCGACAATTTTTAGGCGAGCTGAGACAAAGTAACTAGTGAACAAAGTCCTGCTCATCAGTCAGTGGACATGTTTACACGAAACAACTGCCACTTACATTTGCTCTATTAAGCAATTATTTAGATGATCGTTGTCCAGTGTGAAGCCAAAAACTATCCAGCTCCAAGAAGTTGTTGTTTTGCTGCAAAACTGGGCATACGGTTACATCTCAGGCAGATATGCAAATTATAAGAGTTGTGGTGTGATTAGATGAATGGTCTTGTCACCCAAAGCCCTAAAAGTGGTTCCACCCAGGGCCTATAGAGAGGCTCCCAAAGGCTACTTCTGCGTAGTGGCCTCTTTTTCTGCTTGTGTGGAGCTCGACCACCACTAGACACCTCTACGATGTAATCAAAGAGATTTCACCCAGTTAACAGTATTAGAGGTGGTGCATTATTAGAATACAAGAAGCTGGATGGTCATATCGAAGAATTGCTGAGCACCTGGGGCGTTCTGACCAAACAATCAGGAGGTATTGGGACCAGCGAATGCATGAGGCCAATGGCACAAAGCAACTGGGCTCAGGACACCCTCGACGCACCACCAATAGAGAGGATCGTCTGATCATTGAACACGAACAAGTACAGCGTCCGAGGAGCAGGTCCACAGCCGAGGAGACAGCGGGGTAGAGAAAGGCGTTGTCACGGGGCTCTATCTCCTTCCCTGGGGGTAGCTTACGACCGGACCACATTACTACTGGGTGAGATCACAGGGATAGTGACCGGGGGTTACCGGTAGTCCAATTGTCACTCGTGACACCACCATTCAGTCCTCTGCAGCGAATCTCTCAGATGTAAAAAAGTAGTCCACACACAGGGTATTTTCTGAACGAGAACCGGTACAGGTCGATTCTGTTCATTTACTTAAACTCTTGCAGTTATATCCAAATAAACAGTCTTTGTACATTCTAACATCATTTTCTAGGGAAGGAATTAGGTTTGTTTGTTTTTTTGCAATGAATGTATTTAAACACTTCTTCACAACTGAAGTCATGTTGAGTTTTGTGGTGATTTTTCCACAGCAAACAATTGGCGCTCATCTGCAAGCTGCTTTAGAATTCTTCCTGCTGTCCTCTCTGCTCGGCTTTCAAATCCCCCACCGTCAGCGCTGTGATTGGATTGAGCACCAGCCAATCACAGCTAGAGCTCTATCATTTACAGCTTATCACAGCGCTGATGGTGGGAAATGACAGAGTCGAGCAGAGAGGACAGCAGGGAGGATTATAGCAGCTTGCCGAACTGCCGCCGACACAGACACCGGTTGGGAGTTGAGTATGGAGGGTTTTTTTTACCCAGTATATACTCTAGTATAGCTCGGCTTATACTCAAGTCAATAAGTTTTACCAGTTTTTTTGTGGTAAAATTTATTGACTCAGCTTATACTCGGGTCGGCTAATACTCGAGTATATACGGTATTCAGAATTTGCCATCTTTCACAACATTGAACTATATCCAAATGTCCCTTGCACTATTTTCCTCTCTATAACAGAAAAACCTTCAGTTTGAAGTGCGGGGCAAAGAACTGATTTGTTGCTGTCATGACTGCGCTGACAAGGACACTTCTGTGTTCTACCATTGAGGAAACTGCATGAGAATTTGTTAAAAGTCATTATAACTCTTAACCTGCCTTAAGATTTATAGGTCTATGCAAAGTTCTACATCTATCTTATCTGTAATTATGTATAAATTGCAAGAAAGGAATAGGGGAGGGGGGACTAATATAACTAATCAGTAAGAGATTTAACACTTAGGATGGTTCTTACTTAAGGACACACCAGACTTTCCGCCTTTTTTCTCTTTTCATACTCTCTCTTGTACCATGCCATAAAGTACCATGTCCCCTTCAGTAGTAATACAAGTACAGCTCCATACATACAGGTGTGGCAGCGCTTGGAACTACATCTCAGTCCTAGTCACTTAAATTGGGCGTGGCTACAGTACCCCATACAAATGAGCTACTATGCCTTTTTTTACTCTGATTTTGCTGCTGTGGATTAAGAGGGAGTGCATTACTTATTGATTGGTTGATGGGCTGGGTATAAAAGGCAGGTCCTGTTCCTGGGCTGGTTGGTGACTCAGCAGTTTTTGCAGAGAGCCTTGTGAGGAGTGAGCTGCCCCAGTGCTGTGTTTTCCTGTACCAGAGAGAAAGCGAAAGCAACTTGATATCCGCAGTGGTGCTACTCAGCTGTTATAATATGAGTGCCAAACAAGATATCTGCTGATCCTCCAAGGAAACTAATCTGCAGTCACAAACCACAGGTGCCAAGCTGTCACCAGGAGTGAGACCGCCAGGAAGAACAGATAGACCAACAGCCAGTATTTGGATATTCAAGTTTTGGTTGTGTAAAGCCACAAGTACAACCACAAGGGCTTATCCCCAGTAAAATGGATTTTGACTTCATCACTGCACAGCCTCCCCAAAAGGTCCTGTGCTAATAATGTTTTTAAGGGACAGTGAATACAGATTTCCATTAGCGGATTTAATAATTTAGTTAACCAAAGTTCCTGCAAGACTAAGTTACTTCAGAAGAGACTCCTATTGCCACCCAGGATTTGTTGAGCCATCCATTTCTGACCAGGGTAAACCATTTATTGACTGTACTAATTCTATAGTGTGTGCACAATATTAAGAACGCCCTATTCATAGAGTACAGACTGAGTGATAGCGTTAATCAGACGTCAACTGTGTTGTATCCAAATAATACTGTTGTGTGTTATTGCCACTTTATTCTTTATTGTGCGTTCAGTAAAGCATTGTTTAGTCAATTGATCTGTTGCCAAACCTCTCCATCACCAGCGTCACATTCCGAGTCCGCAACCCATTTCACATACACTTAACGTAAAACAAAAAAACTAGATGTTAACAGGGCCTTAGACAGTTTTGATAAAGGAGGTCAATGTATCTATTACATTAGTGGATACTTGTAATTCTGACATATGTACAATGGGATGGATCAAGTAATGATCCTTAAAAGTTTAAAAGCCACCCACAGGACAAAATCCTCTTTTGGAAGCGGATGGTAAACAAAGCATAAAGAACTCTGCAAAAGAAATGTCACAATGTGATACGATCAGTTGACTAAAATATGTCTCACCATAATTTAATGAGAATGTCTCGAAGCGGAGCGCAGCGCTCAAGGGTAGGGCCCCTTGTGAGTTCAGTGTGCCCTGAAATGCCGTTTTCATGCTCATTAGGCCATGCTCTGCGTTACTTCTCTTATTAGTCTTGGCTTCTCTGGACTATTACTTTAGTCCAATCTGACTTCCTGTATGTCTCACATGCTAAATTTGTCCCTAGACATTTTTACTCTTGACAAGAAATTTTATTCTTCAACCCCAAGAAATCCATATACACACAGAAAAATATATGACGCTCCCATGCATCTTGTCTACGGGTTTGAAAATATCCAGAGCTCGTCAGGTCCCATTGATGCTGGGTAAAAAGAAAACGTTACAATGTGTGTTACATATATTATATCTATAGTCCATTTCATTCCAAGAATTCCACCAGATATTAAAAGTCACTAGAAACTAGAAGGTCATGTTCCCACGCAACGGAAAATTTTCAAAAATCCTCAGCAAACAAGCCATATGTGATGTACAGAACTTCAGCTGCCCTATTCTAAAGGGCCGTTTACATGGGTAAATGATTGGAGCAACGGTCACATTTTTCCAATGCTCATCACCCAGTATAAGGGTATGTTCACACTTTGTGAAATTGCCGTAACACATTTTCCACTATGGATTTGTTTTGGATCCGAGTCACAATCCACATGTTACTTACGGATCTTGGTGTAGATTGCACCAGCACGTATGAATTGAAATCCAAAAAAGTGAAAATCTTCACCAAAAGCTTACATGCCGCCAATTAAAAAGCAATAGGTAGGTACGTTGGCTCATATTTTTTGGTTTTGCCCTGTTGCCAGGTTATAATGGAAGAGAATGGAGTGCCTCAAACTCAAAACCTAAAACCAATATAGCGCTATCCCCATGGGCCACTCTCTTTAATACTAAAATAGTAGGGATACCAAGAGCTCCAAGCCGGATAATATCTCATGCTTTGTCCTCTGCTAAATGGACCATTCCAATTAGCCGGAAATCCCCAGTTACTCCATGCTGAAGAACACTAGATTTATGGGAACCTGACCGCTTGAAATTGTAGTCCATTTTGCAGGTGGCATGTTATAGAGCAGGAGAAGCTGAACAGATTGATATGCTGTATAAAAGGATTCAGTAAAACATGTATTTTAGGGTGGTTTCACATCTGCCCTGGGAACCCCTTGTCGTAGAGCTGCATGTCGGGCAGCTAAGTGGAAACGAACGGACCCCATTATAGTCATTGGGGTCCATTTGGCACGGTTTGGTTCAGTCATAAGCCATAACCACTTGGCCAGAGGATTCCCCTTTTCTGTTACCCGAACAGAGCAGTAAATCTGAACCACAACAAGAGAGAGACCTGCCTGCTCGCCCGAATCTTTGCGGGCGAGCAGGCAGGTACTCGGTAAGGACGATACTCATTCGAGTATCTGTCCTTACCGAGTTAGCTCGCTCATCTCTAGATCTTATGCTTCCTAATATTTAACGGGGCATTACACCAAATCTTCACTTTAAGAACACTTGTCTCTTAGTTTGCTTGAGATTCTGCAAGAGAAAGCCACGGCCAGCCGGACAACATTAAGTATTTCATGGCAACCATACAGAGCTGCTCTCCATTCTGGCTCATAAAAAAGGGTCCCAAGTGAGGGACCCCTATGAAATCCATTTACACTAATAGGGCACATGGGCTTTTAAACGAAAAAAAAAAGGGATAAATCTATAAACCTACAACCTGCAGCTCCGGGCAGCACAGACAACGCAGAGTTCAGAGCATTACTTTATCCAGTCATTAATCAGACTTGGCATTTGAGGAAGATAAAAGGATTGTACAATGCAGAGAGCTCAGACACAGCCATCAATATGCTGGTACATTGTATGGAGCTGAGACGGAGGGGATCTCGGTGGGTGGCATAACATTACAACACAGCTGGGAAGTGGCTGATAGTAACACACCCAAACAAAGAGACCGCCAATATTTTGCTAATTACTCCAAATTTTCTTCTCCCAATTCCGCCCCACCCCCTCTTCCCCTTAATTACATGCCTATACTCCCTAGTTACTGTAAACCTAGGGGATGAATTGCACAGATGCATTTTGGCATGCTGTACCATTATACCCAAGTGCTTGACTGACAAAAGTATTGAGATGATTAAAGTAGAGAATTTTGGGTCAGATCCACAGCATTGTCAAGTTTGTAGACACTGTACGACAACTCACGAAGACTCTATGGGCAGAGACGTAACGAGAAGCTATTGGGCCCCATACCTACCATGTTGTATTTATAATACAGGTGTCTTCTTATGTGATGAATGGGCCTTTGGTCCCCTAAAGCTCCAGTGCTTGTTGCAACTGCTACCCCTGCCTATGATTATGTATTGCGTGTGGTACCTCTATGAAAGTTCTATTCTCTATGGGTACCTCTACGGTCCAAGAGCCAGTGGTGAAGAAAGTCTGGCCGGTGGGGTCTCACCACTGAATGAGTCCCTCTATACTCCTCTTTGCGTGACGCTGCTGCATTCATTTTCAGTGGGACTGCTTGAGATAGTCGAGCACTTTACTTGACGATCATTTAGAGGTCCACTGAAAATCTACTATTCTACTGTTTTAACGCAGGTCAAGCAATAAGGTTATACTGATTCTACCTGAGCTCATGAGTTGTTTATCAGCCATAGAAACAAAGCCCTACCGAGAGCATTGGAAGACCAGCGTTACCTCAACTGGCCTCAATTAGCAATGGCGCTTCCGGTACTAGCACCATGCAGTCATTATAGTGTTATCCCAATATATTTACCTAATGTAGTCCTTGCTTTCTGCACCCCTCTCTCCATAAAATGGCATGCAGGGGTGGGGGTGAGAAGTTGCTAAGTAACCTTATCCTAGTCTACTAGTCTCCATCTTCATTGACTGTCCAATGAGTATAATGTTGGTGGAAGTTAATGCACTTTATAGATCAGGGACATTATAGAAATGAATTTCCCACATGCTGCTTCTATTACTGCTATTACTTTGTTATTTCAGTAAGTGTCTCATACGCTGACCTGGATAAATAAGGCTTGATGGGAGTAAAGAAGCATCAGACCCAGTATAAAAAAAGGAGAGTAACCATGAAACAAATCACCTACAAGACAACTAGCATTACTGAAATAGCAAGTCATAAAAAGCCACATCTACTATACAAATACAGGATGTGTTACACAGTAAAAGGTCATGTGCATTTTTTGGGGCTAAATTCGGACTGGATATAAAAAAGGAAAACCCATAACGCCTTCAAAGACCCCAACTCTAAAATCTGCCCTGTGTGAACACAGCCAAAAGTAACCTTAAGGCCGCTTCCACATAGGCGACGTGATACCGCCATGAGAAAAATTGCAGGGATATCACTGCATTTTCTCGTGGCGATATCGCTATTTTGGGTCGCTACAAAGACACGCAACTTTATAGCACCACGTGCCCATATCGCATAAAATACTACATTACCTCTCTGGTTCTGTCAGCTTTCCGCCCGACTCCCCTGAATCTCCCCAGCAGTAGCTTGAAGTTCTCCTACAGAGCTTCCTGGTCGGGGCCTTGAAAATCCCCACCTTCAAAAATTTCTGTCTCTGATTAGTTTGTGAGCGCTGGCTCAGCCAATCAGAGCCAGCGCTCGATGAACTAATCATAGCCATTCAATAAATGGCTGTGATTGGTTCCTTGAGCGCTGGGTCTGATTGGCTGAGACACGCGCTCGGGAACCAATCAGAGGCAGAGCTTCCTGGAGGCAGGGATTTTCAAAGTCCTGACCAGGAAGCTCGGCAGGAGAACTTCAAGCTACTGCTGGGGAAATTTAGGGGAGATGGCAGCACCGAAGAAGTGATGCGTTTTTTTTTTAATGCAGCTAATGCTTAGTTTAGGGCTTTTCCAATAGGATTCCCTACTGTAAAAGTTGTAACGCATTAAAATAAATAAATAAAATTGCGGCTGTATAGAGCATGCCTCGATTTTGTAGTCTCGCAATGTCGCAGGCTACAAAACATTGTTAATGTAGAACCCATAGAAAAGCATGGACTGTACATACATGCGATTGGTAGCACTGCCGCATTGCCTCAAAAAAAAAAAAAAATTAAATAAATAAATCGCCCGTGTGGAAGCGGCTTTAGTTGTTCATAATACGGTTACATATAGGGGCCACATATTTACTGCCAAGATGGGATTGAATCTCATTAGAACAAGGAAGGGTTACCATTTATGCACCCTAAGGTCAACTGCAGGTTATCCCAAAAAAACAACTGTTCTTTACATGCCCTATTAAATCATATGGATGTCATAGGGACCAATACTCGGAACCACCGTTAATGAGCTGGAAAGGAGAGTTGCTTTGTAAGACCAGCTCCTCGTAGACTTCGAGCTGTCCTTATATTACAAGTATGGAAATTCATTTAATTAGCCATCATATAATACTACAGCTGCCTTGCGATGGCCCTTTAATTCTTGCATAACATCCTTACATAGCGAAAAACATGCAATGGAGTTATTAAAGGGTTAACAGAAAACTGTTGTCAAGTACATAATGTCTGACAGAAAGGCTGTGATGAAGAGTACTTTAGTATTGAAGGGAGGTTAACATTCACCCGATGTATTAAAGGGAGGTTACCATTCACCCGATATATTTTAAAAAACGAATGGTCAGAACTATTCCATGTGACGGATGGTACCAACGAAACAATCTGTGCAAGGTGTACAATGTGGATTTGCCTCTCTTCAAATCGTAAGTGAGGCCAGCCTCAATAAAAGCCAAATAAAGTGCATACTCCATGACTTTTAGGGATTAGCAGACCTGTTAAGACTGTAGTGAGAAAAGTGAGGCTAGAGCAACTGATACAAACTTCTTATATAACGCCTGGGGACTTTGGGATAACATTATTTGGAGGTACTGTATATTCTGCTTAATACAGATAATGTATACATTATCCATGCCTTTGTATGATAAGTTGCAACGTTCTAACATTAAAGCATGGATTGCTTTATTATAGCTGCGTGAACTTGAAGAATTTAATCTAAACGAAGTGTACCATATTGTTATTCTTTATGACGCATACCATCACTGCGGTTTGTCTTAGTTAGTTGTAGTTAGGATTAAGTACATAACACTTTATTTGTGCAGAAACTGTTTTCTAGCTTGCATAACCACATTCCTTTACAGTTCATTAAAATAGAAGTTTCTATTTTTTAACTCCATTGTCTGCCTCATATCCTATAACCTGTGTTGCACGGCATCACCGGTGATACTGCCACCTAGTAATATTCTGGGTTATGCATGGTGCAAGGCCTGAGGGAGCGGAGCATGACTCAATGATTCTACCTATCAGTGCTTTAAAAAGGGGTTACCAGAGATAATTCTTTTAGATAGTTTTGGGCCCCCATGCTGAAACCGTAGTGCCGTTGCACTGTTTTAGTGTTCTGGCACTACAGCATCTGACAGGTGACACAACTGGACCAGAAGACCTGGTGAGGTCTTGTTAACAGTTTACGTAGGCTTCTAAGCACCAAGCAGATTTACAGGACGTCACTCATGAAACAACCACAAGACCACTGCAACCCGAAGTAAAACAGAGGACTGGAGAACACGGCAGGGAAGTAATGCTGCAGCGGAGAAGTAGTAGTTTTTTTTGTTTGTTTAAACACATTTTGTCCCCTTGCTGCCAGCAATGATTACCATCTTGGAATCTATCTAATGCTCTGCTCCCTCAGACCCAGTCACAGGGTATTGATATTTATAATGTTCTTTTTTACCCAAAGACAACAATCTATTTGGCAGCATTGTTTTTCACAAAGTGTCGGCTCTACAATGGTGCGGTGGTTACATTGTTTCATAGGGACAAACAATAACATACACCATGTCCCTTCAGCTCAAGTTCGTCAATTGTGTTAGTGAAACTTAACCTTTTCTTCCTTGAGAAGTGCTCTTATGGATTTTGCAAACTTTATATTTTAACCACTAACCGTATTTTGCTTTGCCCTGCCATGATATTTGCTTTCACTCTTTATTTGCCCTGATGCGGGCTTAATTACAGGGAGGGCAAAAGGGGTAATTGATAAGGGGCCTGCCACCATATATTGGATTGTTGACTGACATCAGCCAACATTTAATGTTTTTGTCTAGACTTGCCCCCGAAGTATTACAGTGTAAAGTTACCCATATAAGATACGTCATCCAAAATGCCAGATTTCAGCCAACAATTGTCTGAGAATTATACACGAAGGATCGTTCACAATGGCCGAAGTCTGACTGTTGTGTGCCAAAACGAATCGGACAGGCTGGATTTTTTTGGCCATAGTCAGTTAAAGACATACAAGAATATAGAATGACCAGCTGATCATTTGCCACTTTCTCCCTCATCGGCTAGTTTTGTCTGGAATGCTGGTGGTGGGATCGTTTGTAGAAACCAACTCATGGAAGCTGGTTTGGCCATGTTCTGGATGAACAAGATCTTGTATGTATGAGCAGCTTTACTGCTTGGGGTGGGAGTGTGTGGGGGGGGGGGGGGGGGGGGGGGGGGAGATCCCGATACCGACCAAACCTGGGCAAGTGCTGTGGCCAATAGCAATATAGACAAAGAAGCAGTGCCGGTCCTAGCTTAGATGGCAGCCTGTGCAAACATTTTTTTTTATTGGTGCCAACCCTCACACACACACACACACACCATCGTATATTTTGCACCAATGGCCAGTCTGCTTATATTCTGCTTGTAGGTATGCTGTTATCTTGCTGCTTTCTGCACACCAGAACAGCTCAGTGAATAAATACTGTATCAGACCCAAGCTCAGTACATAACTACAGCACCATAACCAAGCTCATAACAAATACAGGATGAGGATTAGGCTCTATTCACACAGTTCTGCACTTACTAGTTCATTTTCCCCCCCATGTATTTCACATTGTAACATGCATGAACAAGGTCTGAATAAACCCATCTCAAAATTGGACAGAACTCACATGGGGAAAAAAGAAAAAAAATTGCCCGTGTGAAAACAGCCTTAATACAGATCCACAAGATGCTGCTTCATGAAGGAAGAAGACCATCTGCTTGGAGGGACTCATCTGCCTGGATGGTCACCTCTAGCCTACATGCGCCTGGTGCCCCCCCTGCATGTTGGTGGTTGGTGCCCTGAGCTGGAGGTTAAGGCCGGCCATGCAAGCACATTATACACTTGTCTCATAAAAAGTGACATTACCAAGTGGCCCACTGTGACTATTACACCAATTTTTGTTCAAGCCTTCTTCCACCAAGTTTTTGCCATGAAGGTCTCAACTGTCCTCAACAACACTGTGTCCTTTCTATCCTCAACTTACAGTTTCACACTAGATATCTGTGTTCCTGTACACAGTCTGGGCTCCGAATACTGATATGGGATGCCCTTTTCACCTGTCGAGGGGTGTGCTGCTTCTAATATTACATTCCAACTGTAGAAATCCCTCTCATTTTTTGTTCACATGGAGAAGTCTGACGATTTAAAATAGATGAGTCGAATCTACACCAATTACCTTGGAGTTCCAGTGGCAGAAATGTTACAATGTAGATATAACGCTGAAAAGGACAGTTAACTAAACTGACACTGAGAAAATAATGATATCTAATTATGCTGCCAAGGACACAATTATGCTTCAGACTCACTGGGGACTCTTGTTTCCTTCTCCGTCAGTAACATCAATATGTACTTTTTTTCATAAAATAGTTTCATGGAGTGACGGAGACCAGCACAGAGATGCCATTGTTAGCACTATAGTCCCAGGAGAGGACTGCAAGATGAGGAGACGTGAATTTGTTTTGAACTCCGCTGAACGCAGTAGTGACCACATCAAAAGGCATCGACTAAAGGCCCGGGCTGTTAAACCACAAGAACGGCTTCCAAAAACACAACCGAGAATCTGCAGATTTATCTTGAAACGCTCTACAATATCACAGCTGATAGAAATCTCATAGTCCTGGCTCAGATTGCCTTTTATTGTCCTATATAAAATACATTACTTTCCCTTTTCGCTTTCAACAAAAGACTTGCAGAATGATTTAAAAAGGCAAAATTCTCAAATCCTTGACTTTACACTTTAGGTCTTATAGACACTTAAAGGAGTTCTCTAGTTTGGCAAATCCCCCGTTTAATTAATGATAAGCTGATCATAGGCTTTCCGGCTGTTCGAACATCCAGCCATCAGCTTTGGGGGTTTTCCGGGACCTAAACATGTTATATCAAGATTACAGCGATTTCCTATCCATAGGATAGGGAATAACTTGGTGATCGGTAGGGTCTCACCACTGAGACCCCCCCAACAATCTTGAGAATGGGAGTCCTGTGCCCCCAGTCCTCTTCACTGTGGGGTTACTGTACGCTCCGCCCCACAGTGAGGAAGAGACTGAATGGAGCTCCATTCCCTTTCAATGGGACTGCAGATTTTCCATCACTCCACTGAAATTAATGGAGCACTGACTGTGCACTCCATTCATTCTGAGGTCATGCAGGTGGAGAAGCAACCCCTGCAGTGACAGGCAGAAGGGGACAAGGGACCTTTATTTTTGAGATGGGTAGGGGTTTCAGCATCAGTAAGTTATCCCCTATCCTGTAGATAGGGGATAACTTGTAATCTTAGTATAACCCCTTGATCAATGGTGGATCAGCCACTCTGGATCTCCACCAATCAGCTGTCTGTGCAGACAGAGCAGGAAGCAAATAGCTCTGTCCACACTGCAGCAGCCCATTTGGCAACACAGGCCTAGCTCCCATTGATTTCAATGAGAGCCGCACCCACTTACAAGCTTCCATGCCAACCTCTGTTATTGTGGCGCTAACAGCATGCACCCGCACAGCTGATCAATCGTGGTCACGAGCGACAAACCACAGCCAATCAAATATTGAGGACCTATCCTGAGGATAGGTCATCAATAGTATTTCCACAGAAAACCCCTTTAAGGAAAATGATCCGCTGCAGCTCCATTTATTAGGCCAAATATAAGCAGAAATATGGACATTTCTGAAAAGGTTCACAAATTTCAGGAACCACTGTACTAGTTGGTTTAATTTTATGACAGATTGTGCTAAAAATTGTTGAGCATTTCGGTGAGAAAATTTACATTTAG
This sequence comes from Eleutherodactylus coqui, assembly GCF_035609145.1. Taxonomy (NCBI): domain Eukaryota; kingdom Metazoa; phylum Chordata; class Amphibia; order Anura; family Eleutherodactylidae; genus Eleutherodactylus; species Eleutherodactylus coqui. The sequence continues at coordinate 187,811,803 of NC_089839.1, forward strand.
AGCACAGCCCTTTCTAGTGAAGCCACACCCCTTTCCTGTTAAGTCTCAACCAAGTGAGGAAAGGGGCATGCTGAAATCCAGTATGCTCAAACTTTCTTTCCCCTTATCTGACGTCAAGGGAGAGTTGGAAGGCCCCCCCATACACATTAGAATGGAATAACCCTGCTAAAGTCTGCAGTTTGAGCTAACTTGTATTGACACTGATATCTATGGCCCCCGTACACTATAATTTAGCAACTTGCGGACTTGCAGTTGATAGATGTTAGAATTAAACTATATATAAAAATGAAACATTGTAAGTTACTGTCCGCTCTTCATGTACTGTCATTCTGATGTAACAGAAACCTGAAATACAAGGTCATCTAATATAAAATAGTATGTGGAAACCCTGATGTATATATGTATGTGATCAAGTTTCTCCAAGCGCGGAAGAAATTTTAGGGGATTTTCAGGATCATTTAAATTTAACCGTCAAAGTCGATAAAGGTTTTTATCAGGTGATGCAAAACTTAATATATTTCTAATGTAAAATGCAATAAATAGGCAAACTTAATACTGTATAATAAAACAGTTATGTAAAAGGGAATCCTCTGAGCCCCATAAACTACGGAATGGGGAGTTGCTTTTTATACTCCTGGTGTCCGCCATTCCAGTGCTGTGCCCCACAGAAATCAGCACATGGGGGCATAGAGTTAAATAAGAGACCCCATGAGTATAAATGACAGCTCCACAGAACCCCCATACGCTCACCCTTGAGCCCCGTGGCATAGTTTATAAGGCTCAAAGGAGGTGAAGACTGGTTGCCTTCACTCGTTAGTGACCAGCCTATTTTGTGTCTGGCAATTGTCATTGTCAGATTACAAGAGCCATGAATTGTTAGCAAAGCCATTTTTTTTTCTTTTTGGGGTGGAAAAAAATGGTAAAAAAAAAAAAATTACCAGAAAATCCACTATATTTTGGGGGTTTTGTCTTTCCAGTGTTCACCATTTAGTAAAATAAGATAAATTTCTTACCTGGATCAGCAGAATTACTGTGATAGTAATTTTTATTTTTTGATACTTTGACACAATAAAAACACATTTTTAAAAGAAAAACAATTTAATCTGCATCGCCGCATTCTAAAAGCCAATATTATTTTTATTTTTCCAGCAACAGAGCTATGCGAACCGCGGGAAGAGTTGTACCTCAAAATGCTACCAATAAAAACTACATGTGACTTTTAGATTGCTTTTCATTACATTTTTTTTTGAAGGCGAACAAAAGAAAAAGAGCAATTGAGGTTTTAGTTTTTAAAACTATTTTTACGATTTTCACCAAGTGAGAAAGATAAAATATTTTAATTGTTTGGGTCGTTAATACTCATCACATTGTTCTAAAAAAATATATTTTTTGTATTTTATCCATTTAATAAGGGTTTTTGGTCGGAAAAATGTGTATTGTTTTTAGATTTTATTTTTCTCTTTAAATTTAACTGTTTAACTTTTTAATGACATTTTTTTACTCCCTGAAGGGGACTTGAAGGTGTGATCGTTTGATCACTAGGCTACTACACTGCATTACTTATATAGTGCATTCTACTATGCCAGTGGCCTATTAGACTCTGTTGAAGTTAAGCCCCCTGTCCACGGCCGAGTGAAATATCGCTGGCGGTCAGGTCTCTGAGGTGAGCTTATCTGATAGATAGGCTCACCGCAGAGAACCGCTAGGATTCTTCGCTCGTGGACAGTGGTGCTGCGCTTTCCATAGCAAGCCTATGGAAAGCTTCACAGAGCGTAATCCACGGGCGATTTATCACCAGCAGATCATCGCTCGTGGACAGGCAGCCTTACATGGCAGACATGGAGGTCTCTGTCAGGCTTCTGGCTGACATGGAAACCCATTGGTACATTGAAATCACACTGCAGAGTGCCAATGGGTGACAGAGAGAGCCCCCTGCCCCTGTCATCTGCCTACATACTGAAATTGCTATTGATTGTGGCATGTAAGGGGTTAAACTGCCAGGATTGGAGTTCCTGGCGGTTCAAGCAGAAGCCTGTCTGTCAGTAGTAAGCCAAGCCATTGCCATAAAACAATGTTTGTGGAGGTCTAAAGACCATTAGTGAGGTTAGTAAAAAGGCATATTGGCAGTCCCTAAGGGGTTAACTTTCTAATATAATTTGAGTTCCATTTTTCGCATGGTTTTGAGCTCTGTTTGCTTCCAGCGCTTTTTCACAGCCAAGGTGTTTGCGTTATTATTGTATCTTGACGCCACCGGAAGCTATGGGATCCAATCAGGAACGCCCCTGTCACATCCCTAGCTCCCGATTGGCTACATTGAAGGAGGTCCTAGCAGCAGTGTCTGGATAGCTTTTTGCCGAGGCTGCAGGGTTAGGCTTAGGGATTGGCGTTTGTGTTAGCCTTACTGTATTAGCTGTTAATGCTTCTATGTTACAGCGGTAACATTGGAGCATTAACAGGCAAAACTATAAGGCTAACAGGCAAAGTAATTCCTAACCCCAACTCTGCAGCCTTGGCAAAAATGCACCCCGGTACCGCTGTCGGCAACAAGCTCCGCTCATTATACCGAGACGCCTCCCCCAGCACCGCCGGCGCTGCTAGCAACAAGCTCCGCTAATCACACTGTGCCCCCCCTCCCACTCAAGGCTGCTACCAAGTGTAGTCCGACAGCTGTTAGATGCGGCACAGCAGCGCTCACCACTGCCGAGCGCTGGCTCTGCCCCTCCTGCACGGGCAGCGCTGAGAAATGCCGAGCGCCGTCTGTCACCTTCCTCCACCATGGTCAAGGTAATGGGAACGGAGGGCACACGACGCCACCACCAGGGACAGTTACCGCAGGACCACAGCAAGGGAGCTGAGGCCATCACGTTCTACACTGCAGGTAGGCTGCCGCCTACAGGACCTGTGAGCCCGAGAACGGGGAGACAGGTGGCCAGCCAATCACCAACAGGGGCAATCAACCACCTGTCAAACACCCTGTATCTTGGCTCCACCAGTACTTCCGGTGGCGTCAAGATACAATAATACCGGTGTTTGCAACAATGTATGCAGTCTAGGCAATATGTTGTCAGCTAAACCACCTGGATTCCACAAGGATACATTTCACCTGCACCGATATATTGTAGCAGACTATAGAGGTAAGTGAAACTTTTGCACTCACAGTATAAAAATAAATTGTGCTTGGGAGAGACAGATCATCCTCCTCTGCTCCGTCCTTATCATTCCAAGTTGTACACATATATTTTTAGATTTTAGTGATTGTCACATTGTTGAGTTTCATTATACCGGTGTGAAGCACTGAAAATATGGTGAAAACCTTTTATCAGTGGATCTTCAGTCCCAGCATAAGAGCTGTGCCTGACTCCCCCACCTAACCAATGTGATGGTTTTATAGAAAATTGGGCCCTGTCAACAAGCAAAGTAGACACCCGTCCTGTAAATTCCTTGCAGTCTAAGGCAGTAACATAGTATGTAAGGCTGGAAAAGGGCATATGCCCATCCAGTTCAGCCTAGTAACCCCTAATGTTGATCTAGAGGAAGGGGGGGAAAAAAAAAAAACAGAAAAAAAACAAACCACCAAACAATGAGGTAGAAGCCAATTTTCACCATTTAAACATAATACTGTAATCGTTCAAGAAAGGCGTCCTTGCTCAAGAAAGGCCTCTCTTGTACTCCATCACCACGTCCTCAGGCAAAGAGTTCCATAGTCTCACTGCTCTTACAGTAAAGAACCCCCTTCTATAGCAGTGTAGAACCCTTCTTCCCTCTAGATGTGGAGGGCGTCCCCTTGGTATAGTCACAGTCCTGGGTATAAGTAGATGATGGGAGAGATCTCTGTATTGTCCCCTGATATATTTATACATAGTTATTAGGTCGCCCGTCAGCCATCTTTTTTCTAAAATAAATAGTCCCAATTTTGATAACCTCTCTGAGTATTGTAGTCCACCCATTACATTTATTACTATAGTTTCCCGCCTTTGTACCCGCTCAAGCTCTGATATGTCTTTCTTGAGTACCGGTGCCCAAAACTGTCCACAATATTCCATGTGTGTTCTGACCAGTGACTTGTAAAGAGGAAGAACAATGTTCTCGACATGTGCCCCTAGACCTCTTTTGATGCACCCCATGATCCCATCTGCCTTGGCAGCAGCTGCCTGACACTGGTTGCTCTAGTGAAGCTCACAGATAACTAAAATCCCCCAGTCCTTTTTCCAAATCAGTGTTTCCCATTTAGTGTGTAATGGTACCAAATAAGGTTATCCACATGGGCAGAGGAAATACATTTATCAGTGTTAAACCTCATTTGCCTCTTATCCGCTGCCAACTTATCCAGATCCTCTTGCAACTGCCTTCTGTCCTTGTGTTAATTTCCTTACATAGTTTTGTACCATCTGCAAATATTGATATTTTACTCTCCAGTCGTTTTACCAGGTCATTAATAAATACTGTATATTAAAAAGAATAGTGGAGAGGCTCCATTTTATTGTTCCTAATGGTTTAGGACAATGATGTATTCCTTGGTAAATTCAGATTGCTTTCAGGGCTCCTATCCTCAGGGGCCCTCTCCATCATGGATAGGGGCTCTGAGTAATTTTCAGAGCTGGCCTTGAGCAGGAGCCCGACTGCACCATCGATTCTCCTGATTTATATAATCACTATTGATTATCATGTTGTATTGTAGCAGGAAATATTGATGAGACAGAAATCAATCTACTATTTATCACTGTCCTCTGATTACTTTACAGCTTGTATACATGTGTAGCTTATCCTAGCTTGTTTTTATACAGGCAAGCACGATATCAGTCCAAGAAACTCTGTCTTATATCGCACTTCTGCACACGAGCGCAATAAAAAATATAAATAAAAGAACATTTTAAAAAGTAGGTTTTTTTAACACTCCCATAGGAACTTATGAGTGGTATTGCCTCCCCCCCCCCCCAAAAAAAACAAACATGCTGCAATTTTTCAATCTCACAGCATCGAGACCCACTGCAAATAATGGGTTTTATTCTTGCGCATCTTGCCATGTACAAACTTCGCATGATCGTCGATATCCATGGTGAAAATAATGTGTATTGGTACCTTTCTATCAAACAGCCATTTCTCCTTAGGCCCCTATACACATGAATTCTTGGCTCTGCTGAACGTCCAAGAGTTTAAGGAGTTAAGCCGCAGTAAGGACCTTTTTACACGGGCCAAGAAAAGTTCAGATTCCTGCGATCAGTATCAAAGACTGTTCTGACTGTGGCTTATCTCCAAGGAGAACCCAAAAGACCAAGCATTGAACCAACATCCCTGATCCTCCCCCAGCAATCTCTGGTGGGTAAATGTTGAGTCGCCCCCATACACATTACACATCCGGCTCCATTGTTATTAGTGGGTTACGATACCTAAACTCTAATGTATGTTTAAGTTGGAAAGTGGAAAAGTAGTTATGGGTCGGTGCCTGGTACTACTTACCTGGAGAGGATGAAATACCTTGGTCGGGAAAAACCCTCTGCAGGACTGCATTGTGGTCATGGGATGGGACCCAATTCAAAGCCATGAAAAAAAGCAATATGGGTTCAAGGGCAACAGCAGGTGAGCATGCAGCAATGTCAGTGCACGGTTCTTTGCTAGACATGGGGCAACACTACTTGAATATATCACTCAATGGCTGTCAAGGCATTTGCTTCTTACGGTAGGCCCATACTGTACCACCAGCATAGGCCCCCGATTTCATATGGAATCCATAAGAAGAAAAGTATTAGCATACTTCATAACTTGGCATATTATGGAGGTATTTTTCTGATCTGTGATGACTGATGGCTACGTGATTCTGCTGGTAATACTAATCTTCTCCTGGCAAGATTACGTTGCCATTGGTAGGTTGACTGGGTTTTGGTCACATCCAGTGTGCAAACCTGTCCTTTTACATAGGACGATCTGTTGGGTCCAGATGCCTGAAAGGTCATTCCAGCGATAATCGTTCCTAGGCTTTACACAGGAAAGAATATTGCTGACTGAATAGAGGCAGAGTGGGTCAGGGATCGTTGCAGCCCACCCACCTCAATTCACAGGAAAGGCGAGGCTCACATCAATGGGCTGGATTCCGCTTGTGAATATCCACAGCACAAAACCTGCGTGTTATCGTGGAAACAAATTGCAAATGGTCAATTAGGCGATGCGGTTTTCCACATGTATGTACACGGATGCACAGCATATAGTATGTGCGGAAGAAAGATCGCAAGCAGGGAATGACATCAGAAAGTTGCACAGCCCCTTGAAAACGCCCTTCTATCGCTCAGGTGACAGCCTCTTCTGCAGCCGTGGTGAGCGCTGCTCTGAGAGCTTTCAGAATGGGATGCAGCTCTCTAGGTTTGGTTGGTTTATACTACTTTTTTGGGAAGTACTATAAACCACTTAAAAAAAAAAATCTCTTCTTGTGGAGAAAGAGCCCAAAAGAATAAGCGGAGGTTGCAGACAGCAGCCTGGATGGTGTGCTCCCCAGACTCTGTCCTGCATTGTCCGCCCACAAATTCATGCTTTCTTTATACCATTTGTTATCTGATCTCCTAGCAACTTGTGTATGAATCCGCGTCCATACGCACTGTGGATCGTACGCATCCATAGAGATCAATGTAGTTCATAAGCATGGAATCCGTGGTAAAATAGAGCGTGCTGGGATTTTTCTCCCGCTGCGGAATCCACAATTCCTACCGGCAAGTGTGAGCAAACCTGCGAAAGTCCATGCATTTCAATGCTAGCGTATTAATGAAAATTAATGAAAAGCGAACCGATTCCTGTTTGTCGTTCAGTAAAGCCGTGCATTTACAATAAACCATAATCGTTCACATTTCCACTGGATGCAGGAAACTGAACGATTTGTTGGCGAGTAGAGATGAGCGAGTGTACTCGGAAAAGCACTACTCGCTCGAGTAATTTGCTTTATCCGAGTATCGCTGTGCTCGTCCCTGAAGATTCGGGTGCCGCTGCGGCTGACAGGTGAGTCGCAGCGGGGAGCAGGGGAGAGCGGGCGGGAGAGAGGGAGAGAAAGATCTCCCCTCCGTTCCTCCCCGCTCTCCCCTGCAGCTCCCCGCTCCGTGCCGGCACCCGAATCTTCAGGGACGAGCACAGCGATACTCGGATGAAGCAAATTACTCGAGCGAGTAGTGCTTTTCTGAGTACGCTCGCTCATCTCTATTGGCGAGTGTAAAGAGGGGCCCTTATGGTACTTTTACACGTAGCGATAATGGTTTTCCCGACCAAATGAGCAAACAAGGTCACAGGAGAAACAAAGATAAGTTATTTTTTTCCAGGGTTGTTAAGTTTCCTGCATCCATAAATGTTAACAAATAAACGATCGGCGTTGGCCTTTAAGTGTTGATTGGGAATGGATAAGGAGATTGACACTGGGTGTGGAAGGTGCTTATCTGCTGCGTATAGTCATATAACAAATACCCGGGTAAATGCCAGTCTATACCCACAAGGCTGCAGTCACACAGGGCACATCTGGCATACTCGTGTTTTAGGCCTAAACCAAGAATGGATCCTTAGAGAGGAGACCTATAAAGGGACGGCCCGCACTGCAGAGATTCTTTACCATGCCGATTTTGCCACTAATTTCATCCGTTACATCACAATCTGAATTAACTTTGAATGATCACATCTCATCCAGGCACATTGCGCAATACTTAGGAAAACATTGGTCGTCTGTCTAGGCTGCTGCCCAGACTTGTCTCACAGTGCTGAAACCAGAGGGTGAAGAGCAACCCCATCTTAAAACTAATGTAGGCAGATGGAGATGTATTTTTTAGCGGTTCTCCCTTATGTTCTGGAAATAAAAATAAAAAAACCCTTTAAAGAAAAATTCTTAATGGGGATATGGTAAAGAGACAATTCTCTGGATTAAGCGTTTTTTTGCATTGCGTTTCCCGTGTCGATAATCCGGCCGCGGGGAAAGCAGTGCATGCTTTCAACAGCGTTGCTATGGAAAGTGCAGCCCCCTGTCCATGAGTGGAGAATCATAGTGATTTTCCGCTTGCAGGCAGGAAATCACAGCATGCTGCGAATTGCCACGATTCTCCGCGGTCAGCCTATCTGTCAGATAGGCTCACCACAGAGATCCGTCTGCTGGCTCCTGCTCCCCGGCAGCGGCTTCCGTGGGGATATCGCACAGCCATTGGACAGGCGGCCTTAAATCTGCCAACTTATTTTGACTTTCATAATTTTTCTGTAGATATAGTTGTCTGAGGGCTCGTTTTTTTTTTTTCGGGGGGGGGGGGGGGTGGTGTCCTGTAGTTTCTATTGGAACCATATTGGAGTACGTATGACTTTTTGATCACTTTTTATTATATTTTTTTGTGGGGACAGGGTGACCAAAAGAGTGGAATTCCTATCCCATTGGGAGTGGTGCTGGGGGCATTAAAAGAGACAACAGCCACTTTTTAGCGTTCACGTTGGTCATGGCTATTGTGGGTGGGTGTCAGTACCAACTGTGTATGGAGCAGGATTGGCTTCCCTGAAAATGTCCCCTTATTTTGTCAATTCCAATCAGGCTGTATGCGATGGCAGATAGTTGGAGAAACCTACCAACCCAGCAGAACAGAGTATTTCAGGAATGCCAGTACGAATACAATAGGAGGTAAATATCTCCTCGATCCATGATCTGCTGTTGATGACAGTGACAATGCCCTGCGGTATTTGCTAAAGGCACAAAGCTGTTTAATGTAAAGTACATACAATAAGTGCAAGCTCTTGGAACAAGGTTTTCTATATCTTCTCATCTATGCCATCTAGTAAACTAACTTGGCTACATAGAATGGCCCTTGATGCGACAGCACGAGTCGGCAGAGTCAATTTACTCGTGACATGTAGTTCTAATCTGATGTCCCTGAGGCTCACAAAATCCTTGGTGTGACTCATGTGCTCTGGGTGGATGTTACAGTGAGCGCCATCGGTAACATGCAGGTAGCAAATATTGACACACAAAACTTATCATCTACGCCAAGGTAAAAGGTCACGAGCTGCATCGTCAGAGGCCTACAGCTTGGGTTATAGATCTGGAAGAAGTGGTGCATAAAAACCCTTTAAATAATAGTGCCCCCTAAAGGCAGGACAAAAAGGTGGCAAAAGCATGACATTCCAGTGAGGCCCTTTAGATAAAGAAGCAGGACGACAGAAAAAAAAAAAGCAAAAATAAAATAATAATAATTCTCGGCCATCTAGCTAATAATTCTCAAGTTTTTATAGGAGTGCCCGGACCAATGAAAGCCAGCGAGCCATCCACAAGTAGTGTTTCGGTGCTTAACTTGACCACCATGGACAGTCTGCTGTCTTAGGTTCGGGCGTTCTTCCTTCAGCCCTTCAAAATGCCACTCTTCCCGAATGACTGGCACCTCCAGCTTCTGCTTGTGCCATATACTTGGGATTACCATATGCAAAGTGACGTTAGAGAGGTCAATGCCCACAACAGGGCAAGGCAGCATTCATACGAGTCCAGAGCGTGCAGCGCAAGAGGAGAGAAGAAATGCCAGTTACTCAGCTAGGGGTGCATTTGAAGAATAAAAAAAGAAGAGTGCCCGGCCTATTGGAAGACAGCTGGTAGTTCATGCTGGCCTATTAAGAGACCTTGCACATGGACCGGAACTAGGATGCGCCAAAATCCGCAGCTGCGGAATTCCACAGGTCTAAGGATATGTCCACACAGTGCGATTCTCAGCATGAATTCCACCTCTAAAAACAGTCTCAAACTCCTCAACTTTCTGACATGGTTCTTTGCGCAGAACCATGCACGGATTTAGCCTGTCAATGGGCAAGATACGCATGCAGAATTCGATGCAGATACGGTATTCAGGACCCTTGGAAAGCTGACAGTCAGTCCCTTTAATCTCCCAAGTTTCCAAAAAGCAGAAAAGTTGACAAACTGTTTAATTGGTCCATGATGTTTCTTCCATTTAAAAAGGGACATGCTCATTATTATCCAAGCACATCACTATAGTGATAGAGTAGAAAATACTAGTCGCAGCTCCATCCATCCTGCTGATGCAGTTCCTCGATTAACTCCTTGTCACATCGCAGCTGAAAGTGTTATCTGTTTAGCAATGTGGGGAATGTGCGGCGCAAAAGATATTTTTACGGCTGCATAGTGCTGAACGCACTGCTATAATCCACAGGCGTGAAAGACATTGAAACTGATGACTACTGCAACATTTATACCCACATTAAGAATCCAAAACACTCCAGTAAAGGTATCATGAGAACACAATGACAGAGTGAGTGTGCTGCTAATTACCCACGTGTACCCATTATACACAATATATAGCAGAGCTGGATTTGTTATTTAAAGGGGAAGCCCCTTTCACGTATCGTAATATCACAATATAGTTATTAGCGGATGTCCCTTACTAGTCAGCATGGAGAACCATTAGTGCCCACACCTTCCTTGGATGCCCATAAATTTCAATGGGTATCCTGAAAAACTGAGGTTTCAGAACAGGACAACTTCAGCTCTAGTTTATGCACCAGGACAGCAGTAAGTATAACATAATGACAAACTAAGCTCTGCTACAACCTTATACAAATAAGTTCTTTCATGGACACACCATGACATATACAAAGTAAAAAGAAGTTCTGCCTATCATTTCAGCACATTTCATTGTGACATCACCATTTACATAGGACTGCACAAAGGGAACAGTTAGGGTACCTTCACATGTTGCAAAATCACTACATGCATTCCACTGGAAATCCACGGTAGCCAAACTGCGGATTTGAACACATTTTAAATTGCGGATCAGCTGTGGAATTTAAAGGGGTTTTCCAGGCAGTGCCTTCTGTCACTACTGGGATACACCGGGGTCGGCGTGGAAGATGCTGCTCGGACCCCTGTGCAGTAGCCAGTGCTTGTAATTGCAGGCTGGGGTCCCAATAACTTCAATGCAAGCTGTGCCTGAAATTACGTGCGCCGGACACTACACAGAGTTTGGAGCAGCAGCTTCCGCTCCGACCCTGGTAAAGCCAGGCCCTGACAGCGGCTGCTGCCTCGAAGAGCCCTTTAAAGCTGCGTGCGCACAAATAGATTTGCATTGCGAAATCTGCAGTGGGCGTCTGCACCCACCATCTGGACCATCCACTGTACAGAAAAAGAAGATTAAATGACAGGTGTGCCGGGTCGCCGCCTGCAGTCAGGGCCAGATTACGCTGTGGGCTCCCACATGCAGAATCCGACCCGTTAGTGTGCAGGCGGCCTAACCCTCGCATTTCAAGGGTTGAATTCTGCAGCAAAAGACATGCACTGGATTTAGAATCTGCAGCGTTTTTCCAAATATGCTGCGGATTTATTATAGAAGGATTCCACACCACATGGAGATTTTTTACCTCCCCTCCACATGGCTTGTACTGTAAAAGCTGCAGAATTTCTGCAACGATTCCGCCAACAGAAATTCCGCAGTCTTTCCTTCCTGTGTGAAGGCGGCCTCAGAAGGGCTTCCCACAAGACATTTATAGCATAACTATTGATAAGTCAAGCTGTAAAAGGTCACTTTCAGATGATCATATTTTTATTTCAAACTTGGTCCCTGTTTTCTGGACCATAATATGGAGCTAAATGCAACACTATGTACCTATTCACATGGCAATATATTTTTGTGAATAGAGCAGTTAAGCGCATTTGTGACTACCATTCCATTCACACGGCCGTGATGGACTCCGCCAGTGGAATATCGCAGTGGAGTCCCTCACGCCCCCCCGACTCCATACTCACTTTCCGGATCTGCTGTGCACATCCCGCCTGATGCGCTGGCGCATGCACAGTACAGCACATGACGCGGCTGGCGGTGTAGCATATTCACACGATGCTTCTGCTGTTCTGACAACGTGACGACCAGCTTCCATTGACTTCAATGGAAGCCGGACGCGCGTATTCCCACGGCAAATAGGACATGCCGCGGTTTATTTCATGCTGCGGAATTCCACAGCGTGAAAATTAAGCTATTAGGTTCAATAGAACCTAATAGCTGCGGTGTAATGCTGCGGTGTAATGCCGCGGTAATCTGGCCATGGCCATTAGCCCTTAAGTAGAGGTAAAGTCCCCTGGTGCAAGCACCAAGTCATGACCGACTCCTGGGGTGACGTCACATGGTGACGTCTTCTTGGCAGACTGTTTTTGCAGGGTGGTTTGCCATTGCCTTCCCCAGTCATCTTTTATTCCCCTAGCAAGCTGGGTACTTATTTTACCGACCTCGGAAGGATAGAAGGCTGAATCAACCTTGAGCCAGCTACCTGAACCAAGTGGGAATTGAACCCCAACCTTCAGGTCATGAGCAAGGAGGGAGGTACAAACACTAGGGGGAAAGGAAGCCAACTTCTAGAGGCCAAGAAAATGCCTGCCCAATCAGGCATGCACAGATCCTGTTTCAACCGTGGCACAGCTACTGTACTTGAGAATGGTCCAGCATACAGATGGCAGGTTATAAATCCCAAACTTTATTCCATTCAATCAAGGACAAGTTTCCGACCAAGATGCAGAAGCGGTCTGCAGTACATGTTGGGGTTTTCAAATCACTTGGAATAAAATTTAGAATTTTTAACCTACCATTTGCATGCAGGATCATTCTCAAGTGCTAAAGGGGAATAGCCCAGCGCAGTACTCAGCTAGCTCCATAGACAGTGAATGGAGTGGTGGTCACGAATGCGCACTAAGAGGGACATTCTCACGATTCCAGCAATCAGACATTCTGTGGATAGGTGATCAAGGATTTTGGTGGGATTAATGGCGAGTGCCATTAATGTATATGAGCATATGTGCAGAACACTGAGCATGCAGCCTAAGACCATATTTACATAGGTGAATGCGATATCGCACTCAAACTTGCAGTTCTGCGATTGCGATGCATTTTGTGGGAAAAAAAAGAAAAAAAAAAAACTACCCCCAAAACTGCATATTTCAATTGTAAAAACGCAATTTAATTTTTTTTTTTTTTTGGGGGGGGGGGGGGGGTGAATGTGAATACACTCATTTAAAATAATGTGTTCTTTTTATGTGCATCTCGCAACACACAGATATTGCCCATGTAAATGTGCCCCAATTTACACAAGCAATGTTCTGCTAGCACCGATAGTGCGAGATCCAAAAAAACCCTAACACTACCGCATGTCCTAGATTAATGGCGCTATCGCTCATTATTTTCCGCTAGAAGGGGAAAAAAATTGCATTGTATTTTGCACGTAGATACAAGTTTCACGTAAGTGTTTCTTTTTTTAATGTGAACATGGGATTTTAATGCACATGAAAAAAATAAAGTCACGTGTGCAAGGATGTGATGAGTTTCTTGCAAAAAAAAAAATAAATAAAAAGTTTTAGCGCAGGTTTACAAGTGTGACATACCAATATACATCTTCATACTCTCTCCTGTAAATACGCCTGAGGAAAATTTGGCATGCAACCTTTAGCTATTACTGTAATATTGGACCAATATGGCACACGTTTGTTTAAATACGCCAAAAGCAAATTTGGGGTGTCCCCTTCAGCTATCAAACATTGAACCACCTCTCCATATTTTGGTGGGACAATATATTTGCCAAAACTGACTGCACAGGGTCCTAGAAGTAAGACCCCCATGATATTAATAGGAGCATAAAACAAGGACTATCCCTTTAAATAACAAACTCAGCTCAGCTACTTCTGCACATGGGGAATTAATTAACCCTTTTATACACTTCTATAGAGTTGGATTCAGGAGGAACACCTACCTTGTCTGACAGCTGTGATGGGGACCTGCTCCCCGCAGCTCCTCACCATGTCCAGCAGGTCGTATCTGGGTAGCCCCGACACCGGGACCCCGGCCACCTCCAGCAGCAGCTCCCCTCCCTGCAGCTTCCCATCTCCAGAGCAGGAGATGAGGGAGTCCTCCACCTCCCCCAGATAGAGGAACTCTCCATACTCCGCTCCCCCCAGCACCGGCAGCCTCAGCTCCCCCCCGGAGCCCCGGCTCACCGTGCACTGGTGCACCCTGCTCGTCCAGTGGTGCTTCCTCTGGATCACTTTGGCCATAGTGATCAGCAGCAGCCGGTGATTAGAAGCTTATTACACACATAGAGCAAGTGTCAGCTGCAACTTTTCCAGGTGACAGGTCACATTCAGCTCATCACTGCTGCAACTTTGTATCCAGATCGTCACTTGCAACTTTGTATCCAGATCCTGCTTGCAACTTTGTATCCCCCTTTATCCAGCGATCCCCCTCCAGCTCACAGCCATCCTGTTAATTCCATGCACAAAACTTTCCCAGATCCTGTGCCTTGCAGATAGGAAGAGACTTTGCTGCAGCTATTTCCTCACTGGCTGCGGCTCCTTTAAAGAGATACAAAGGTTCATTCCATGCTGTCCCAATGATCCATACACAGCAATGGGAACTGACAGCACATGCGCACTGGCTCTTACCTCTCCCTCCCTGCAAACACTATATACACAGCAGTAGCAGCAAGCACCCTCCTCCCCTCCAGGACTGAGCAGCCAGCAGCAGGTCCTGCAGCACAGGGGTGCACAGAGTGGGGGAGGTGGAGGTGGTGGACAGAGTTTGTATTGACCTTTTACTGGACTGATAGGGAGTCATTGATCACAGTGATTCATGCACTAAAGAAGAACTGAGAAATGTTCACCTCCTGGATAAATTATGATGATGAATCTCGAGAAGGGGCAGCAGCATGCTGCAGGCTGGGTTTAATTAAAGGAGATGTCCCGAGGCAGCAAGTGGGGTTATACACTTCTGTATGGCCATAATAATGCACTTTGTAATATACATTGTGCATTAATTATGAGCCATACAGAAGTTATAAAAAGTTTTTTACTTACCTGCTCCGTTGCTAGCGTCCTGGTCTCCATGGTGCCGACTAATTTTTGGCCTCCGATGGCCAAATTAGCCGCGCTTGCGCAGTCCGGGTCTTCTGCTGTTCTCTATGGGGCTCCGTGTAGCTCCGTGTAGCTCCGCCCCGTCACGTGCCGATTCCAGCCAATCAGGAGGCTGGAATCGGCAGTGGACCGCACAGAAGAGCTGCGGTCCACGAAGATAGAGGATCCCGGCGGCCATCTTCAGCGGTAAGTATTGAAGTCACCGGACCGCCGGGATTCAGGTAAGCGCTGTGCGGGTGGTTTTTTTAACCCCTGCATCGGGGTTGTCTCGCGCCGAACGGGGGGGGGGTTTAAAAAAAAAAAAACCCGTTTCGGCGCGGGACATCTCCTTTAACTGGAAGTTTAAGAAGTAGAAAAACATAATTGCTGCTGTAGAGGCTCTTGGAAAGTGGATATCAGACTAATAAAAGTCATAGAAACAATGTAATAATATGTAACAATACATAGAATACATGTTTATGTGTAGCAAGAAGAAGAATACATGTTTACTAATAGAATCAGAAATCAGTATTTATACTATGCCAATAACTGTATAAAGAGGGTACTTTCTCACCTGCCAGTCAGTTTAGGGTTTCTATCTCTCTGCTCCATTTTTGGAGGAGAGAAACTGAAATAAAATGAAAAAAAAACGTTGATGAGTTTCAAAAATTTCAAAAACTTCTGTTCACTTTTGTTTATTTCTGTTTTTTTTAATGTGAAAATAGCACAGTCTGCAGTGTTATTTTTCCATCCAAAAAAACTGGAAACCTGTTGGAATGGAAGCAAATGGAAGCCTTTCTTGTTTTTGAAACCTTAAGCCTGGGTTCCCACACAGCGGAATCCCGGCGGAAAGCTCCCAGTTTGGCCGCAGCGAAAAACCGCAAGATTTCCGCCAGGAGAAGCGCTGCTTCAAAACCCACGGCACTTAGCCGCGGGTTTTGAAGCGGCCTGGCTGCTCGCTCTTCCGCTGCGGCCGGCGCTCCCATAGAGCAGAGCGCGGCCACAGCGGAGGAAGAAAAAGAATGAACATGCTGCGACCGGCTAATCCGCCGATTTCTGAGAAATCTAATCCACATGGCTGGCCAATCTCGGGATTAGCGGCCGCAGGCGGATTTGTCTTGGCGAAATTTCGTACGGAATTTCCGCGGCAAATCCGTCCCGTGTAAACCCAGCCTAAGGCCCCCTTTACATGGGCATATTTGCGCACGCAATATGCAGAGAATAGAACCCACTGATTTTAATGGGTTCACATGTACATATGTCGGTCACACACAAAAAACGGAGCATGCACTTTTTTCTTGCTCATTTGCACACCCAAAGTCCGCAACAAAGTCAATGGGGATGCGCAAAATATGTTAGGAAATGCATGAAACACTGCGTTATTGCGTAGAAAAAAGAACACTGGATCTCATTAGCCATTTCAGTTAGTCCGTCTTTGTTGCGCGCAAATGAACATACTTTGTGGGTTCAAAAAATGTACAGTAAAATACACCAATAGGTGCGCCAAAAAAGATAATTCCGCAAATACGCGGCACTCAGGTGCACGCAATTACGCATATGCTACTGTGAAGGCAGCCTAATGAAATCAATGGGGAATAAAACGGATGTATTTTTTTCTATAGTATTTCAGTTTCTCTGCTTCAAAAATGGTGAGACAGAAAGCCTGAACTGAGCCCCAATGCAGGTGTAAAAGTAGCGCTAATTTCACACAGATGAGCGTGATATTGCACTCGCCAACATGCGATTTCCCCGCGAATGTGAGGCCTTTTTGTGGATAGGATATGTCATGAAAAATTGCTAATTTATATGACCCCATTTCATATTTGTGCGAGATTTATGCGTATCGCAACACACAAATCCCGCACGATTCTCTTGGTCATGTGACAGCGGCCTTTGGCCGTTTCACCAGAGATTTCCCTGTGATTTTTCTGCATGTATGATGCGTTTTTGAGTTAAAAATGTGTAATTTCCATCAGGTTAGGTGTGTTTTTATCATGCATTTTTATCAGCCGCATGTCCTATCTTTGGACGGTCCCTCAGAACGCATCACCCATTGTTCTCAATGGGGCTGGCAAACACTGAAAACAATAGGAAACACTTGCCGATCAGCCGCACTGGAAGATGGTTACGAAAGTACCTGAAGTGATGTGAGGTGTTGTTGACATAAAAACGTCTCGCATCCACGGGGAAATCACACATGCACGAGCGCCATATTAGACTGTGTGAAATTAGCCTAAGGGCTCATTCACACAGGGAGCTATGCGCGCAAAAATCACACACATAAGAAACATGCGGCTATGGAAGTGCCAAAAATATGCAGGCAATACATACATGTTTACATGTTTAGGCAAGAAGGCAGGAGAAATTCTTTGGTCCTTCTTGTGTTTTTTTTTTTTTTGGCACATGTGAAAAATGTGCGCAAAAAAATGCAGCAAAGACTAAAACATGCAGTAGATACAAGAAGTTTCAGTCTGTGAAGACGCTGCATATTTCACAGACCCAAACTGCTCATGGCCGTATGAGCGGGCCCTTTTTTAGGACACCTCGCAAACAATGCAGGACATAAAAAAAACGTGCTCAGCCCCAATGTGTATTTGTTTGTGGTGTTTTTTGTGTATTTTTATTCTCCCCATTGGTGTTTTTTTTCACGATTGCGGCATTCTCTGTTGTGCGACACTTCCGCTTGTACACCTCCATATTGAAAAAAATCAAATTTTCTTTCCAATAATTAGAAAAATGCGTCATGGCAGACATGAACGCCATTCCTTTCACTGCCCGACAAGTGGCATCATTCGGAGACCATGAAGCACATTGGTAAATGTGAACTCCCAGAACAGCCCTATAAAAAGTGAGAGGTGATTTCAAAATTTTTTTTTCAATGAAAGGGTTAAGAGGAAATAAGCTTACCGTCTGTAGACGCCTAATAACTGGGTAACAATGTAGTGTTGTCGCTTTCGAAACCAGAATTGTTGCTATGTTGTATTTGGTCTATTCATAGTAGTGTTTATTGTCTCAGATGAGTAACCCCGTCCTAGGGCTTTTTTAGACGGGCGTATGTACAAATACACTTAGCTCAGCGCAACGTACTTGCGCAGTGAACTAGGTTTCCGTGCAAGCAGGGCCTGCATCCCCCGCCACCCTTGATTTAAAAGGCTATTTAACCTAATGAGATCTAAATGTGTTCTTTTCGCCATGGTTTTACGCAGTGTGTTCTTGCTTATTTGGGCAACCCCCTTATACTTTTATGGGGCCCTTTGCTGTGCAAATGCGCAAAATGCACGCAAAAAAAATTGTTGATGAGAACGAGCCCATTGACAATGGGTTTTCTTCTTTGCGCATTGTGTGCATACATTTTACGCATGCTAAAAATGCGCAAAAAATACATCCGTCTGAAGAAGAACTTCAGTGTATATTTTTAATGCACGTAATACGCAGTCCTAAAAGGCAATTGATTTCTTTTGGACTGCTTACATCTGCATTTTGGTTTTTTCACCAGGTATTACCTTATTTGAAAAACACAGCATGCCCTATTTTGGTGCGTATTACGCATGTTATACGCCCCCTCAATATAGGTCATAGGGATTTAACATAAGCAGCAAATACATATATAAGTGTGTATTTGCTGTGTACTGTGTATTTTCCGTGCATAATACGCAGGACATATACGCCCGTGCGAACGAGCCGTAATACTGAAATCCGGCGAGGCGATGATGTAATTGTCAGTGCTGGGCATGCAGCCGTGTATAATAGTGCTGCACTTTATATCTGCTCCGTGCCGGAAGGAGAACACACAATGGCAGAAGACTAAGTTGCTGTTATGTTGATACTGTTGTCTGCAGGGTAGCCAGGCAACAAAGTACCAAACTGCCTCCAGCCACGTGACATGACGACAACCAGCACCTGACCGCTGCTGTGGACTAACACGTCACTGCTGGGTACGTAATCTTATACTACTGTGCCCAGCGGGAAGAATAGAGAGGCACCTGGCTGACGGCGGAGCGGTGTCATGTACAGGTGTACCAGCTGCTCCCGAGAGAGGGGCTCTGTGGAGCCGTTATACATTCCCAGTAAGGGACTAATCACACCAGATGGAATTGTCCGCAGGACGCAGCGCAGATGCGGATTTTGTCAATTAATGTTGCGTTTTTGACTGCAGATTGCGTTCTGCGGAAGTCTTGATTGTCTTGTATTGCTTTGCATAGACTTTAATTGCAGAATTACATTCCCTGTATGTAAGAAATCCACAACAACAATTCCGCAAGAAGTCCTTAATTGCACAGCAGAATTTAATCTTGCTGTAAAAATTTTTAATCTAGATGTAAAAACGTGCGGATTACAACAGGTGCGGAATTCAAGCCCCATAGAGATTTACATTGTAATGCAGAAATGTCCGGGTGTCCTGATTCCATGTAAAAGGTCCATAAACAATGGAGGTCTGAATTAGGGCTCATGTGCATGACCGTGTTTTCACTGCGTATTGTACATGCGTTCCACGGATGCGTCATCCGCAGTGAATGAAGTCAGTGAAAGTCAATGGACTTTCATTAATCCGTGCTCATAGACACTGTGTATCGATACACACAAAAAATAGATTGCGGCATGCTCTATTTCTTTTCTACTGCACACTGATGAGGGGCAAAACCCCCGAAACAGCTGTCTGTGTATGGATTCTGGCTTGGTTTTCAATTCCCAATCATTGCTCTACAGACCTGTATAAAGGGTCAGACATTGATTTGAAGGAAAGCTGTCATCCAATAGGTGGTGCTGCAGAGGTATTGTTCCATCTCCCTTATTTGGATATTACCCAGAAGAGCATGGGTGTCCTTATAAGTGTCCTCACTCCCCTACTTTGCAATCTCCCTAAGGAGTGATGTAACTCCTCCCGACCTATTTTTCTACATACCACGCAGCGTTAGCCCTTTACATTGGTATAGGCAGCATATGAAAAGCTGTCTATATGCAATACATTACATATGGGCGGTATTTTTATACACATCCTTGATCTAAAACAGAGTGTGAATTTTAAAAAAAAGTCACAGTGCAAATGTTCGTGTGATACGTGGGCATCCGAAGTGCAAATGCAGCCATACAGGGTCTCTGTCAGCTCTTTATCGATATGTTTGTGGGCATGAGCTCTTAAATAACCCCTAATTAAGGCTATATTCATACAGGTGGGCACAAAATCGGACCGAGAAACTCAGTCTGATATCACGCTTGCCAACGTGCGATTTTCACAGAGGTGCTTCTTTGATTAAAAATCACATGGCTTCTGTGAAATTGCGATTTTCAAATGTGTGACAGGATTGCAAGTGTTTCTCATAGACTTCAATAGGACTTCAATCACACTCGCATGTACATGCCATTTTTTCCAGGGTCCCAAAGGAAACAACGGGCAATTCCTACTGCAGGAACGCCCCAAAATAAAACACGTTGCAATTTTTTTTTCCTGCTGCAAGGACAAACTAGACCGTGTAAATAAATCTATTCAAAAGAATGGATTTCATATTCATGCAAGTTTTTTGCACATCGTGTGTCTCAAATTTTGCGCGACATGATGTGCAAAAAAGTACATAAATATGAAATGCACTCTTTTGAATGAATCACAGCATATCTTATTTTTAGGGGTTCCCACAGGGGGGAATCGCCCATTTGTTTTCTATGGGACCTTGAAAAGAATTGCATGATACTCGCATGCCATGCGATGTGCATGCGAGTATGATGGGATTTTTCCCATTGAAGAAAGCACGTGCAATCCTTTCACGTACTTGAAGATCGCAATTTCACAGAAGCGATGCAATTTTAATTTCAAAACGGATCGCCATGAAAATTGCCAAATATTCTTTAAAAATATGTTTAACACAAAAATATTATTTACAAATGATGACACCTTCCCTTGAACAACTGATAACTGAGAGTGCTAGCTGTGGGACACTCTTTCTAAAAAAAATAAGCATTTAAAAAATCTAATAGAAGAATTCAACAAGGGTCGTGCACCAGGTAAAAAAGTCACTAATTTTTGTAAGTTACACAAAACTTTTTGACTTTTTGCCCTTTTCCTGCCATCCTGGACACCATTCTTAAAAGTAGGCACGGCTTGGTGGAAGGGGCAGGCCTATCCACTGTCTCCCAGAAGCTGGTGTAGATTATAGCACAATCTGTGCTAGCTAATAGCTGGTGTAGTTCTGATTACGTGACGGCCAGAAACCTGACAAATGTATTAAAGCAACCCTCCAGATTCTGGGATCATGACTAGAGAGTATACTATGGTACCTGCAGTTGTTATTCTCCGCCGTCCTTTTGATCCTGATGTTCGGGGCTCTGATTTTGGCTGTCCAAGATGGCTGATACAATCTTCAGACTTCCTAATCCCCACAGTGCATTGGAAGTGTTAGACTACCAATGCACTATATCTGCTCTCTGATTGGTCAAAGCTGCTCATGTGATCAGGGATGGCCAATCAGAGAGCAGTGCACAGTGTGCAGTAGGTAGAGAGACAATTTCTGCAGCCATCCTGGACAGCTGAAAATAGGGCCTAAAACTGGATAATATACCCTCCTGTCCCCTCCTGACAAGCACTACTCACTTTTTAGGAAAGGGGCAAGGACAGCACAAAAAAAACTAAAAAGTCATAATTTTTGCACAAAAAATTTGCAAGTTTTTTTAACAACAGATTTCTGGTGTTAAAAACGTTTATAAATGTTCCCCATTGTTACCAAACGTGTGATGACTGGTCACTTTTATGACCCTATAGTGCTGTAAGGGGGAGGCACTAAATGCTCTGGACCTTATTGTTTGGAGCGTCATATAGCAGCTTGGAAAAGTGGCTGGTGGTGGCACTAGGCTTCACTTCCTGCGGTGTGGTACCCACCCAGGACAGGAAGTGGGGAGACTGGGGACCTGGCTGATCAGCGCAGTAGTGCTGTGTGACAAACTCCCTCCACTGGTCAGAGGCATAGCTGAAGAGGAGAGAGCAGGAGTGCTCAGGTGCACCACTATGAAGGGCAAGCCTCACAAAGGAGAATGAGCCTGCCCACCTCCTAGAGCTCTGGAAACTTTAGCGCCATAGACGCCTACTATATAAGGCTGGGCCATAGTTGGGCAGAACAGAAGGAGGAAGAGAATGGAGAAGGAGATAGAGCAGATGCAGGCAGAACAAAAAGCAACACCAGGTGGACTGGGAAAGTGGTGGTGATGGTCATTATAGGGGCAATAGAACAGCACTGCTGCAAAAGGGCCCAATGACCAGGGGCCGAAAATGCCAACAGACCATGTAGAAGGAGGGGAATTTTGGTAATGTTTAACCCGTTAGTGACACCGCCTTTTTTGCCCATAAGGACGCAACAATTTTTGGCAGATTTTCATCTCCGCATTTCAAAAGCCATAACTTTTTTATTTTTATTTTTCCGTTGACATGGCCGTATAAAGAAGGTGTTTTTTGCATGGCAAACTAGGTTTTATTGGTACCATTTTGAGATACATATAGTGTATTGTAAACCGTTTATTATTTTTTGGAGGGAGGGCAGGGAAGGAAATACATAAATTCTTCCATAGTTTTTTTTAGAGCATTAATCATGCAGCATAAATTACACGATCCATTTTTTTCTGCAGGTTGGCACAATTATGATGATATCAAAATTATTATTTTTTTAGGTTTTTCCACTTGCTCAATAAAACCCATTTTTTTGGAAATTCTTTTTTTTTACATCATTGCAATCACAGTCCCATAACTTTTTTCTTCTTCTATAGAAGGAGCTCTGTGAGGGTTTTTTTTTTTTTTGCATGACGAGCTGTAGTTTTTATTCTTACAATTTTGGGGTACATATGACTTTTTAAATCACTTTAAGGGCTTATTTACACGAGCGTTTATCGGCCAGCATTTTCATGGCGATATACGCTTCCATCTGAGCAGTTTTGCCCTTCCTTCCCCTCACGTTTACAACGGGAGGGGGCGGGATGGGGGCGGAGCTAAGCTCAGCTCTGTCCTGCCCACTCCCATTGCTGTCTGCGTACAAGGGGAGGGGCAGGAACTTAGCTCCGCCCCCATTCCACCCACTCCCATTGCAAACGCCGGAGCGTAGGAGAGAGGCAGAGATCCGGTGAGGGGGCGGGGGGGGGGGCGGGGGGAACTACTCAGATGGAAGCGTATATCGTCCGGCTGTTAAAGTGCCAGCCAATATACGCTCATGTAAATAAGCCCTAATTGTGCTTTATTGGGAGGTAAAATGAACCAAATAAGCATTTTTTAATGTTTTTTTGCTGTGCAGGATAACTTATTGTGTGTTCAATTTATTGTATAGGTCATTATGGATATGATGATACCAAATATGTGGGATGGGGGGGTTACATTTTTTTTACAGAAACAGGGTAAAGTGCGCAATGAAGAGTTTTTTTTAAACACTATTTTTATTTTTTTCTTTACAATTTTGATGTCCTAATAGGGTACTTAAACCGTAAAAGCTATGATCGCTATGATAATGCATTGCAGTGCTTGTGTACTGCAGTGCAGCATCACTCACAATAGTGTGTATGGCAAACCAATAATGTCACGCAACCTCTGTGAAACACTTTAGATACTGCAATGTGCATTGATCGTGGCATGTAAGGGGTTAAGAGCGGGGATCGATGTTCTCATGACAGTGACTGATAGCCAGCATCTCTCTGTGGGATGGCGTGGGCTCAGACGTTTAAGTCCTGTTGCGTTAGGTGTTAACATCATCACCTGATCCTCTGTCGCACCACCACCCGTGATAGTGCCATAATGAATCACACTTACAACAACCCATCCATCATTAGATCTGCTGAATACATTATTTGGTCCAAAAGCAATGGACTGAGATAAAAACAAACAGAAAACACAAGAAAACTTTCGGCTGTCGTGGAGCTTCAACTTCTGCTTGCTGTTGCATGTTGCGGTTTATTTCTCCAGTCTGTAGTTAGACACATGGTAGCTATGTACAGTCATTATTACTCATAGCACCGTGTCTGCTGGGTCAGACTAGTACAGATAGAAAACTGCACAGACAAGTTTAATGTAGTAATTGCTTCCAGATATGATGCTGCCTGTACATCCGTGTATCAATCACTCACGTACAGATGCGGTTAAAAACATTTTTTCTATTCACCAAGGAATTGAATTCAATGAATGGCTGAGCGCTGCCTGTGATTGGCTGAGCACTGTGACCAATCACAGACAACGCTCAGCTGTCATTCAATGACGGCTGGGCACTGTCTCTGATTGGTCACAATGCTCAGCCAATCAGAGGCAGCGCTTTCTGGATGGTTCGTGATCTCCTATTGATTTCAATGGGGCCAGCACTGCTGCTGCCCCATTGCAGTGGTTCTCGTGTTGTATTTATGTTATCATCTTGGTTCTGTATGTAATAAGCTTTGTTCTGATCTTGCATATATTTACTGAGCTTGTTTCTGGTATTGTATTTATGTTCTGAAGTTGATTTAGGCGCTGTATTTATGTTATGAGCTTGGTTCTGGTGCAGTATTTATATAATAAGTTTAGCTCTTGTGCTGTATGGTTCTGATGATATATATATATATATATATATATATATTCACTGAGCTGTTCTAGTGTGGGTATGCTGTTATCTTGCTGCTTTTGGTGTAATATATACTGTTTCTTATAACAGGGGGGAACCCCCAAAAAAGTTCCACAATGGGCGCCATCTAACCTATAGCCGGCACTAATTGTCATTGGACAATATATACAGTAAAGAAGAGATTAGGGTTCCTATAACACGGGAAAGCCCTAGGCAGCTGCCTACTCTGCCTCCCCCTTACTTAGCCTACTGCAACATTGTTACCTCCACTAAAAAATGATCAGGAAAAGCATTGCTGAGCCACTGCTAACCGTGACTTGTAGATGTTTTCATGATTCCTATCAAGTCCTACGTGCACAATCATCCCATTTGTGGTTCTTATTTAGTGCATGAAGGGATAAGATCTTTATCCAACACATGAGGGGCTGAAGGGGATAACAGGCATTGTAAATGGGACTAATGAGGAAATACACTAATTTCCAGACCTGTGTTGATAGAACAGACAGGACAGGGGTTAGCTCCTCCCTTGTGACCGCCACTAATACCTCAGACCCGTTTGTCAAGGCCGGATTCCTGGATGAGGTCACTGTAGTTCATCTCAGACAATCCGTGAGCTCGGCTGATGCAGAATGTAACCTCTGTTTACCCGTAAGCGTTGTGTCGGATCACAAACTATTTTTCTTGTATATTTTGCTAATTTCTTGTAGAACTTACAGACATTTTTAACACTTTCACAGCAGGTCATCAGCCATTTATAAGACCGGCCACAGGCGGCGAAATAGTTCAGCTCATTTAAAGGAATCCTCTATAAAGAGCATCTATATGGTTGCTATTCCATACAGTGTCTGTCCACCACTCCGCTGATAGCGAATGGCACCCGGACTAATCATATTGACTAAATTGATGAGCTAGGCTCCTCCCACAGTCGTATTTGCACGCACAATATGCAGAAAATAGAACCCATTCGTTCAGAATGTATATGGGGCACTTCCCATTGTGTTTATTCACATGTATCCAGGAGGAATAACAGTGGAACAGCACAACGCAGAGTTCTGATGCTCCATAATTGTTGTTTTATGGTTAATATAAGTATTTATAAGGGTGCATCCACATGGCCGAGCGCAATATCGGTCTGAGAAACTTGGACCGATATTGTGCTTGTAAAATTGCAATTCTGAATGTAAGTACTATGCGTTTTTGCTATAAAAAAAAAAAACCAATCCCTCACATTAATGTACTTGTGATTTTCTGTGCTTCCTATTGCTTACAGTGGTAAAAATGGCATGGCATATGGGTGATATGCGATTTTTTTTTTAAAGATCCCATAGGAAATAATGAGCAATTCCTTACAAGGAATCACCCTACAGACTCTTTCACATGGTCATAGGCGTTTTTAAGTGTGCCCACCGGGACTGCAAAAACGCGTGAATGGGCGCACAAATCTAATGTTTGGCACCTGTTCAGACGGCCCGGTACATATACACCGAGGTCACAATGCCATTGGGCATGGGGAGACAGTTTAGCTCTGCTAAGCCTCGCTGGCTCACCTCCTCTCTCCTCTTCTTTGACTGTTTGTGATACGAGGTAGTGGGGTGGAGCTAAGCTACCACCCTCTCCCCGTCCCTTGTCCGCAGCCAGCAATGGGAGGGGGCGGGGTGAAGAGTAGTCCCGCCACTCCCCCCCTCCGATTGCAAACAGCCCTCTGGCTGGAGGGAGAGAAGAGGGAGGGAGTTTACCAGTCACGCTGCTAAACACCCTCCCACCTCCCTTCACCGGCCACTGTCATTGGCTCCCATAGGAGCCCATGCAGCGGCCAACATATTTCGGGCAGAAAGATAGTTCCAGGACTGTCTTTCCTGCCTGGCGTAAAAGTGCTCGACGCTATATTGGCTGGCCGGGCACTTTTACGCCTTGGGAGTACTCCTGTGTGATCTGATGCATTGGAATCCAATGCATCAGATCATAGCGTACATCGGCTGGCTGTGAAAAGAGCTGCCGATATACGCTGATGTGAATAAGTCCTAAAATAGGACATTCACCGATTCTTCAATCTCATAGCATCACTGCGAGCTAAAAAAAAAAAAAATCACTCATGTAAATAACCACAAACCCCTGCGATAACAGATGCTAAATCCCATTCCCATGATTATCTTATGCTCGTTATAAATCAGAGAGTGTTGCTCTCTTGTAGAATCCGCATTTTACCAGAAACGCCCTTTTGAATGCAAATTTGCTCAAATGCCACCGCAGTTCGGGACTATAAGAAAGTATGAATATGGTAGTGAGGAGCAACTAGTTTGCCTACTCTACAATTGCTATGCAAATCAGCTCTCCTGAAACAGCTGGCTGCAGATGGGTTGCTTTTCCTCTTGGAAGCTTCTCTGGTTTGGCCAACAAAAGCTAATTTGCATACTTTTTTCCCATGGAGCATTGTTTGAAAATAAGTCTCCATACACCAGCTGCATCTCTTCAATGAGAACTAACACCCCTGAAATACAATTGCTAGAGTAGAGTTGCTTGAATTAGGCCTCATACATAGAATTGTCTATATCAGTGCTTCCCAACCTTTTTAGCCTTGGAGCACCACTGGAAAAACAAATTTTTACAATGGGGCACCTTTACCAAAAAGGGAGTGTAGGCAGAGGGCGTACCTTGTCATGACGTATAATTTTACTTCCAATATTCTGGGCATCTGGCAGGTTCTAGTGAGTGCAGTACTGCTGGTCATTTTCGCACCATCTCACTAGCGGCACTATGCTCACTAGAGGCCACAGTATCTTTTGAAATCCACGGCGGAAGCACAGCTAATTTCGAGTCAAAACACTGATAGTGCATATTTTAACTCTTTGTCTTCTGTGGAAATTATGTAGAATTTTCTACTGCAAAAAAGCCACAGCATTCTCACTACATTTACACACACCTTAAGGGCTTATTCAATTGACCGTATATCGGCCAAGTTTTCACGCCCGACCGATATACGGTGTCCCACTCTGCAGGGGAAGGAGGCTGGAAGAGCTGGGAGCAGTGCATTGAGCTCCACTCCCCTCTCCACTATTTGCAATGAGAGGAGGCGGGACAGGGGCAGGGCTAAGTTCCGTAAATTAGCTCCCTCCTGTCCCGCCTCCCCTCATTGCAAATAGTGCAGAGGGGCGGAGAGGGGGTGGAGAGGAGGCAGAGAGGAGGCGGGAGCTCAGAGCACTACTCCCTGCTCTTCCAGCCTTCTCCCCCTGCAGAGAGGGACGCCGTTTATTGGCCAGCGTGAATACGCGGCCGATATACGGTCGTCTGAATAAGCCCTAAATGGGTTTTCTAGGCAGTGCCTGCCGGGATACACCGGAGTCCGAGTGGAAGCACTGCTCCAACACGTGCAATTGCAACTCTCATTGACATCAATGGGAGTTGCGCTTTTAATTGCAGTCTGGGGTCCCATTAATTTCAATGAGAGTTGTGCTTGTAATAAGAGCGCTATTCACTACACAGGGGTTGGAGCAGTGCTTCTGTTCTGACCCCAGTGTGTCCCGGCGGGCACTGCCTGGTAACCCCTTTTAATGTTGGCTGAGTGATTTCCAGTGCTGTGGCACCCCGATTGGGAATCAGTGGTCTTTATCTATATGGTAGTCTACCAGGAAATTCCTTAAAGGTTTTTTTCACTCAAAATACCATTGATGATCTATCATCAAGATAGGTCATCAATAGTTGATCAGCTGGTGTCCGCGCTCAGGACGGCAGCTCCTATTGATCTCAGTGAGACCCCAGCCTGCAGTTACAAGCTCCAGCCACTACACAGGGGTCAGAGGAACAGCTTTCACTCTGACCCCAGTGTATTCAGGTGCTGACAGCGGGTGCCCGATCACCTGATCAGCTGGGCTCTTGAGTGGCAGACTCCAGCCAATCAATTATTGATGATCTATCCCGATGATTGGTCATCAATAGCATTTTGAGTGTAAACCCCCTTTAAGGGCTTATTTAGACCTTGCAATGGGAGGGCGGGGTGGGGGTGGAGCTAAGCGCCGGGACTTAGCTCCGCCCTATCTTGCCCTCTCCTCTTGCAAATAGTGGCGAGGGGCGGGAAAGGGGCGGGAGCTCAGTTCCTGCTCCTGGCTCTTCCATCCTCCCCCCACTGCAGACAAGGACACTGTATATCGGCTCGGAGTAAAAACCGAGTCAATATACGGTCGTCTAAATAAGCCCTTAATAACAATTCCCCAGTATATATTTGTGGGATTATTGTAATGACTTTCACAATCGGCCGCAGTCCTCCGGTAATATACAACCAAGGTAGAAGCAATTCTCTAATTTAATGCCCTGTGAATTTGTCGGCACTAGAGATGACTGAGTATACCCGCTAAGGCACATTACTCCAGCGAGTAGTGCCTTAGCTGAGTATCTCTCCGCTCGTCTCTAAAGATTCGGGGGCAGGCGGAGGAGAGCGGGGAGGAACAGAGGGGAGATCTCTCTCCCCCTCTCTCCCCCCCGCTCCCTGCCGCAACTCACCTCTTACCGGCGCCGGCCCCCGAATCTTTAGAGACGAGCGGGGAGATACTCGGATAAGGCACTACTCGCTCGAGTAATGTGCCTTAGCGAGTATACTCGCTCATCTCTAGTCGGCACACTTGTGGTGTTGTGTACAGCATTTATTGACCTGTAGATTAGCCATTGTCATAAAGCAGTAGGTGTCTGCTGACGGATATACAAGATCTGCAGTCATGCATGTGTAATCATAGACTATTCCCTCGGATCAATTCCCACGGCAGCTTAATAAATAGTTCTTCATAGCTGATATTATAATCCATGTCAATGAAGTCGTTCTTTTGACGTCTGTGGAAACAGTATAGACGAGTCCAGACGACTGCTTCACATCAATTCCTCGTCTCGTGCCCACAGTTACAGGTGAGTGACCACAAGAGGGGATCGGTGTGGCATCATTCTGCAGCAGCTGGGGCACAGCACGGTACAAACCCTGTATGTGCTTAAGGCTGCCTGTCCTTGGGGGATGATCCGCTGGCGATAAATCGCTTGCGGATCACGCTCTGTGAAGTTTTCCATAGGGTTGCTATAGAAAGTGCAGGATCGGCGTCTACGAGCAGATAATCAAAGCGATTCTCCGTTTGCGGGATTTAAATCGCGGCATGCTGCGATTGCCGCGATTCTCTGCCAGATAGGTTCACCTCGGAGACCTATCAGCGCTTCCCTCTCCTTCCCCATAGTGGAATATCGCTAGCAATATTCTGCCTTGGCCATGGACAGAGGGCCTTTTGGTGGTCACCACTGACTACCATAAAGAACTTGAAAAGTTCAGTTTGGTCTGAATTAATTGGGAGCGAACAAAAACTTCACCAATACCCCTAAAATGGTGGCCTGTTGCCTTGCATGCTGAGGTCATAGGTTCAAATTTGACCTAGGGCAATATCTGCATGGAGTTTGTATGTTCTCCCTGTGTTTGTGTCGGTTTCTTCTTCATAATAATTATCATTTTTTATATAGCACGTATGTTTATTGAGGAGGAGAAAGGGTGGCTCAGTGATTAGCACTGTTGTCTTGCAGTACTGGAGTCCTAGGTTCAAGTGTGACCCAGGACAACATCTGTATGGAGTTTGTATTTTCTCCCTCAGTTTGTTTGGGTTTCCTCTTCATAATAATCACCATTTTTTATATAGCACATACATTTATTGGGGAGAAAGAGGAGAAGGAAAAGGAAGAAGAGGTATAGTGGCCCGTTCGTTAGCATTGTTGCCTTGTAGTGCTGAGCTCCTAGGTTCAAATCTGACCCAGGAAACCATCTGCATGGAGTTTGTATGTTCTCTGAGTTTGTGTGGGTTTGTTCTTCATAATAATTACCTTTATTTATACAGTGCTTACATTTTTTGAGGAGGTGGAAGAGGCAGTAGAGGCATGGTGGTTAGCACTGTTGCCTTGCAGTGCTGGGGTCCTGTGTTCAAATCTGACCAAGAACAACATCTGCATGGAGCCCAGCCTACGGCCCTTTTCAAATGACCATATATACGCAGCTATTAAAGCTGTGTCCAAAAATCACGACCATCAAAGCTTTGGATTCCAATGTATTCATTCAGATGAGCGATTTTTGGGTGCGTAAAAAAATCTTGACTAGAAAATAGCGCATCGGCGACCAAAAACGGAGACTGATTTTATAAGCAGTGTCAAAAAATAGGTCTTTACCTATCTTTTGCCGAAATACGCATGAAGCTGCCATAAACCAGCGTCCAATGCTGCTGAAAGAACACAGCTGACTCTATTTAAGCATTAGCAGTCATTCTGAGAATTTCTGCTGACCGAGGGATTTTTGCGTTGCAGCGTATTTTTTGCCGATACGTTGCCGCCGCCCGTGTGACTGGATGAGAAAATGCTAATTAAGATTGGGACTTGATTGTGGCTATTCTACATTCATGCGATTTTTAGCCGCGATCAGCCAAGCATACAAACGGTTGTGTGAAAGATGCCTAAGGCCTTAGTCAGACGGGCGTTTTTTTCGCGTGATTTGCGCATGCGTCCGGCGATTTTATAAAACCATTGCTTTGCAATGGTATCGGACACATGAGCGCTTTTTATGCGCTCGTCCGATAAATTATAGAACAGAAATCGCAGATCGCACCTATCTGCGATCTGCGATTCCTGTTCTCTTCTCTATATGCGCTCAATGGGGCCGGCGGCAGCAGCGCCGACCCCATTGAGAACATATAGAAGACAAATCATTCTTCTCTGCCACAGCTGTAACAGCTGTGGCAGAGAAGAATGATGTTTGCCCATTGAATTCAATGGAGCCGGCAATACAGCCGGCTCCATTGAAAGCAATGGGCTGCCAGCGATCGCGGGATGAATTGTCGGGAAGGGCTTAAATATATAAGCCCTTTCCTGCAATTTATCCAGAAATGTGTAAAAAAAAAAAAAAAAAAATATACTCACCTTGTTCCAGCAGACGGAGTTCAGCGCGGTCGGCCTGCAGTGGGTGTGAGTGGGTGTGAGTGAGAGCTGCCCCTGATTGGCTCAGCGCTGAGCCAATCAGAGGCAGCTCTCACACCCATTCATGAATTCATTGCGCGTTTTGGACGCACAAAAAAAAAAAAAAATAGAACACACTCTATCTTTCTGTGTATTTGCGCACCAAAAGTCCCTATGGAAGTCAATGGAGGAGAGGTGCCCAAATGCAGTATATGAAAGGAGAGGTGTGAAACACTGCTAAATTGTGCTAAAAAAAAAACAGATCTGGAAGTGCTTAGGCATTTCAATCGGTGCTTTTGTTTGCCGCTCGCAAATGAACATGCCCGGCGGGGGCAAAAAATACAGTAAAATACGTCGATGCGCGCACAATATTGCAGCGCTCAGGTGTGCACAAATGCGCTTATGCTTTTGTGAAGCCGGCCTTACCTATATAGTAATGTTATATGGTTCTTCCCTCTACCTACTATAAACAGCAGGTGGCGCTGTGTACATTGATCACTATATCATTGTCACAGGATATGGTATAGCACCTGCGGTGTGGTCCAGAAATCCTAGAGAGGCCAGTAGGATTGTCGGGCCCTATATACTGTGTACCATCTTCATGCCAGTGTGGCGACATCATTGGCACATTCACTAGTCCTGACATGTAACTCCATAATTGAGATATCTTATAACAGCATGCAGTATTTCTGTACAATTCAGTATGGTATTGCATGTCATTATTATCTTCATCCATGAAGCATTAGATTATCTTCCTGCATAGAACGGAGGTCTGAGAGTCATTTCATGCCGTGTGATTGGGGGTGTATTTTTGCAGCCGGGGGGCAAATAGTTTTTGCAATATTCTAGTGGCCCCTAGGTAACTGCTTTTCTTCCACTACAACCCATCATAGAATGAAGAAATGTATCTCAGGGATATCTATTTTCTCCCAAGAAGTGATAAGACTGTGCGCCATGACTGAGAACACCTGTGCCAGGCAGTGCACTGTACTGTTGGGAGTCCGTTGGGGAGGTAGCAGCTAGAAGAAGTTTTCCCTTATCAATAGGATGAGTCCTTACATGACCTGACAGTGACAGAGTGTATAAGGACATGTAAGAGGATGGTAGCACACAATTATCAATTTATTCATGCATTTCCAGGAGGAATGAAAGAGGAACAACACAATACAAAGTTCTAAAAAAAGATTACATTATATGGCAAGAAAAGGCAATTAATAATTGTTGAGTAAAGGGTTCCGATGAACAGGAAGTGCAGAGTCAGGCAAATTGCAGCAGAATGCAACTCTGATTTATTCTGTTCCTCAGTTATTCTTCTTGGAAATGTATGGACATTTTGACATCTGAAGGTGGCTTTGCACAGGAGTATTTGTGCGCGCAATACGCATAGAGTAGAACCCATTTAGTTCAATAGATTCGTTCACATGCACACATTTTCCTGCGTATTTCGGTTGCGCATAAAAATATGCAGCTGGCTCTATTTTCCTGTGCATTTACACACCAAAAGTCCCCATAGAAGTGAATTGGCATGTGCACATGCGCGCAATACGCTAAGAGATGCGTGTTACGCTGCATAATTGCGCAGGCAAAGAACACATCTGGAACTCATTAGGGCTCCTTCACACGAACATATGGTTACAGCGTATTCTATGCGCAGGTTTTGCGCACGGAAAATGCTGCACCAATCTGCCATAGGCTCCCATGTTGCCGCTCACACATAAGGTGCAAAATCCGCGCACAGATCACAGCATGTTCTATCTTGGCTCGTATTACACATGCATACATTGCATACCTGTGCGTGGCTGTCACTTGTGGGTGGCACACAGCGAATGATGCTCACCGCCCTTAGTTATTTCAATGGATGGGAGCATCAGTGCGTATTTTTGCGCACGCAAAAAATGCTAAATATATGCTAATGCATGCTCAAAAAAGTAACGCTCATTCTACAAATATGTGGATTTCATGCCTGCGCACATACACATACGCTTGTGTGAAGCCGGCCCGAGCGTTACGATACAACAGCAAGGTACTGTCCACCTAAAGCCCATCTTAGAACTGGATAGGCTTGTGAAAAGTTTTCTGCATCACGTAGCAAAGGCCTTTAACCTCTGGCTCTCCAGCTCTTGTGAAGGGCATGCTGGGAGTTGTAGTTTAACTTCAGGCAGAGAGCTGTAGGTTGGAGACCGCTGCCACGTAGCATTTTTAATAGTTAATATGCCCTTTTTATGTAACCTGTTCCTTGGATACAGAACTAAACACAGGAAATATTAAGGATGTCCAATGATGTCACTGGAATTTCTGCACATTCATTAACCTTTGGATAACGGCACTCCCTGCCCAAACAGAGGAAAAGGATGATGGGAGGGCTGGTCTGGTAAGGGCGCTCCTGCCAGTGCTGTCACATATCTGGCAGCACTAGGATAGGATTGCCAGGGAAACTGTATAGGTGAATGATAGCGCAGCACGAGGCTGAACATTCTGTGGAGCTCAATCCACTAACTGTCCATGATGACAAAGTAATTTGTTAACTCCTAATCTGCAGGTGATTCTCTAAAGTTAATTTCATAGGAGGTAATTATAGGGTTTTTTTGGGAACAAAATGGAAATTCTGAAAATGCTGAACACCAAGAGGGTCAGCTAAGTAGCGGCAACCTGTACCTTCTCTCTGCTGGGCAGCTGCTGATCTGCCCTGGGTTTACTTACAGCACTTCTGCAGTATACAGACTGTTACCTACAACTTCCAACATGCATAGACCTTGTTTTCCGGCCGGGGCCGTGCACAGCTCACAGGTCTTAAAATTATAGTACTAGCATATCTCTCGCTCAGAGTGCCAGAGAAAGCCTGCTTAAGCCATTAGTTTGCAAGATGGACTACCATAAAAACGTAACCTTTATTATAGCCTTAAAATACTCAATTCTATAGTGTTTAATCTGGATGGAGGGGGATGTGTGACATAGTAGAACTATCCCTATTCTGACCCTACCAAAAACAGCCCTCTTTATCAATCTTGGGAAATCCGCCCTGACAAGGACGATTCCATCAGGAACCTCCTTTATAGGTCCTGTTATACCCTACATTCAGGGAACAAAGTAAATACCTCTTATTACTAATTCAATATACGAATATTGTAAAAAACAGTCCCTCCACTAGAAGTAGTTGTCAGAATCAAATGAAACTTTATTTGTGCGATTGTAATGTTAATCTAAATGTAGGGAACTGTTGTTTCCCAGGGCATAGAAACTGATCATAATGGACTTGCCTAACAGCCCGTAGGTTTAGATGGAGTTGAATCAGTTCTTGCCCCTGCAGTGTTGTATCATAAACCCCAGGGGCTTGGTATAAAAACAAGCTGCCTGCAGATCCAGATGTGTGCCACAAGTGGGAGCTGCTGATATACTCTGATTAAACCCTTAAGGACGTGGCTTTTTTTTCCATTTTCTTTTTTTCCTCCACCCTTTTAAAAAATCGTAACTCCTTTATTTATACATCGACGTAGCTGTATGACGGCTCATTTTTTTTGTGAGATGTCCTGTAGTTTACATTGGTACCATTTTGGAGTACATATGACCTTTTTTCTGGGAGACAGGGTGAACGAAAAAGTGCATTTCTGGCGTTCTTTTTTTTCCGGATGACGTTCACCGTGCGGGGTAAATTTTGTTTTATGATTTAGATTCTTTTATCATAGATATGCCAAAAGGGGGGGGGGGGATTTAAACCTTTATTACGCTTTTTTTTTATACAATTAGTAAAACTTTATTGATCTTATTTTTACTTTCTTTTTTAGTCCTTCTATGGGACAACAACTTGTGATACTTTGATTACTCCTGCGATCGAACAGGCAGTCTATCAAGCCACCCCACGGTGATGACTCGATAGGCAGTCTGCTAAGAAAGTCCTTGGGCCTTTCAGAAGGCCCCAGGGCTGCCATGACACCTGTATGGTTCCCTGCGATCTCATTGCAGTGCAACACCCCAGAGGGGTACCCTAGACACTTGACTTATGTGAAGAGCTGGGAGGGTTAAGTGTTGGCTTGTTACGGCGGCACTTACCAGGCTCTCTTCCCTGGGGGATGACACGCAGCCAAGGCCAGAGCAGGATTGCAGTCCACCTTCGACACTCCTAGGATAGGGAATGCCAATAAACAGGATGATGGGGATAGTAGTTATCACTTGTGACAACACCGTTCCCAAT
Organism: Eleutherodactylus coqui; assembly: GCF_035609145.1. Lineage (NCBI taxonomy): Eukaryota > Metazoa > Chordata > Amphibia > Anura > Eleutherodactylidae > Eleutherodactylus > Eleutherodactylus coqui. Next base: position 187,847,363 of record NC_089839.1, read on the forward strand.
CACCGGTATGCTACACGGCGGAGAAGAAATACAGACACTTGTGTATAGTACCTTGGGTCCCCAGGGCCTGGTATAACTTTACTTGGAGAAATAACCTTCGCAAACAATTATTCACAGTAATGCGCGTGCAATTCTCTTAGGTGCAAGAAGACTAGAGCTCGGAGGTCAGGGAGAATGCACAGGATAACATCGGTCCTACAGTCAACGTTATCTGTCAGGTACCGCTCCTGGACTGGGAGCACTCCGGAGGAGGAAAGGGGGTAGGGGTCACTCCACAGACACTTTGGCAGCAATTATTGATTTAAAAGATTAGCTCTGACAGCCCACACGGGAGACGAGTGGGTGTGACTGGTAGCATACTTCTGCACGGTGATCCTAACTCTGGACGGCCGCGCAGGAACAAACTTAAGGTTTAGAATTGGTACCTTTACGATGAATTTCTGTATACAGAATTACTTAAGAATGCTCTCTCTTATGGGTTTTGGGACTCACTCCACTCACATCCAGACTTCAGTTGCTATGGGATATCTCTCATTTTCCTCCATCTTCACCTACATGGAAGCTGAAGGTGCTTCCATGAGGCTCTGTGTTAGCACTTGGGTTGAAGACAGAACTCTCTTCCCACTCTCAATCACTCCTATTTATACCCTCACTCATACCACAGGACATGACAGACTAATACATCTACATGCAGCCAATGATTTTACTGGAGTTAATCTCTCAAGCGCTGCAGCAACACACACAGGAAGTTACAAGACAGGCTTTGCACAGTGCATCTATATAGGACAAACATGTATGACATTTATGGAGGGGACCAGGATGGTGTTCTGGGCCACTACAGTGTTGTGGTCGTACGGGAATTTTGGGGCATTTAAAGGGTTAATAGTGCAGATCAGCCGCGCTGCTGATTGCAGCTATTGCCCACTGGTGTCAGCTGTAATAAACAGATGGCACCTGCGCTGTATGAAAAGAGGTCGCTCCACGATCTCTCTTCATACATACACCGATGCTGCAGGAAGGCAAGTAATCTTTCTTGAGGCTAATCCACATGCCCATTCCACATACTGAAGGTTCTAGTTTTCCATGTCCCATACAGGTTAAAGCCCTTTTACACGTAACAATTAGCGTTCAAAATTTGTTCAAACATTTGAAAGCTAAACTATTGCTTACTTGTCGTTAGCTGTTGTTTAAACGACTTCGTTAGCACTCTCTGGCTTGTCGTGCAAGATGTGATCCAGGTGGCCATGGAGGCTCTAGTACCCTGTCGTACCACTTCTATCTTGGATACAAGATGTGAAACGGGCAGACATGAATGCTCCATTACCCTGTTGTACTGATTTCTAGCTTGGATACAAAATGTAATACGGCGGACTTGAAGGCTCTAGGAACCTGTTGTACCACCTCTAGCTTGGTTACAAGATATGATATGGGGGGAATGGAGGCTCTAGTACGCTGTTGTACCACATCTAGCTTGGATACAAGATGTGATACAGGAGGGCATGGAGGCTCTAGTACCCTGTTCTACCGCCTCTGGCTTGGTTACAAGATGTGATACAGGAGGGCATGGAGGCTCTAGTACCCTACTGTACAACTTCTAGCTTGGATACAAGATGTGATATAGGTGGGCATGGAGTCTCCATTACCCAGTTGTACTGCTTCTAGCTTGGATACAAGATGTGATACAACAGGCATGGAGACTCTAGTACCCTGTTGTATCGCCTCAGCTGGGATACAAGATGTGATGCATGGAGGCTCTAGTACCCTGTTCTACCACCTCTAGCTTGGTTACAAGATGTGATGTGGGGGGCATGGAGGCTCCAGTACCCTGTTGTACCGCTTCTAGCTTGGATACAAGATGTGATATGGGCATGTACTACCTCTAGCTTGGATACAAGATGTGATATGGATGGGCATTGAGGCTCTAGTACCCAGTTATACTAGCTCTAGCTTGGATACAAGATGTGATACAGATGGGCATGAAGGCTCTAGTACCCTGCTGGGCCGCCTCTAGCTTGGATACAAGATTAGATATGGGCGGGTATGGAGGTTCCGTTTGATATCCTGCGGCATATAACTCCACATTTGGCTGCAAGATGTCCTTATCATATCGCTGAGCTGTCATTGTCCCTCATACCACTACTGGGGGTGACCGACTGTAATATGTGATGTATCCTCATACCATCACACCAGCAGTGGGGACAGTGTGCCACTTCACAGCAAAGGTAGGATTCAGGCACTCACCCCTGGGTCTAAAGACATGAACACAGCCGTCATCAGTGCACAAACTAGACCTGGAGTCATCACTGAAGACAACCCGGTTTCACTCCATAGCAGTCCAGTTTCGTCCTTCATGACACCATTGCAAACAGAGGCAGTACATGTAATGGGTGCCGTGAGACCAAATGTCCTTCAGCCTGGAAATGGTTCCGACAGACACAGGGGTGTAACGATGGTGCCACCTGTCTCTGGATGGCGGACAACAAAACAGTTGGAGCTGCTCTTGCTTGTTGGATGATCGGATAATCCTCTCTACTGGTGGTCTATTGAGGGAATTCTCACACATCCACTGCTCCCAACGCCTCTCAACAGTCTGCTCAGAATAGTCAAGGTGGGGAATAATTTATCAACACAACCATCCAGCTTCTGATATTCCAATAATGCGCCCCTCTCAGACTTGTAGAGAAAAAAGTACACTGCACACAAGGACCCTCTGAGAGCCTTTTTATAAGCCAAGGGTGGAACTAGTTTTAGGGCCTCAGGTGGTAAGACCGTTCATCTAATCACACCACAACTCTCATCATTTACATATCACGCTGAGATATAACCGCATGCTGACTTTTGCAGCAAAACGACAACTCCGAGGGGCTGGATTTTTTTTCTTTTCATAAAGTGTGTGTATCAGTCTGATTTCTGGAAGGATGCTTCAAAGTTTCAATTACGCATCAAAATAACCTGGAACCTGGCAATTACGTACTATAATAATCCACTGAGATACTTTATATGGGTCTAAATCATTCAATTTATCTACAATTATTCATGCCATAAGCATACCACGTATGTCTGGTGGGCCAACTCCAAAATTATCCATCTGAACATACACCTATAAAATTATATCAAGAATATACCACTTCGACCATCAAGTATCCTATACATAAGTGGCCAGTCGTATATCTAATCACCAATATATGATATACAACACGTATCAGGCATTTCACTCTATGACCACAACATATCTCCTACTGCGTTTCCCCGAAAATAGGTCCTACTCTGATAGTAAGACCTATCGGGTTTTCGGGAGAGGCTTGAAATATAACGCCACTCCCAAAAATAGGACCTATCTCAGGTGCCGCCCCCCCCTCAAAAAAAACAATACTCACCTGGTCCATGGCATCCCGATGGTCTCGGCGCAGCATCCTCCTCCTCTCACAGCTGAACTTCTGCTGGAGACGGGGCTTTGAATACCCCGCCTCCAGCAAAGCGAGCGCTGTGATTGGCTCGTTGAGCGCTGGCAGCCAATCACAGCCGGCGCTCGATGAGCCAATCACAGCCACTCAGTGATGTTACTGAATGGCTGTGATTGGGGAGTTGGGGACCCCAGTCCTAGGATATAGATGTCCACCATCTCATCAAGATTAGCTCACTATTGTATCACTTCTCAGTCAATATGCCCCAGGTCTTCTTTGAAAATCTCCCTTCAATTCAGAGCATGCTATTCATATGTATATAATATAATAGCTTCAAATACAACCAATCTATCTCCTCAATAAAGAAAAGAATGAACCAACATTCCATAGGTTTAACAGCAGGATTAGAATATTAGTATGGAATAAAGAGAACTTACTTTGTGTGGGGCTACAAATGAGAAGATCCCCTACATTCAGGTCTGCCAAAATACACACTTAAAGCCGCATCTTAGGATCCAGGTCCGCAGAGTTTCGATAAAGCTTTTTATTTAAGGTGCATATACAAATATGAGTGCAACACGTTTTGGAGGACAAGGAACCTCTTTTATCAAAAACGTATAGAAAAGATAATGTACAGGTTCAGTACAAGTATTCCTCTTGTGTAGAAAGTTGCAATATAGCAGCATGGTGCTCTAGACTAGTGAAGAGTTTAATTTTATATTCCTTGGTGGTCCAGTCCAGTGAAGGGATTAACAGTAAGTGTAGGTTGTTTCTGGAAGTCCTATCCTCTAGGGTCCTATGGAAAGATGGAGGCTCTCAGCAATTGCCTACTTTGTCTTCTACTAAGGCTGTCAATGCACAGAAGCTTAGGTTGGCTACCTCTTCATCCCCAATGTTCAATGAGAAGATCACTGAAAGCATGGGTTTTATAGGAGGTAAAGGCGAACAACTACAAGTCAGAAGGTATCCTAGAAGGGATGGGGCAAACAAGCAGTGGGTCCTTTACATTTTAGACAAGGTACATGCGATTGTGTGAACCATTTCCACCAAGTAAGGCCACATTGAGATCCTAGTGATGGTGCTCTCCTAATCTAGGCAGAAGGAGGATGGGACCAGCGTATTGTATATTCTCCCTTCCATGGGCTAACTCTAGGGCACACATGTCAAACACAAGGCCCGTTGCCTCATTTTATGTGGCTCACCGTTGTGTATTTAACCTTAAAGGGGTTATCCAGGCAGCTCCTACTGGGAGACATTGGGGTCAGAGCAGAAGCGCTGCTTCGACCCCTGTGCAGCGTTCAGCACTCATAATTGCAGGTGCAGATCCCATTGATCCTTGCAGGGGCTGCCTGAATAACCCCTTTAAAGGATTCTACTCACCCCACCTGCAGAAGCGGTCTGGAGGTGGAGTACAGAGTCTGTGACCGGTGACGTTTGTGCTGAGAGGTCAGTAGTCACTGACTCAGCAGCAGCAGCTACTGCCACCACTGGACCAAGGCTGCAGGTGGGGGGAGTGTAAAAAAAGCCTGTAGGGAGGCTGCCGGGCCAGAGGCCAATAGTGGGGTTGCTATTGGCCTCTGGCATCCTTGGAACTACTATGGGGGTCACTGTTACTGGGGCCACTAGGGCGACCACTGTTACTACTGGGGCCACTATGGAGGTCACCATCACTACTAGGGACACTATTGCGGCATTGTTACTATTGCGGCCACTATGGGGGCACTGTTTCTACTGGGGCCACTATGGTGGTCACTGTTACTACTGGGACCATTATAGCATTCACTATTACTACTGGACCACTATGGAGGCACTGTTACTACTGCAGTAACTATGAGGGTCATTATTACTATTGAGGCCATTTTCGGGGGCACTGTTACTACTGTGGCCACTATGAGGGTCACTATTAGGGCTCATTCACATGGGCATAAGTGCATTTTTGTAGTAAAAATATGCTGCATATTTGCATGATCAAAAATCGCTTACATCCGCATTTTCCGGCTGCCCCTGCGTATTTGCGCATGCAAAAAAGAACACAGACCGAGTCATTGAAATGGTGCGCAAATATGTAGTAAATGTGCAGGTTTCCTATGTATTCACTTTGCATTTGCACTCGCCCATTCACTCCAATGTCCTACTGCGGTGCATAATACGCACTAAAATAGGTCATGCTGCAAATTTTTTAACGCAGTTGCACATCGCAACACAAAATGAGCCTTTACTATACAATTACAATTGGCCCTTTGAAGGCAACCATTAAGGCTAATGTGGCCATCGTTGAGTTTGACACCCTTGCTCTCTAGTCTGTTCACTCATGTTACACCTCTTCCTTTCAGACACTGCAATGCCAGCTGATTAAAGGGGAGCAAGACCACTAATAACTCTTCATAAAATAAAACAAATGTCTATAGTTTGTTATCAGTGTCTCCAGCTATATCCATCATCAACGCTATTGACCTTGTCAACCCAAGGACAGGCTCCGTTACATAACCTTATGGGAATAATGTGCCCTAGTCACAGCCGCACATTGTATTTATGGGGAGCCAACAATGAATCCATTTTCCTCTCCGTTCTATCTGCTTCCTAGGTGTTTTGTTTGAGTAATTAACCAGCAGGTGGTCTACACCATTCATCTCATAACCTAATTGATTATCTGGCATGGAGCCCTGTCATTTACTAAATGACCTTGTTTCTTGCATATTAGAGAATGGCTTTTCCATTCAGACCAGTCTAATTGATAGAACGCTTACTGCCTGAAATATAGAAGCCTGGGCTTGTTGCTTTATCTATTACAATAATATTACTTATCCATACATGGAAGAAAACCTGGACAGTCTCGCTAAATCCTGGCACTTCTTTGGCTTGTGGTTCGGTACTCATGAAAAAAGCCCAAGAGTGGGTCTCGAATTGCCTTGTGGACAAAATAATTATGATTGTTGGTTGGCAACGCATGGCATCTATTAAATGCTCTATAAAACAACAGCAGGTGCATGAAAAAAGCCTTACAATATGGTTTCTACAGTGTAGCAACTAGTGGCTGTAGTCTTCATAACACATCAACTAACGAGGAAACCCTATATATTATTTCTTTCTGCAAAGGGCACAAATATATACATGAACATCAATAACAATTGCCATGTACAAAATGTAAATCACAGTCTTGTCCAATATGTCTGCACTTTCTGTTATGACTTCTGCAAATATGGCTGTCACAACTGAATAAAAAATGCTTATATCTAGAAAAGTAAAAAAACATTAAGTAGGTCCTGACACGTCCTTTGGTCAGAGGGGCCAACTGCCCAGGTTTCCTTCTATGTCACTTCTGATTCTATCACGCTTCTCTTTTCTTTGTACAACCTCTGTTCCAAAGCATCGACCTCCATTAAAGTCAGGTCCTGACACTTTAGATGTGTCAAGTGGGCGGTCTCCACTACACACTGTCAATGGGGGAAAGCATGGCTAGGCACCTGGGGCTGCTGATCAGAGGACATGACAATCTTCTCTAAAGGGAATTTACAGGTTATTGAAAAGTTGGGGAGAATGTAGGTATTGGTTAAAAGAAAAAAACTAAGTCATGCTCATGGCTCTCCTCCCCGTTGCCCCAGTAGCTGCCATACTCCCTGCCTGTCTTTATTTACCTGGCTGCAGCAGTGACACTCCATATATATACATGTGACCGCTGTATAAAATCACTGGCCTTAGCAGTATATGGCTCTAGACCGCTGAGTCCAGGGATTGGCTAGAGCGGTCACGTGTATACGGACATGCAACCGTTGCAGTTTGAAAACAAAAAACAGCGGTGAGGATAAGAGTGGCAGTGCTGGATCAGCGGAGGAATTCGAGTTGTGAAGATAACTCAGTTTTTTATTCTCAACCATTTCCTGCCTTCTCCCCAATTTTTCAATAACTTGGAAGATCCCTTTAATAAACTTTAGTCACTGCCCCAACTACTGATTCACTAATATGCAGCATTTATTAGGTTATATTAACACCTGTGTAGGAGCCTCTGTTTTAAACTCTCTCATATTTGATGGAAAGAATAGCACAGCATGCAGCACTGTTCTTCCAATCAAAATGATGGACACCACAATGCAACCCAACAGATCCCCTTATAACTCAATGGGATCCATCGGTGCAGTTGGGTTCCATTATGTGACAGATCTGACTTCCTGCCATGTTTCTGTTTATGACCTAAGTTTTCAGGAAAAGGCTCTTTAAAGGAGTTAAAGCAGACATATACTTAAAATAGGTCATTGTTAATAGTTGATTGCCGGGAGGGGGTCCCTATGCCAGTGTATGAAGCTGATGTGTTGGGTCATCTACGGTGGAAGCCGCATCCTTTCTCCTCATTTCCCAGCTGTCACTGTTGCCCAAAGGGTGCGCAAGTGTGCCAGGCCTACCCTTTAAATGACTACCACATGCACATAGCTTTCCAGTCCCTGGCCAATCTGGATAGATTGCAGTGTATTTAAGGCACCCTCCCCTACTGCAGGATGCCTGAGCAATAAGACTATTTCTATGATAGCAGTCTGGATTTCCCCACAGTGAAGACTAGATCCATATTGGTGGGGTTAAAGAGGGAAGACCGGGGATGCAGCCCTCAGATCTAGCTCTCAATCAAATCAGTTTAGAAGCACATGGTAGCTGTACTCGTATTTTACTGCAATGTATATAAAGCTTTGCTAATCGTCCAGCAAAGAGTTGATTGTCAAGGATTCCAGGCATTAAACCCTGCCAATCAACTATCCTATCTTGGGGATTGGTCATCAACAGCGCAGAGGTGAAAGACCCCTTTAAAGGGACGCTCTATGTAAGGGGAGAGGTCCTCCTTTAAAATATTTGCATACAATGTAGCTGTAATAAAACAGCAAAACTTTATTCTTCTTTCAACAACTGTAGCAGTAAAGATCAGACTTCGAGGGATAACTCTCCATTGCTTGGCTTACAGGGACCCCCTCAGCTTGTTACTGTCTCTCCTAACCCTGTCAGTCCACTCACTCCGCTGAACTGTATTTTCAGTCTCTTGTTCGGCCTCAGCATCTTATATCCGTTGGACACTATAATACAGGACCAGAACATCCACAACCTACATCAGTAATGGTTCCCGCTCAGACCCTCTCTTGGCGGAACACTTCTTCTATTTCAGCCTATATCTTACTTAGGCCAGTTGGTGGCTACAATTACAAAACTGTGGCTTCCACACCAACTTTCATCACCAGAGCAGCTCCTCACAGCCCCTCCTTCCTGACAGCACAGAGCTCCGCTCCCTTCTCTGTACTGGGCTGTCTGATCACTTTCAGTACAATTTGTCACATTTATAACTCAATAACACAATATATTCCACCAACATACTTTATATAACCAGACAGATAACTGTGAGAAACCACAGTTATATATAAGTACATTGGAATACGGGTTATAAAGATACTAGAACAGAGTGCAAACCTACATTGCAGACATATTTACCCCTCTTACATTCCCCCCCTGTTTTACCATTGTCGTCCTCCACAATGCTGCAGCCATATTGGGAGACCCAGTAAGAAGAGTTCACCTAACACCTTGCACACCTTTACCAGGCAAGTATGAGGCCGAGTTACATTTTCTGGCTTTGGACCTTTCTGCCCAGCAATAATGTTGAATTCCACAGATGCACCTTTTCTCAAATAATGAAAAGACTAATCGGTACCCTGTCTTACAATTCCATAATAATGTACAAACACGTTGTTGCTAGAGATGAGCGAGCATACTCGCTAAGGGCAATTGCTCAAGTAAGCATTGCCCTTAGCGAGTACCTGCCCGCTCGAGAGAAAAGGTTCGGCTGCCGGCAGCGGGCAGGGAGCGGCGGGGGAGAGCGGGGAGGAACAGAGGGGAGATCACTCTCTCCCCTCCGCTCCCCCTGCTCACTGCTGCAACTCACCTGTCACCCGCGCCGGCAGCTGAACCTTTTCTCTCGAGCGGGCAGGTACTCGCTAAGGGCAATGCTCGCTCGAGCAATTGCCCTTAGCGAGTATGCTCGCTCATCTCTAGCCATAACCTTTGTGTATGCTGAACCACTACACAATTCCTGAAAACTTTATTATTGGCATAATCCTACTGGACGATATTGCTTTATGTCACGTATTGCTCTCCCCCCCAACCCCTCAGGTCATAACACCCTGCATCAATTTTGTCTTAATTGCTCCTTTAAAGGAAACCATCCAATAACTTTTAAATGCAACTATTACTTTAAAAAGCGACTATGGTATTTTAAATTCCAGGGAAATTCTCGTGTTAAAGCCATGCGACTGCTTAGTAAATAATTGAATTTGGTGCATTGTGAGTGTATAAAGTGCTTTGGACAAAATTAATGCCTACATATAAAACCTCTAAACTGCTAAATCCATTACGTTTTACAGCTACAGGCAACACTGGTATAAAGAGGAGGCAAATGTTGCTTCAATTTATGGTTACGATTGTAAATGGAGCTTAATTTGTTACTGTTGCTCACAAATAAAATCATGTTTTTAATCCGTGTCATCTAGTTATCTGTTAACATTTGTAATGTGATATTAAAGTCTCCATCTTTTAATATCATCTTGTTTTCAGGCCTGGATTAATTTCTTAATATATTTTATAGTGATTAAACTTCTGTTTTTCTGATGCACAGCTCCAAATCCCTGCATAGCCATATAGTTAAATGATAAAATCCTTCCACCACTAGGGGGAGCTTATAAACTGACTGCATACTATGGCCCCCTGCACGCGGGCGGATATTCTGCGGCCGGATTTCCCGCAGAATTTCCGCCCATGCCCGCCTGCATAGGATTGCATTACAAAACGCAATCCTATGCAGACGGCCATTGCTTGGCTTACAGAAACCCCCAACTTCTTCTGGTCGGTTGGCTCTGGCCTGTCATAGTGGCTTGCATTTTTTTCACCTCCCCTTGAGGGGTGATTATTTTGAGTGCTGCTGTATACTCTCTTTTTTCTTGGGTTGCCAACTTTGTCACGAAAAAATACCGGCCATGGTAAAAAAAATGGGACGTGGCTTGGGGGTGTGGCTTACCACTGCATAGTTTTTCTCCTTTATTATTCCCGTGGCTCCTGGTGATAGCGCCCCCTCAGTAGCTCCAGTGGTCACGGGCGATGAGGTGCATTAAAAAGCAGTAGAACACATGAAAATAGTGCAGACAGCGCTCAAAAATTGTCAGGGTAAATGCTGTAAAAAGCGTTGTGTGCGAGAGTGGCCCCATGAGAAGCGCGCGATTCTCATTTGTTGTTCAGTCGGTGGCTTGTGTTTAAACTGAACCACTATCGTTTCTATGCAAAATTAGTTTCTACTTTTCCTATTTTAGTAAATAATGACTTGAAACTACAAGAAAATAGCAATATAATAAAACAGCAGACAAACATAAGAGACAAGTTTGATTGTTGTCAAATAATTGCCTGCTACCCAACAAGTTGTGCCAGAAGCTGCAGCACCTCTTTCATGCACAAACCTGACAGCTTGTAATGCCTTGTATGGAATGACAGTGACACTTGTCAAACGGGACAGGTTGGGGGACTCTATGCAATGCATTCCTTACACAAGTGTTGAGAACCGAAGAGCGCCGCCCGTGCACACAACACCTCACGGCTGCGCAAGGTACGAGCCTGCTGGGCAATACGGAACCACAGTTCCTTCCCTCTCCGGGTCGGATTGCGGGCTAAGCCTTCCTTAGCACGGGAGCAAGTTGCCAAAGAAGTCTGCCAACTCGCCCGTTGTGGTGGCCTCCACTGCCGCATCTACAAGGGGCAGGACCGACGAGCTACTCACCACACTGAGCTGTATACTCCGCAGGCTCCCAGCCTCCCACTAATGATACAGCCACCCATGGCCCATATGTAATAATCACCCGTAGGCTGTACATGTCCCAAGACTCCCGACTCCCGCCACAGGCTGCTAGTCCAGCGTTCCCAAGAGCCTATTGCATAAGTACGAGATTTCAAATGCTCTCACGGCCACCCAACAGGGCGCGTCATCATTGTCTCTCTGCGAGATTGCAGGCTGCAGTCCCGGGGCCAACCAAAAATGCCGGCCTGTAATAAGGGCGGTAAAAAAAAAAAACTGGCAGCAGCCTGGTGGTAAAAATACTGGCTAGGCCTGTGAATTACCGGCTGGGTGGCAACCCTAACTATCAATAGTAGATCAACGGCAGTCTGCTACCCAGGACCCCCTCTGGTCAGCTGTTGCCTGGGCTGTTGCACCCAATTCACTGAGCTGATTTTTGCAGGAAGCAGCTCATTTTATGTTGCAGTAGCCAGGCTGGATATTGCAGGCAAAGTTCTCATTCACTTCAATAGGAACTTTGCCTGTAATACCAAGCTTGGCCACTGCAGTGGGAGCAGAGGGGGTGCCAGGTGGCGGCTCACTGCTGATCTATTACAGGCCATCAATAGTTTACAACTGTACAACCCCCTTAAAGAGCCAGTCATTTTTCCGGTTTTCATTTTTTCATCCCCATCTTTCAAAAGCTATAGTTTTTTATTCTTGTTGACATAGCCATGTGAGAACTTGCTTTTTATGGGATGAGATGTACTTTTCAGTGGCACCATTAAGGGCGCCCTGCACACGACCAGATTTGAATTGCATAACCTGTGATCATCTCCCACGTGGATGATCTGCGGCATTCTGCACCAATCCAAACCAATGGAGCATCTACATGTCCATTCACATGATCGGACAGTGCCTGTGATTTTCCGCTCATGGACAAAAAATCGCAGCATGCTCCTTTTTTGAGAGGATTCCACGCGAATGGCTTCCATTGAAGTCAATGAAAGCTGCCCAACCCGCGGCCCTTCTGTAATTGACATTGCAGAAAGGTTGCGGATTCCGCATCATCTCAGTACAGATGAAGAAGCATAATGACATGTATGCGCGGTCACCGGCCGGAATCCGACCCATTAGTGTGCAGTCGGCCTTAATGTACTTTATATTGTATTGAAATTAGAGATGAGCGAACGTGCTCGTTTAGAGCAATTACTGGAACGAATATCGCTTTTTTCGAGTAACTGCCTCCTCGGGCGAAAAGATTCGGGGGGCGCCGGGGTAGCAGGGGGGAGCTCTCTCCCCCCCCCCTCCCGCCGCAACCCCCCACTCACCCCCGGCAGTTTCTCGAAAAAAGCGATACTCGTAATTGCTCTAAACGAGCACGTTCGCTCATCTCTAATTGAAATACTTTTTTTTTTACAAGACTTTGTAATTTGAGATAAAAGAGGAAAAAAATGTTTGTTTTGCATTTAGTTTTTACTGCATTAATGATGTAGTAAATAAGACCTAGTCACTTTATTCTACAGGTCAGACAGATTGCAGTTAGACCAAATTTATGTTTTACTATCTTTAAAAATATAAATAAAACATTAAAAAAATGCTTTCTGTATCCATATTTTGAGACGCCTAATATTTCATTTTTTTTCTATCTGTGGGGCTGTGCGGGGGGCTAGTTTCTTCTGGGGTAAATTTTTTTACATTCACCATGCAGGATAACAATGCAATATTTTAATAGCTCAGACTTTTATGATCAGAACAATACCATTTGTGTTAATTTTCTATTGTTTAAATTATTTATGTGAAAAAGAGTTTTTAAACTTGTCATTTTTTTTGTAAAATATTTTTAAAAATGATGTTAAACTTTCTTTTATTGTGAGAGGGTGACTGGGGCAACAGAGGGGATCCTCCACACCTAACGGCTTAGATGCCATGGTCAGCATTGACTGCAGCATCTAAAAAGTTAAACGGCTGTGATCGGAGCTAACCTCAATAATGGGTGTCAACTATGAATGTACCCGAGCCCACTCTCTGTATATTATGCGGCTGTGAAGGAGTTAAAGAAGCCCTCTGGAACAAAATGTTTTGTTAGATTAGCTTGTTATATAAATTGGGTGAATCTTACCAGGAGCTTTCTTCTTAGAATTATCATCAGCTGAATTATCAGCACCACTATGGTTCTCCACAGTATCAAGTGACCCACACTCTCACTCCAAATGCTACTGTGTCTTATGTATTGAATGGAAGTCAGTCTCTCTATGCATCCTAAGGACCGCCCAAATGGGCAAATGCTCCATTTTTTCTCTGCTCTAGGTTTTATACATACACTATCCTACAAAAAGTTATTGGAGACCTGAGCAAGATTCAAAAGTAGTATTTATTTCCATATGTTAATACTTAGTGGGGCTCCTTTGGCCCTAATGACATAGGATACTCTGTGTTGCATGCTTTCTACTAACGCTGATGCATTTCAATTGCTATTTCCCTCCATTCATTCTGCAAATGTCTGGTGAGCTCTCTTAAAAAACATAAACACTGTTCATATTTCCTGATCCAATTATCTAGTTTGTCCCAAAGATGTTCAGGTGGGAACTCTGTGCAGTCAGTCCAATCGTGGCACACCCATATCTTCAAACTGACGTAAAACAGCGTTGGATGTGTGACAAGGCGAGTTGTCTTGTTGGAAGTATGGCTGATCATTCCAAGAATATTATCACATTGTCAGCAGTTTATTATTGTCTAGAATGTCAAGGTTCACCTCCGTATTCATGGTTCTTTTCACTACAATCAACAATCCAAGACCGTAAAAACATCCACATAAAACATCCCCAGACCATAATGGGACCTCCACCGTACTTAGCTGTTAGTGCAACACACTTAGGTCAACGGCGTTCTCCAGGTGTCCTCTACACCCAGGTACAGCCATCTGATCTGAAGATGGAGTAGTGTGATTCATTACTTTTCCATAATGTTCTTCCAATGGCGATGATCCTTGCACCGTTGTAAATGAGCCAATATGTCTTCTTTGAGAGAATTTGCCAGACGTTTGCAGGATGAATGGAGGGAAATACTAGCTGAAGTATATCAGACATTAGTAGAAAGTATGCCACGGAGAGTATGACATATTAAAAAAATGCTACTTATGATTTTTCCTCAGGTGTCCAATTAACATAGTATGTAAGGCCGAAAAAAGACATATGCCCATCCAGTTCAGCCTATTACCCCCCTAATGTTGATCCAAAGGAAGGGCTTTAGGTAAGATGGTGTAAGACCCTGTGTAATGATACTTAACCTTCCAAATAATGAGCATTCATGTGCTATATACTGTATATATCAGTTCCCATTAAATTTCTATTAAAAAAATAGGAGGACAGAAAATTCGGAAACAAAAATCGTAGTGATTATCTGTTAGACGTAAATCCCTAATGAGCGGGAAGAGTCTGCTGCTGCCATGTTTTTATAAGGTCACATCTGCATAGCACTGAAAATGACAATTTTTTTATTACACGCTGACAAATGATGAGCTCGGTTTTCCGGCTGTTGCTTCCATCAATAGATATGTAGTGATGAAAGTGCTATTATGGAGGCTGCGGCTATTAATCACTTCTATTTAATATAGCAGAGCTGCAGAATGGAGATTCGTTTTTGCAAATCTAATGAGGTCTGCTTGTAATTACTAGGTAAGGATTAGTAATCAACAAAGATCACTTTTAATGGTAGTGAATTATGGCCATTTGCATACCTCCAAATAAAAAAAAAGCAACATATAAATTGTGCCGCCCACTACTGAGAGATTGAGCTTGGCTTCCACTGGACATCACTGCTGTGTTTGTAATGGGGTATCTGCAATAGTTAATGACTAACATGGTTATTTACCTTATTCTATTTTAAAGCAGAATGTTTCTTTAAGGACTGAGGCGGGTGTTTTCAAGAACTGGGAGGTGAGCAGGCGCCTATTGATGATGCAGTTGAGCGTGCAATAGAGAGAGAGGTCAGATGTGTGAAGCTAAGCTCCAGTCAGTGTCCGTAGAAGGTGGCAGGAAAGAAGTACAAGATGCCATCAGCTAGGAGTGGACCATCGAAAGGAAAGAGTCCGGTATGTTCAGTCTGGGTTGGATACAGAGATGGCTGTTATGCCCACCGATTTCTAAGAGGGCTTGCCAACCACCACCATGGGCAGCTCGTTCCAGTTTATTGACCGTTGAAAAAAACTAAGTGCAGTTTGATGGCAGCATGTGGAACTGTGGCGACTACCATGTAGCAGTGCAGAGAGACCAACAACATCCCTGGGATGAGGGTTTTTTTCAGAATCTCTCTGGCACAGTACCCATGGGCACAAATGCCGTGAGGCTAAGCATCCAGTAAGAGACATAGCCAGAGTGGCGGGCTAGCCCAACCAGACCGATATCCTTATGGCCTAGACTTAGTGTTAGGGCTTGTGCTAGCCTGGACCTGCTTTATATGGTCATAGTCTACACTCTTTACATTAGTATGAACTGGTAGTGACTATGACCATGTAAAATGAGGCCTGAAGTGTAAGATAAGTAAAAAGGGTAATTGCCCCAACGCCTTCAAGAGGCCTCCACCAATCCATCTGTACTACACAACAACCTGTTTGGGAGCTGGGGATCTTTTCTTCATTAGCTATTGGCTATCCAATTATATACAGTGCTAACTGAAAATTTGTGAACCCTTCAGAAATTTCCATAGTGCTGCTTATATGTGACCTAAAACTACATTAGATTTACACACATCCTAAAAGTAGGTAAGGAAAACCAATTCAAACAAATGAGTCAAAAATATTAAACTTAGTTTGTTATTTATTGAGAAAAATGATCCAAGAGCAGGTCTGTGAGTGGAATAAGTATGTGAAGCTTTGCTTTGACCACTTTTTATGTGAAGACCGCTGTCGATTAGTAGATCACTATAGGTCAGTGAGATAAAAACTGAAGCTGCACATTTCTCTAGCAGTGGCCACTGCTGGAGAAATACAGTATTACATGGCATCTATTCAAATGAATGGGTGACATGTTTGTGCTGAGTCCTTCAAAGTAGTAGGCAGATCTGGCTATAATGTCCATATTCTTCAATATAGAGCATGGGCGGAGTTTTTTTCTAATAGAACAACTACTTTAGGTTCCCTTTAGGACAATTAGTTAAAGAGGTTGTGCCAAGATTGAAAATTATGCACTATTCACAGGATAGGGAATAAGCATTTGATCGGTGGGACCCCAGGTGGGTCCTGAGTGTTACTGAATGAATGGAGGTCAGAAACACTATCTTTTCTCCTTAGGGAGAGCAACTAGATAGTGAGTGAGATGGGAGACTTATAAGGCCATTATCCAGAGGAGCATGAATGGCCTTTTGAGTCTCCTCACTCACCGTGTAGATGCTCTCCCTAAGGAGAAAAGATAGCGTTTCTGCCCCCCCCCCCTCCCCCATCCCAGGCCTCTCACTAGCAAAGCCAGACTCCTACTGTACACTGCTAAAGGACAAATACCCTGAAACAAATGTCTGTGCATGGAGTCTGGCTTTGCTTTTAATCCCCAGTCATTGTTACAAAGCTTGTATGAAGAGTCTAACTTTGGCTTGAAGAAATGCTGCCTTCCAATAGGTGGCACTGTGGAGGTATTATTCCATCTCCCTTATTTGCATATTACCCAGAGGAGCATGAATGGTCTTTTGAGTTTCCTCACTCGCCATGTAGATTCTCCCTCTAAGGAGAAAATATAGCGTTTCTAACCCCCGTCCCAGGCCTCTAACTAGCAAAGCCAGACTCCTACTGTACACTGATGAAGAGCAAATACCCTGAAACAGCTGTCTGTACATGGAGTCTGGCTTTGCTTTAAATTCCCAGTCATTGTTAGGCTGCCTGTCCAAGGGCGAGTTTTCATTGCGAGATCCGCGGCGATAAATCGCCCGCGGACTTCGCATAACACTCTTTCCATAGGCTAACTATGGAAAGCGCAGCCCGACGTCCATGAGCGGAGAATTATAGAGATTCCCTGCTTGCGAGATTCAAATCGTGGCATGTTGCAATTTGCCGCGATTTTCTGCAGTGAGCCTATCTGTTAGATAGGTTCACCGCAGAGACCTGTCAGTTTTCCCCTCTGCTTCCCCATGGGGGAATATCACTAGCGATATTTCACCTCGGCAGTGGACAGGCAGCCTTACAAGGCTTGTTTAAAGAGTCGAACTTTGGCTTGAAGGAATATTGCCTTCCAATAGGTGGCACTGTGGAGGTCTTATACCATCTCCCTTACTTGAATGAATAGAGTGGTGGTTTAGCATACATGCCTCGGTAGCACTGCCTGACATAGTCGAGTGCTTGAACATTGGCAATCTCTGACAGTCCCATTGTCAGGGAACTTAGGTTCGGGTACTGGAAGTCCCTGAAACTGCCTGCAACCCCTGTCCCTACCTACTTGCCCCCCTGGGCTTAGCCCCAGGGCGACAACTGGGCGACGGTCCCTAGACTCTCTAGGGAAGCGGGTCAAGGGGTCAGACTAGAAACAGACACTGGGACAAACAAACACAGAGGCAAGTCAGGCAATCCGGGTCGGCAACAGTAAGGTACATGGTACAAGGGGTCAGGCGAAGGCGAAGTCAGGGTCAAGCAAATAGTCAAACAGGGGAACAGGCAAATCCAAAAAACGTGAGTGCAGCAGAAGACCTAACTAACACTGCCAAATGCTGGAAGGAACAGAGGTGTTTAAATGCTGTCAGAGCTCCCGCCCCAGCAACTGATTGGGGCGGGGAGCCTGACAGCAGCAGAATGCAATTACCGAGGCGCTGGGGAACCAGCCGCCAGCCTTGTGGACAGGCAGAAACCAAGGACGTGCGCCTGGTCGTCATGACGACAGGGACGCGGTGCGGGCTGGCACCTGCCGCGTCCTTAGCAACCCGGCTGCGAGCAGGATTACGGTGGCCAGGGGAGGTTACCAGTACCGGGGCTCCCCTGCGCCGCACAGCTGCAGCCCGGCTGAGAGGGCCGGCGGTGTGGGCACGGAGTCCCCGAGAGCCGCTGATCCCAACACCCATTTAGATGAATGAAGCAGCACTGTGCATGCTTAGTCATCTATCCACACATACTAAGGAATGTAGGACCCTTGTTTTCATGACTGGTGGGTCCACATCTATCTGAAGGAGATAAAAGAGTTGGGCAAGATTGAAAGTTAAGGTTCTTGTCACCCAGTAGCTAAAGGTACCTTTACATGGGTTTATAGTTGCTGGAATAATCGCTCACATGAGGGCCATATATTTGTATGCCACCATATTGTACTATGTGCATGCACCATATAAATAATTGCTTCTTTAAGGATGTCTCCATAATACTTGGTCCAATGAAGCCTGCCATCATTTATTTTCTGTTGGATTCATGTGGACATCAACATTCTCCATTTGACTACACAGACATGTAGAAGAACTTTATAGACTTCTATGGGTACTGTATCACAACTCCACACAACCCGGAGATTATAATACGGCCATATGCATGAGGCTTTAATACAAAAATGGAAAGTTTTAGTTTGTTTTGTAATTTGCATTAATTAGAGTAATACTTAAGTGGAAAATGAAGTGCAAATGTTCCTGTGATCTCCTACATAAACTATGCAGCAGCGGCGAGTGCTCCGAGCGGCATTTTACAAAGCGTTTACGCGCGATACAAAATGCTGTAAAAATCAATCTGAACTGCATAAAAATATTATAGGAAAATCAACCTAATTGGAAGCGATTTTTTGTTGAGTAGTAAAATGAAGCTTAATTCAAATTCTTTAGCGTCATATGGAAACCATTAACGTTTCAAAGTTCCAGAATCCTAAACCTCAATGAAGTAAACTCCCTGACGCTCTAATTCTAAGCAATTATTGAACTAAGAGAATGCATTGTACTTAGAGCAACGCTGGTGCGAGAGTATAGTGTTTCCAGTCATCACTATCACTGCAGAAATTGGAAATGACTCGGAGATCTTTTAAATCTGCTGTTGAAAGTTAGCAGAACATCGGAGCAGAATATTAGTTTCGGGACAGGTATAGACTTCGCCAGGGAGAGATTAAGTCTGTACATTTAGTATATTTGGTACCTAGGATAATGTTACAAAAATGTTTTCAAAGTAATTGTAGGGATTTAAAGGGATTTTGTGGAATACGCATCTTTGAAAATCTAACAAGGTTTTTTTTTAGAAAATACTATAGTCAATAAATATTGTACTCTGACAGCTGGGCATCAGATACTAAATATTGTATTGAAAAATAAGTGCTGCACACTGAAGATGACAGAAACCTGAATATGACACTTAAACTCATTGTTCCACTAACCACCAGGGACAGTGTGGTGTACCACTGACCATTGAGGACCATGTAGTGTACCACTAGGGACCATGTGGCATACCACTGACCACTGGAGACCATGTGGTGTACCACTGACCACTGGGGACCATGTGGCATACCACTGACCATAAATATATGAGATTTAGGACAGCATTTTGGTGTTTACCACGAGCACAACTCTATGCAGGGTGGACTTTGTCACACACAGATATCTGTGCTTATGTGGACAGTGTTGAAAGGTGGTGCGAAGAGGTAGAGAAAGAGAGGGAGGAGGGAGGTGAGGAAGGGACAGACGAGGATGAATGTCCAACGACTCTTGGGGTACCATGAAAGCACCACTTTTGGCTTTATGTTCCACCTGCAAGACATTGACCTGTAAGTCTGTGAGGAAGAGGAGGTGGTGGTAGTTGAGGCATGCTGCGTCGTCAACTCTACAACCAGTTCTGCATGCTGCAGATGCAACGCATGGGCAAAAAAACATCTAAAGAATAGCAATGGCTCCTGCAGAACGTGGAGCTGTTGCTTCAATGGGAGCTGTCTGAAGTGCCAACTTGGCCCATCTTCTACCACCTCCACGACACATTCCCTACCCCTTGATTTCTTCATGTTTCCTTTTTATTTATCAATTAATTTATTTTTATTTAGTTCTTTTGGTTCACTTTTTGGTGCAGTTTTATGTAACTTATCAACTAACTTTGTAGTTTGCAGAAAACCACTGCTAGCTGCATAAGGCCTGCAAATGATTCGTAGTGGCAGGACTGGCGACTTTGAATGACGTCTGAGGACGCTGACATACACTGTGTGTATGTAGTGGTTCAGGCACTAGGGTGGAGCCTCAGGTGTAGAAGCTGCAGGTCTGGAGAGTAGTCCGATGGAAAGCCAGGAGTCAGCAACGGGTAATCACGGTATGCAGTACAAAAGATGAGGCGGGTAACATAGTCAGGAGAGAAAGCCAGGAGTCAGCAACGGGTAATCTTGTAGCAATAGCAGGCAGAAGGGAAGCTGGTTCAAATGCTGTGGAGCAGAATAATCTTTCACTGAGGTAGTGGCAGGTTCCAGCTTTTACAGGAAGTCCAATCAAGACAGAGGCGAGGTCAAGACCAGGAGGCAGGAACTAAGTTAACAGGGGCATAAAAACAAGGCTAGGGTTTGCAGGAGAATGTGTCCAAAGGCCTGGATAGCTCAGTGGGTAGAGCCACTGTCTGGAACACAAGCGGTCCCAGGTAGGACTCCTGACAGTGTATTTGCTGTTTCCCTGTATGATTTTCTTTTTCTTTTGCATTAACAAATAAAGCACTGCCACAATCGCTAGGAGGTACAATATGTGAGAACAGAAGGACACAGAGTATAGCTTGTATTTTTCTGAACTGTCTTTGTCTGAAACAGTGTAATTGAATTCCCTAAGCCCCACTACTAGCTGAGTAGGGTCTGGAAATAATTTGTAGTGACCAGACTGGTGATTTTGAAAGACATCTGGGGCCACAGGGAACTGCAAGATTGCCCATGGTGTCAGGGAAATTTCTGCGTACAGCACGAATCAGGCCCACCCCAATGCCCCGCTGCCGGCGGTAAAGAAGAGACACCACACACGGAGGTCTGGTATAGTTCCTTACACGGGGACATGACTGCGCACTTTATTACAGATTACATGGGATCTTATACCCTTTGGTCTCATAACTAGGAATGGGTGATGGGCTCATTGGCTCAAATTCACCGCATAACCATATATGTAAAGTCCGGATTTCCAGCCTGAGACAGTGAAAGCTATATACGTAGTTGAACAGTCGTTATCTAGATATGGCGCTTCTGGGAAAACAGCCAAGTACGCGGCCTTCGTGTCTGGTTCTGTATCATCTCTGAATTTCTGGAAACATCTCTCTCAGCCTTGCAAACTTTTGGAATATCTGATGTAAGGCGACATATAAGTTTTTCTCATTTTAACTTTGAATAGAACTTGCATACAGGTATAAAAGCATAAAAAACATATGGCAATATATACATACACCAGGGCTGACATGCCGCCGTTTTGTTTATTTGTTTGATTTCAGTTTTTGCTTATTAAGGCTCTGACTTAGTGACCACCTTATTGAGGGACTAATATAGGTCTTTGAATCCTCTTTCCACTCTATTGAGGGACTATTATAGGTCTTAGGAATTTTCCTTGTAGGTCTAGAGCGAAAATTTATCAGATGGCTATCCAAAAGGCGGCTAGCCTGGGCTGCTGTGAATATGCCATCTGATTATCCAGGGACCCGATTGCAAAAATTTTGCCCTCGGGATACTCTTTGACTTAACGGCTAAAATTCTTCTATCTTTCTGTACTCGGGACTATTATCCCTGAGAAATTATAACTATAATTTTCTCTCGCATAAAGGGTAGAAATTTTTCTTACCTGTACCCTACTCTTATTTCTACCATTGTAGTAGTAGGGTTCTCGTAGTCCTGTCAGTTCATTTATCTTATATGGCGACAATAATCTATCTAGTAATATAATCGTCACCAGTGGAAATGACAGTTCTACTCTGATTGATCCCTCTATATCCAGTGTGTCATTTATTTGACAGTGCTGGACATTTTGAGGCTTCATCAATTTTTTATGTTTGTACCACTATCCGATTTCTGACTGGGAGTCATTAAACCAATAAAATACCATTTTTTGCGTATTGAAACCCCTGATGAACCCACGTTGTGGGAGAAACGCGTTGGGTTACGCTTACAATTTTTAGTAGTCCGGCATAGCTTATTTTCTCGATGTGAACGACGTATACATCACCGAACCTGATCTCTGGAGTTTGGGTCACGTTCTGTAACATCCAACTGTCGGACTTATGTCACTTGTTCATCTCTTGATTAGGTTGACGTGTATACAATAGATTCTGATAATCCTGTCAGATTCTGCAAAGAGACCGAATACACTAAATGGCTGAGTCATAACGATACTCAGACTGACCGGTCTATTACTGTTTATGGACAGTGGTATCAATACATTTTTATCGGTTCCATGGGTTTTCCTGGATCTAGATTTATGTGTGTATGTTCTTCCTTTTAGTTATTTCTTTAATAAAAGTTATATTTTATTATATTTTTTGGTCAAGGGTCCACATAGTCAGTTCTTTCCAAACTAGTTGGACTTCACTGCCTCTGTTAAATTATCTAGATATGGCGCTTCTGGGAAAACAGCCAAGTACGCGGCCTTCGTGTCCGGTTCTGTATCATCTCTGAATTTCTGGAAACATCTCTCTCAGCCTTGCAAACTTTTGGAATATCTGATGTAAGGCGACATAAAAGTTTTTCTCATTTTAACTTTGAATAGAACTTGCATACAGGTATAAAAGCATAAAAAACATATGGCAATATATACATATACCCTCACAATGGCAAAGTGTATTTTGCTGCTCTATACAAAGTGTCTGTTTTGCTGCTCTATACACTGACAGCAGCAGAAATATCCACTCTCCCAATGTACAGACCCACATTTCATATAGGCATATAAACATGATGCAGCTTCTCTATCCTGGGCTCAACTGTTACATGGCTACTGGTGATTGTTCTCAGCAAGAGAAACGACGTAATCTTGTAGATATGATACCTTTTAATGGCTAACAAAAATACATGATGTTATAATAGCGAGCTTTCGTACCAACGCAGGGTACTTCTTCCGGCTAAAATGGATTGGATCTGAAGAGGCATGCATATTTATACATACTTAGCCATTAAAAGGTATCATATCTACAAGATTACGTCTAAGTATGTATAAATATGCATGCCTCTTCAGATCCAATCCATTTTAGCCGGAAGAAGTACCCTGCGTTGGTACGAAAGCTCGCTATTATAACATCATGTATTTTTGTTAGCCATTAAAAGGTATCATATCTACAAGATTACGTCTAAGTATGTATAAATATGCATGCCTCTTCAGATCCAATCCATTTTAGCCGGAAGAAGTACCCTGCGTTGGTACGAAAGCTCGCTATTATAACATCATGTATTTTTGTTAGCCATTAAAAGGTATCATATCTACAAGATTACGTCTAAGTATGTATAAATATGCATGCCTCTTCAGATCCAATCCATTTTAGCCGGAAGAAGTACCCTGCGTTGGTACGAAAGCTCGCTATTATAACATCATGTATTTTTGTTAGCCATTAAAAGGTATCATATCTACAAGATTACGTCTAAGTATGTATAAATATGCATGCCTCTTCAGATCCAATCCATTTTAGCCGGAAGAAGTACCCTGCGTTGGTACGAAAGCTCGCTATTATAACATCATGTATTTTTGTTAGCCATTAAAAGGTATCATATCTACAAGATTACGTCGTTTCTCTTGCTGAGAACAATCACATTTTGCTCTACTGGCTAACACGGTACCAGATCTTTGTTTTCATTATGGCTACTGGTTACATTGTGCTTATGTTATATATGGATAGGTCATGTGATGCAGGTATCCAATTAAACTGCTGCCCATATGCAAAATGGAGGACACATTTGATGACATCAACATGGCTACTGATTGGCCGCACACTGACTTCTGTATGAGGCATTATGGGAAATCTGATTTTCCTGCGATTTTTGCCCAAAATCAGTTCGAACTAACCCAATTCAATTTTGCAAAAATTGGGATGATTTTATTGCCCAGTCAATCAAGATGACAACACTACTGATATCTTCGAGCTAGGCAAAGTTATTATTTAAGCATTTGATTACTCACCTGTTAGTCACAATGCCACATAATTGGGTCAGAGGGCTGTAGGGCACATACAAGTTATGCACTGGAGCCTATGAAGATAAAGTAGCACCACTGATTATATGGCACATTTTATTGTATTGCTTTAATATGGGATATTCTGCTTCTGTCAGCCTTTTCTACCCCTCTGAGCTAGAATTTATTCTGCTATCATTCTACCAGACTGGCTCCACATGAGTTAATCACCATTACCATCTACCTAGAAGCAGGAAAAGGATTTTTGATAAATGAGAACTTGCCGGTAGAATGTATTCTCTGTTCTGTTCAATGCTCTTTATATGAAACAGATGCACAGAACATAAATCAGACATTTGTATTGTGCAGGCTGCAGGTTTCTGTATATATTACTGTTCAGCCAGAATCTGGATTTATGGTGTGTTGTGCTCAAAAAAGTACAATTATTTTGTCTTGTTTTGTTGTTGTTTTTTGCTGTTTTCATCTGATAAAATCTTATGCAGACTCGACAATTTGGTTTTTACGCTAGTGTTGGCTGGCTGAGTATGTTCTATTAATTCTAGAAGTTAAAATGAAAGAAATTGCCCAGTTTTCAAAATGCAAAAGAAGTTCTTCAGCACATGAGAGTTGGGGAGGGAGAATGGACTCCGGGTCTTCACAGTAACATAGTAACATAACATAGTAACATAGTATGTTAGCCTGTTTCAACCCCTAGTTGATCCAGAGGAAGGCAAAACCCCAAGAGGCAGAAGCCAATTAGCCCATTTGGGGGAAAATTCCTTCCTGACTCCGTAATGGCAATCAGAATAATCCCTGGATCAACCTTTGATAGTTCCTACCTAAATATAAGACCTGGAACTACAAACCCACTGGTCACCTAATGTCTATATGCTGTAATATCCTTCCACTCAAGAAAGACGTCTAGTCCCTTCTTTAACTCCTCTATGCATTTTGCCATCACCACGTCCTCAGGCAGAAAGTTCCACAGTGTCACTGCTCTTATAATAAAGAACCCCCTTAGTGGCCACATATATTCTCCCACTCCTAACAATTACAAATAAAATGACAAGGAACGGTGGAAATGGTTTGTGACACCAGCCTGTAGAGGTCGAAAAAAGTGGCAGCTTTGTGGTTGCACATTGACTTGGTCTTGCCACAGACAAAGATGATGGGAGTAGTATTACCTGTCCCTGGAGGGCGGTGTAGTATAGCTTACTGCGAGTGTTCCTATTGGGAAAGGGGCTCCAGGAGACAAGGGTAACAGTGAAAAAAGTTACCCATTCCTTTTTTTAGGAGGTAACTGGCAAAAATAAGACAAAGTCCAAATACAGTCCAATTCTCCTTTACAGAATTCAAAGGTTAGATGAAATACGCAATTTCTTTCTTTCCCTATTCTTCTTTCGTCTGTAAACCACACCTCTCCTTCACCACAGCACTATTTCTTGGTTACTCACTAACTGTTAACGTGTTCACTCACTGAATAGACACTGTCTATTAGCTGCAATTTCTGCTACTACCACATGCTCCAGAACTGGGTTAGTCTTAGTCCTCCCATGTACATAAGGTTCAAGGGCTAGACAAGAACTTAGTCTACCCTCTAGTTGTTGGGGTTTTGGGCTACATTTTAGAGATTATTCTAAAAAGGGAAACACAACTGTACATAGATTTATGTACTGACAACTTTGGGTCACTACAGTTCTCCCCTTTTTTAACATGAGCCGTCCTTTGCGTTTGTTTCTGTTTTTGTGTCAGAAATTTATGCTTACTTTTATCAAGGTACTTATGTTCAAAACTCAAACATGCCTTTAAGCATCCAAATTATTACAATTCCCATCTGACGATTAAAATACCTAATTAAAATTACTCAGCTCTTGGTTCTACTAGAACCCCCTTTGTACTCTATTTGAGGGATATCCCTCCACCTCTCCATGAGCTAAACATTTCCATATAGGCCATATGGAAAGGGATTATCAAACCAAACAAGTATTTGAATAAACACTCAAAGCAAACCTAATATACTGTGTTACACCAAATGCAGGATCCAAGAGGGTGCAGCATGACACATATTCTCTTTGTGTTTTTTGAATTTCACCCCTTAATTCCATGCACTAGGTAATTATATCAACTTCTTCCAAGATAGCACATCAGACGTGCACACGGTGTTGCCTATGAATAACCTCTTCCACACTGTCACATTAATAACACTTTATGGGAGTGCTATACATTTTAAAAAGTAGCTCCTCAACTAACTGCATTTACAGTATTACATCAAAGTATACAAAGTAATGTGACTGCTATCATATCTTAATAACTGTCATGGCTCACTGCCTGTGTCGGATCAAGTCTGGGGTGACATCACAGTATCATGACACCAACATGAACACTCCTCTGCAGGTGTGTAGATGAATTGGTCATCTGGGAGGTATCTGTCCCAACTGGCCAATCAATGTCTGTCTGTACACATTTTTTCCGGCTCCTCCTCATGGTGGATGCTGGATACACTTCTAGTCCTATGCTGTTCCTGATCACCTTTGGTGGCGCCTCCTGTCCTGCTCCATTGTCAGATAAGTCAGTTTAGTATAAAGGATATTCTGGGGTGCTGTGACATCTAATTCCTAACTATATTGCTATTGCATTTCATTTAGTTCCTTGTGTGCAAGCCTAAATCTAAACTGCATTCCTTGTTATTCTCTGTAGCTTACTTATCCCTGTATTCCAACCAGGGAAAGTCAGGGTTTCCCATGTCCCTGATATGTAGTCGCCCTCATCAGGGCAGGTGCTCCTTTTTTTTAGATAGGGTTTAATTGCACTAGTAGTTAGGGTCAGATTTCTTATTCCCCCACTTTAATTTCATTATTCATTTTTTATCTTCTCCTCGTTAATATAGTGTATATCTATCCTTTTGGATAATTGTGCCCTATCCGGTCGAAGTGCTTAGTGTCCAGCTCAGACATAGTAATAACCGAAGAGGGGCACATTTGCTAAGACCAGAGTTTCCTATGTTTTATTGAAAAGTTAAGAAAACTGTGTCACACTTTATTTGCCTTTTTCAATACTTTTTCAGTGGCTTTTGCTGTGTTATAAGTGAACTTGCTACAGCAGGTTATCACAATCAAGTTAAACTTTGCTTCATCTGTAATTGTCATTACGTTCACCTTTCTGTATTCATCACCACAACATGTTAACATTTAGAGGGCATAGGATTTATGACTATACTTCATACACCAGAGGAGAGGGGGGCTTCAAAATAATCAACGAGTTCTACAGACCACCCAGCAAGTGAGACACAATTATTAGATAACATAAACATGCGATGATTGTATGGTGATTATATGCTTTGCGGTAATTACAGGGGGTTACTACATTTTCTGTTTATGTGTTTTTGAATTGTTTACTCATATTGTGCTGTACGTAATGTATAATTTAGCAGAGAATTTGTTTGATTTTTTAATTTAGTTATTCATAGTTTTTTTCTATTTATAAGAATTCTTATGATCCTGCATAGCCAAATTAATATATACTAATGATGCATGATATTAAAACCATGTGCCTTATATTGCATACTACCTGGCTACGCAGCCCCATACGCCTTAAACTGCCACGCAGAAAACTCTGTCTTCTGACACCTTTCTATGTCACCTGCACCTCAAAAACATCTTAAGAATCGGCCCTTTTCTTACGTAGAAACGGCAACAATCGATCCATTCTTGTCTTCTCTACTGCAACTCACTACTCATTGGTTTTTACCCTTATTAAACTCTTCCCTTTTTACTCTATAATGAGTGCAGCAACTAATCTCATCTTTCTACCTAAGTGTTACACCGATGCTTCGACCCTGTGCCGGTCACTGCATCAATTGGCCGTCCAGTATAAAATATAATTTATACTCATTACTCTCATTCATAAACCTCTCTATAGTGCTGGACTACAAAATATACCTCCTCCCTGATCTCTGTCTACAACCCTACCTGTGCTCTCTATTCTACTAACAATTTTAGAATAATCTGCTCCAAATCCAACCCTTCTACTCCCATCTCCAAGAGTTTTCCCAAGCTGCACCAATTCTCCATCTTGTAATACCACAGACAGTCAAGTTAATTTCCAATATCTACAGTTTCAAAGGGATTTTCCGAGACTAAACTATTGGTGACCCATCCTTTTGAATAGGTCATCAATAGTTGATCACCAGGGGTCTACTACTTGGAACACTGCTGATCAGCTGTTTGAACTAACATTGGCACTGAGATGAACGCCATGGCCACTCCAGGTACAGCACCAGACATTGTATAGCAGCTGTGCCTGGTATAGCAGTTGAATCCATTCACTTCATTGGAACTTAGCTGCTCTCATTCCACTTGACCGCTGAATGTGGAGTCACAGGCCTGAGAAGAGGCCACAACACTCACCTGAGTACCATAGCCTCTTTAGTCTGCTTATTCATGGAGACTCGAAGTAGCAAACTTCCACTGATCAACTACTGTTGACCTATCTTGAGGATAGGTCATCAATAATTTGAAAAACCCTTTACACATGCCCTAAAAACACATCTCTTTAGGGAGGCCTAATGTAACTATTCTCCATTTACCCCTCTTCTACATTCTCCCTCAGAACTCAATCCCACTTTAATCCTTCACACACCTTATATCCTAATGCACTTCATATGTGTATATACACAGATATCGGCTGGTGAACAGCTCTATGTATAGCACTGCATTTATATAGAAAATGACTGAAACATTGTACAGAACAGGCACTGCTACCTCTTGTGTCACCCCTATTTCCTCATAGATTTGACTCTCGTGAGCAGAACCTTTACCCCTATTCTCTCATAGATCATCTTGTCAGCAGGGCCCTTATTCCTTATAGGTCGTAAGCTCTTGTGAGCAGGACCCTGACACATATTTTCTCATAGATCATAAGCTCCGTGAGCAGAACCCCCACCCCTATTTCCTCATAGATTGTAAGCTCTTGTGAGCAGAACCCCCACCCCTATTTTCTCATAGATTGTAAGCTCTTGTGAGCAAGACCCTCACCCCTATTTCCTCATAGATTGTAAGCTCTTGTGAGCCAGACCCTCACCCATATGGTTCAAATTGTTTATCAGTTTATTCTAAAAAAAAATTATCATTATTTCTATCATTGCTAGCAGTAACTTTTTCAGCAGTTTGTCCTTCAGTCACCCTTCTGTAGGATCAGACCAGACAGGGTAGCCTTCATTCTCCACATCTATCAGTGAGTCTGGGGAGCCCATGACCCTTTCAAAATGTTAATTTTATAGGAATTTCTAATTGATTTTCCTTGGAAAATATGTTAGGCAGCAGGAGAAGCTCATCATGTAGCATCCAACCACCTGCTGTATTTTTCTAAAACTGTAAATGCTTCATCAGATGTGGGGACACATTCTACATGTTTATAATGTAATATAGGTCCCCAGGACTGGAAACATTTTACTGAAATTCATTAGGGTCTGGAAAAAGTGAAAAGTCCACTCGGCATTATGTACTCAGCCATGGAAAGACTGACACAGTCATTAGATATTATTTGATTTGTCGGACTATTAAGGAATACTGGAAATTTCTATTTTAGCCCTGTGACGTCAGGGGCCATAATGACAAGATTTGTATCTCTTGTAGTTTGGATTAAGTTGTATTTCCACCCAAATGATATACCTCACCTATTTATGCATCAATTATTACCATGCTTATTTGTTTTTTTAATCAGGTGTCTATGAGATCCAGATCTTAACATACCTTATTTATAGAGGAAATCCATAGAAATGATCTTCAGGTAAGTGGTAGATACATGTGTGAAAGATCCCATTGGTCAGGGATCTCAGACCACCGCTGATTTCCAGGGCTCTATATTAAGATCAAACCCCTTCGACACCATTTAGAGATTTCCGTTATTGGTCCATTGATATCAATGATAGTTCACTTGCAATGTTATTTCAGATATGTCTAAGCAATGCCAAAGAGGTTTGATCTAACACAATCTTACTGGAGGTCTGAGATTATAGACTTCTTATAAGGGTCGTAACAAGATATCATGGGGCCCTATAGCATAACTTGGAAGGGGCACCACTGTGCCATGACCACCATCAACAGCAAGTGTAGACATTTAAAGGGTATAGTTCTTAAGATGCCAATACACCCCCTATTTAGCCAATAGAGACAGTAATCCTTCTGACCTCTCTTCCCCATAGACATGCATGCTCGCCAGATCGTGCATTAATTCACAATAGGCAGAATAAAGAAACCCACAGCCAGAAAGTTCTGGCGGCAGCTTACTTCCAGGAAGAACAAAGGATCAGGTCTTGAAATTTTAATGTACCAATCCTTCTTTCTGCCAACATCATTTGTCAAGAGAGAGTCGTTCGGTCCCGCCAAAATCGTCAGCTTCAAACATTTTACCAATGTGTATGGGGACCGTTAGTTCTCAGTTTATTCCCTTAGTGCATGTTTAGACTATATTGGCATGTCGAAATCTGCATGGGAAATCCACAGTGTGAATATGCACTTAGTCTTCTCCATTCCCTGGTATCTTGGTGTTCATAATTCCAGGATCTACTGCCACAGCACCAATGGCAGACAGCACTTTGTTAGCCAAAAGAGTCCAAACCATCCACACCACTTTAGCCCAGTCACTCAACACTCAAAAATGAAAATTCTGAATCTTTTTTCTTTTCAATAGCAGATTTCTAGAGATTTCAAGAAGAGTTTAGGAACTTGCGGCTAATCTTGTACATTGAACAGTACTCAAGAACACTCCAACCAACACTGATACTGTAGTAAGCCTAGGGCATAACCTAAGCGGGTGGAAGAAGACATGGCAGCCTTAGTTACAAACAACCTATGCAGTCGCACAGGGCGCTGGTCTGGGGGAAACTAGGTGAATGTGTGCTGAGGTGATCACCCACCTTAAGTCCACTTGACCAAATGATCTGCTTCCTCATTGCAGTAGTGTCTTATTTAGCTACATGAATCATCATTCTTCTCCTCCTGGCTCTGTCACCTTCCCTCTAATCTTCCGAAGCCCTGCTGTCAGCCCATTGGCGCCCCTGCAGCACAGTCACTTAGTTCTGCTACTGTTTTTATGTTATGAGCTCGGTTTTGGTATTGTGTCTATGTACTGAAGTTGATTTGTGCTGTATTAATGTTATGAGCTTGCTTCTGGTACTGTATTTATGTACTGAGCTTGTTTATGGTGCTGTATATATGGATTGAGCTTGGCTCTAGTATAGTATTGATTCAATAAGCTGTTCTGGTGTTGGTATCCTATTATGTTGCTGCTTTCTTCACAAGCGGAATACAGACAGACTGCTTATCAGGGCTATATGCACTGAACAATCACAGCATCAGGAATAGTTAAGTGTTCCCACAAGACGATATCAAGGGTGTATTAAGACTGGTTGAACCATGGACAGACATCCGAGAAAAGATCACACAGTAGCAAGTGTATAGAATCATAGAATGGTAGAGTTGGAAGGGACCTCCAGGGTCATCCTGTCCAACTCCCTGCTCAATGCAGGATTCACTAAATAATCCCAGACATGTGTCTATCCAGCTTTTGTTTGAAGGCTTCCATTGAAGGAGAACTCACCACCTCCTGTGGCAACCTGTTCCACTCATTGATCACCCTCACTCTCAGGAAGTTTTTTCTAATATCTAATCTGTGTCTCCTCCCTTTCAGTTTCATCCCATTGCTTCTAGTCATTCCTTGTGCAAATGAGAATAGGGCTGATCCCTCTGCACTGTGACCGCCCTATATTAGTAGACCACTATTAAATCTCCTCTCAGCTTTCTAAAGTTGATCCTAGAGGCAAGCGTTGGGTGTCTGGTATCTCAGCAACAACATGCCACAGTGGACCAACTGACCCAGCAGTACAACAGCAGGCAATCAGACAAATTTCCATAATGATCAAGTGGCATACCATGCATCAGTTGTGGTTTATTAGCTGAAGACCAACTGATGACACTACATCATCACCACCAATGCCTTGTAAGGGCCATGGAGAGAAGTTAGTGGACTTTGAAGACTTGGCAAAAGGTCGTCTGGAGTGAGGAGTCCCATTTCCTGCTGAACCATATAGATGGCTATGTCCACATCTGGTGTATACAGCATGATTGGAGGTCCGCAGGTCAAGGGTGGCAGTGTCATGGACTGGGGAGCTTTCTCCTGGCATGGCCTAGAACAGTTGGTCATCATACAACAATCCTTGAATCGTGAACTCTACAGGGACCTGTTCACTAACCATCTGTACACATATCTTTAGAAAGTCTTCCCTGACCGCAGTGTCATCTTTCAACAAGACAACACTCCATGTCATCGAGCTCAGATCACTAGAGAGTGGTTGGAGGAACAAGGCAATGAATGCTCCACACTGCCTCGTCCCCCAAACTCACCGAGCAGTAACCCTATTGAACATGTTTGGGATGTGCTAGAAAGGGCTGGGAGATCTATTTCCATTTATCCACAAAATATGAAGAGAGCTGTTGCAGCGGGTATGGGTCAAATTTATGGTAAATGTTTGCCACCTTATGAAATCTGTTGCATTGTATCTAAAAGATGGGATCGCCCAAAAAAGGTGAACCGACCCATTATTAAGTAAGTGTTCTTACTGCAGTCATCATTCAGTGTATATCGTTTTTTTTCTTTTGACCAGGAAGGAGGAGGGGCCCCAAAAAAATTCCAGACAAGGTACCTTCCAACCAAAGGCCAGTACGGGTCAAAGAGCATCAATAAGAGAATCCCTTTGCCAGATAACACCTCGCAGGACCTGCATGAGGGATAAAACAGTATTGCTCCTATCTAGAGGTGTAGCAGACCTATTTTATTCCTATACATAGGTGTAACATAAACCTCCTGGCCCCTGATGTAAAATCCATAACCTACTATATACCATTTATAATACTGGTGTCTTCTGGGGCTTGGTTACCCTAAGGCACCAGAGCCCAGATAAGCCTGTTACAGCAAATGCGCCTATTCTTATAAGTTTTTTTCTTCAGTTTTTGTCCTTATTTCTTTCCAGGCTTAGTCCTCCTTTAAATAATCTAACCCGCAGCAACTTATCAAGTGAATAGTTCCCAGATAATAGACCATAGAAATGAATGAGACCATTTTTCAGAGAGTTGGATGAAGATATCACCTTTCTGCGGGTGATGAATCTGCAACAGTCTGTGAAAGAGAATCACCAAATGATTAAAACCATCAGCTTCATTGCCTTTGGCTATGGCTGTGCATTAACATTACATTACACAATGAATTATAGCAGTTAACTTCACTTGCTGCCAAATTAAAAATTTAGTCCAAATGTATCTTGTCTGTCCTCAGTCTATTTACAGGCCTTATACTGTACAAGAAGCACATTTTTATGTATAATCATCTTCCACATCCTAAATCGCAACGGTGAGCAGAAGTTCAGCATTATCCGTACTGGTGCCATGTGCAGGGATTTCTGCCATGTTTCTTCTGATTTTATCATATTACATTTTAGCAGATCACTCGCTTAGGATGCGTCCGTACTGCGTTTCCAGTGTACGTTTAAACATACACGCTTGGAAAGCTGAATGTATCTATAGCCGGCCATTCACCCTACCTTTTGGAATCGGTCATGGACGTATTAATTAATATAGTGGCCACTTTACTGGAATAGTTTTTTACAAAAATGCGAACACCATGAAACTTGCATTTAACCCCTTTCTAACTGCTTCATGTAAATATACCGCAACCAGCAGTATGCCGATTTGTTGAGCTCCTGTATATTTATGGTTCTCCTTTTCGCAGCCAACTAATAGCGTATGATCCGGGTGCTGACAGCAGGACCTGGTTGGTTCAGGTTCTGATAATGACACCTGGAAGAAAAGCTGTTACTTTAACCCATCCCATACTGCAGGAACGCCACTATCAGCGGGTTCCTGCAGCACAGGAGCGATCAGCTGTCACAGTAAGTAACATCAGGACCTGTTACTTACTGTGATTGCTGCAGGGAGCCACCGATCACAGGGTTTCCTGTAACATGGGATATACCTGACTTGAACTACCAAATGCGGAAGCACTGCATCTTCATTCAGGTGGCTGTTAGGAAATCCCTGTGACATCAGTCACAGGGATTCTCTCTGCATACCATGACTTGTATGCATGCAGAGAGAATGCCATGTGCATCCTCTCTGTATGTCTGTGACTGCAGATCACTGTAAAAGTGATCTAATGGGCAATTACCATTACACAAGTGTTATCAGTGGTCTATATGTCGGGACAGCAGGGATCACATAGAAAATGTGCTCCCTGGTAACCTGTGCCCCACAGAAAAAAAAACAAAATGTGTACAAAAAAGTAAGTAAAAATGATTAAATAAGAAAAAATAAACGTAAAAAAGGTATAAAAAAGAAAAGTAAAAATAAAACAATAAAAAGCTACCCATCCCCTAAAAAATGTGCATTTCTCCAATCTCACTTACTAAAAATATTTCTGCATATGTGTAACGCGGTAATGCTACTGCTGCACTCCTCCTTACAATGCAGTGGCTTGAAGCTAGTGTCATAGGTGGCTCTGGCCGCCTCGAGTAAGCCCTGCCAGAACTTGACCGGGAAGGGGAGCCAGGAACATAAATTTCTGCTGGTGTTTGTCAGCATTGCAGCACTAAGCGTACCTCTCCACTGGACAACTGTCACAGCTGCGGAAGGAGCCAAGAGCATCAGAGAAGTCCCGCGCCCATGCCAGAAACAGCAGCAGCAAGGATCGGCACAATGTAAAAGTGGCACAAGACACCATGTTTGAGCCTCATGTGTGGCTGTGGAAGCAGGGGTTCGCCTCTAGGTGGCTCTGTGACATGGCTAGTGTGTTACTACCAAGATATTGCCACCTGATAGGGAAAAGTCTGGGGCTAAGCCTACCCACTTCCCTGAGCCCACAAGAAGCTTCTCACCACTTCTAGCAGCATATAAAAACTCTGACCTTCATTATAGCAGGCAGAGCAGAGAAAAAAGAGAGACAGTTGCAGTGTCAGAACATAAGCCTTCCTGTGAGTGACTTGGCGGCCACCGTTGTATGTGACAAGTGGTGTGAGCATGCGGTCCCCATGCTGGGGAGCAATGCAGTTGTAACCTGAAAAGGCCCTGATGACCAAGGGCAAATAGGAGCATCAAAAGGGCCAGATGATCAATTATGATGTTGCTCCACATAGAAGGAAATTGAGTCTCCTTTCCCACAGGGAACTAGGTCCTCGAAGAAGCAGACAACGTCAAGGACTCAAGACAATGACCGCTACTAGACATGTGAGACTGATTCCAGAAGACATTAGTGCAAGCAACCTAGGAACAATTACGGACTGACATGTATGACTCGGAGAGTATCTCCTCAGATGGAACTGTGGTAAATGGGGATTATGATGGACTGTGTGTGGGTTAAGAGTGTTTGCAAGAGTAGCAATGTTATGCATAGTTAGTTGGCAGGTCTGTGAAAAAATATAGGTTGTGACAAAGGACAGGGCACTTCGTAGTAGCTGCACTCTGAGGCCTCGGTCAGACGGGCGTTTTTTCGCGCGATTTGCGCATGCGATCTGCGCATATATACACCCAATGCTTCGCAATGGGATCGGTCACATGTCCGCTTTTTATGCGGATGTGTGATAAATTATAGAACACAACGATTCGCAGAACGCGCCTATCTGCGTTCTGCGATTCCTTGTGTTCTATATATGCGCTCAATGGAGTCGGCGGCAGCAGTGCCGACCCCATTGAGAACATATACTATAAAGATCGTTCTCCTCTGCCACAGCTGTAACAGCTGTGGCAGAGAAGAACGATATTCGTCCATTGAAAGCAATGGGCTGCCGGCGAGCGCGGGATGAATTTTTGGGAAGGGCTTAAAAATATAAGCCCTTCCCTAAAAACCATCTTGAAATGTGTTAAAAAAAAAAGTATACTCACCTTTACCCTGCAGCCTTCTCCTGAACTGCTCTGTGTAGTATTCAGCAGGCGGGGATTTAAAATCCCCGCCTGCTGAATGGGCTGCCTCTGATTGGTCACAGCCGTCACCAATCAGAGGCAGCTCTCACTCACCTATTCATGAATTCATTAATGGGTGAGTGAGTGCTGCCTCTAATTGGCTGAGCGCAAGGACCAATTAGAGGCAGCTCTCAGCTATTAAATGACAGCTAATTTGTGGCTCTAAGTGCTTTGCCCCACCGAGGTGTCTCCATGATATATGAAGATACATATGTTACTAGTGTGAATTCCAGTTAAAGAAAAATTATGTAACATGTAACATTATGGTTAAAACTAAGCGAGAAAGATAGATTTATGGCTACAATACATTTTTTTTCTTTTCGCCACTATTACAACATCATACAGTATATAATGTACATGTGTTTAATGCTATTATACTTAATTGTTGGGATAAATATTAAAAATTGAACAAACTACCTCAAAACATAGGGTGGGAACACAAGGAAAAACTATTTTTAAGTCCGTGTGCATGTACCCTTAGACTGCCTGTCCACAGGCGCAGCAATAACCCCCGGCAGATCTCCACCACGGGAGCCGCCGCCGGGCAGCAGAAGACAGCTGACGGTTCTCTGCACTGAGCCTATGTGACAGATAGACTCACCGCAGAGAATCATGGCAAATCGCAGCATGCTGCGATTTGCCCTCCGCGAGTGGGGAATCGCTATGATTCTTTGCTTGTGGACAGGGGGCTGCGCTTTCCATAGCAACGCTCACTGTGTTCCCCACGGCCAGATTATTGCCATGGGGAACGCAATGAAAATTCACCCGCGGACAGGCAGTCTTAGAATATAGCATTCCAAAAGGTGAAATTTTACTATAGAAAGGGAGAACCAAAACACCCCTGGTAATAAAGTGGTTAAAAAGTTTTATATCTGAGGTCTGCAATAAACACTTACACAGAATGAGTTAAAAAATCGTGAGAAAGTTGTGTGTAAGCCAGGAAAAAATCATAGCGAGACGGGAGTGGTCAGGCATTTTTGCAAAATGGGCCATAAAACATTTGATTTGAAATGGAAACATTTGATTTGAAGAGGTTAAGGGAAATGACAAAGCGATTAGAAAAAATAAATTATTACAGAAAGCAGTATGTTGGATTCTTCATCTGGATTCTGTGGCCCCTATGAGACCTCTCACACCGGACGGAATATTCTGCAATGGCCTCATGTGCAATATGCAGCACCAAAATCCACATTGCTAATGTTCAGATTTTGATGTGGAAGTGAAAATAACAGAATCATGCGGGCAATACCACATCAAATTCGCAGTTAGCAATGTGGAATTCCGGGACGGCATATTCCGCAATGCTGTTGTGGAATATTCTGTCTTGTGTGAAAGGTCCCTTAAGAGTTAAATTAAGTTTTGGAGTATTCTTGTAAAGGGATTGTACACATTACTTTTTAGGGTTATATGCATTTATCAGCCTTGGTCTGCATTTGAAGTGAAGTAACTACATGTGCACTGGGGTGACAGTTTATGTTACTATCTATATCTTTGACAATCATATATATGGTGTTTGCAACTTTGTGAAAAACTGCAGTGGATTGTGAAGGTCGGTATCCATATTTATGTTACACATGTGCTGACCAGGCAATACCCTTTGGGATGTTTTGTATATGTGCACTTTTTTAGAGACCCTGGGTCTTTCATGATTGGGAGTAGATAGAAAAAAGCTGGTGGATTGGTGCAACCTTCCAAGTGGCAAATCTTAAAATTTGTGATCAACTTTTCATTTATTGATATAAAACTAGCAGAAAAACGCATTTCAAGGTATACAACCTCTACATCAGTACAGCTGGGGTACAAGACTATACAGGATTATACAATATGAGGGGGGGAAGAGGGTAAAAGATTGGTACATAAAAGGCACGGTGAAAGGGGTAAGGCAGGGGCGTAACTATAGAGGATACAGGGGATGCGGTTGCACTCTGGCCCAGGAGCCTTAGGGGGCCCATAAGGCCTCTCTTCTCCATATAGGGAGCACAGTACTATGAATAAAGCATTAGGGGCCCAGGAGCTTCAAGTTATGCCTCTGGGGTAAGGCAATGGGATTTAACACATACATTATATAAAAGTACATAAAAGTTGATGATGCAAAAAAAAGTAATGCACAAATAATTAATACATATTAAAATGCATGAAAGAATTTGATACATGACAAAAGACAATTTTAGTAAATATTTAATACATATAAAAAAACACTAGTATTAGAACAAAAACAAAAATAGACACAAAGTTTCTATAACATCCTTTAAAGGGGTTGTCCCGCGCCGAAACAGGTTTTTTTTTTTTTCAATAGCCCCCCCGTTCGGCGCGAGACAAACCCGATGCAGGGGTTTAAAAAAAAAAACCGCATAGTACTTACCCGAATCCCCGCGCTCCGGTGACTTCTTACTTACCTTGCGAAGATGGCCGCCGGGATCTTCACCCACGGTGGACCGCAGGTCTTCTCCCATGGTGCACCGTGGGCTCTGTGCGTTCCATTGCCGATTCCAGCCTCCTGATTGGCTGGAATCGGCACACGTAATGGGGCGGAGCTATGAGGAGCAGCTCTCCAGCACGAGCGGCCCCATTCAGAAGGGAAAAGACCGGATTGCGCAAGCGCGTCTAATCGGGAGATTAGACGCTGAAATTAGACGGCACCATGGAGACGAGGACGCCAGCAACGGAGCAGGTAAGTGAATAACTTCTGTTTGGCTCATATTTAATGCACGATGTATATTACAAAGTGCATTAATATGGCCATACAGAAGTGTATAGACCCACTTGCTTTCACGGGACAACCCCTTTAAGGCTTCCTGCAGACGGTTGGGTCGGATTCTGCTGCAAGAATTCTCACAGCAGGAAGCGAGCCTTGCTCCTGCAGTGACCACCGCGGCTCACCTGCTCCACCGTCTCCTCCGCTCTACTGTGTGCCGACTGCCGCCAAAAAGGGATCCTGTCGACGTAAACAACTCAACAACAAAAGGGGTCAGAGGAGGATGTTAAGGCTCATTCTGCTGAACCAGTGCTGTACAGTCAAGTAATTTGCATCTAAATGTAATGTTGGTGCTCCAATTACCATGTCAGGACGCACAGTTCTTTGTGCCTTAGCATAGATGGGCTATAGCAGCAGATGACCAGTTCCAGGGCCATTCACTGTACCTGTTTTTGCTGGATAGAACAGCATAATCAACCATGCTATTATATTCAGAGGCATCCCGCGAAATAATAAATGTGCAGTTTACCAACTTTTTTTTTTAACAGCAATGGCCAATCCCCTGTGTGCATTTATTGGAGGCATGTTTCAGGGACATATGTCAGCAAATCCTCCAATGTATAGTGCAAAATGCAGCATGAAGACACTCTAAAGCACAAGAAGCTTTTTGAATAGTATAGTCTTTTACAGCTATAGCGATTTCAAATGCATTTTTTACTTAGTTAGAGGGTGTAACCTAAAAGGCCACCATCAAAAATTAGTATTTAATATGGTAATAGATCAAGTAAGTGTTGAAAGAGATTTCAAGTTAAGAAACATAGTGAAATGGCCAATGTCGTCACGGATAATTTAGTCTCCAGCTTTGGACATGAATCATAGACAATGGAACATTCCCCAAACGGACAAATTACAGTATTTTGAGTTAACTTTCTCCATCTGACCATTGATCCATAGCCGGTTCCTTACTGTGACTATGGCCGACAGAAAATCCCACCAACGCTTCAAATGCACACACTTGCCAGAAAACACTTGATCCCAAAGATGCCTGGAGAGAAAGATTAGAGAATTTCACATAAGTTAGGTGATAGAAACGCTTTATGGTTCCAGATGTTAAAGTAAATGAGAGGAACATCTGAAGGTAATGTAAAGGAGTAATGCCCGGTTCAATCCCCCAAATAAGGTTATTCATTCCCTGCACATCTGAAGACTCTCTTGTAATCCTTGGTCATTTCCCCCCTTGTGTTTTATTATAATGTTATCATCATATTACTATTATCTGAAATTTACAGAATACCACCAAGTTATACAACCCTGATGGGAATTTTCCATTCCTGAACAATTCTACTCATTTTTGAAATTCACACAATATCAGAGCCAAAAGGATCATTATATTGTTAGCAGTATATATTTGCTATAGTAGACTTTCCGTGCTGCCCAGTTTTATCCATAAAAATAATGCTTGGGTGGGCTAAAAATGGAGGTACAATTTTGCAATCCGCAAAGGAGTGAACAGTGTCCTTCCACCAAGAAAAAGTGACTGGAGATCTTTTCAACTAGGTTTAAGACTAGAGATGAGTGAGTATACTCGCTAAGGCACATTACTAGAGCGAGTAGTGCCTTAGCCGAGTATCTCCCCGCTCGTCTCTAAAGATTCGGGTGCCAGCGGCGGGCGGGGAGCGGCGGGGGAGAGCGGGGAGGAACGGAGGGGAGATCTCTCTCTCCCTCTCTCCCCCCCGCTGCCCCCTGCTCCCCGCCGCAACTCACCTGTCACCCGCGCCGGCCCCCGAATCGCTCGAGTAATGTGCCTTAGCGAGTATACTCGCTCATCTCTATTTAAGACCTATCGGAATTAGAAATTTGAATGTGTTCTGTCCACAAAGTGTCATGATCCCTAAAAGCTGACAAGGGTCCAAAAATTGACAACGATTCTATGTACCACTTTGTGATGCCCAAATGGGCGGTCACTGTGGTTTCACCAACTTGAAGTGAAAGTGGATGGAGTTCTCTTAATCTTCCTGGCTGTATGGATGACCCACCTGAATTAAGATTGAATGTGGTTCTTCTTTCCCCAAATCATTATTGTCCTTCCATTTTGGAACATATATGATTTTTTTTTAAGATTTTGTTTTTGTTTTACACATTTTTAATCTTTTTCTGGTTGAAGTATTTGTATATTGATGCAGAGCTCAACATTGTAAGATTTCTTTCACACAGTTTTTTTGCGTTGTATTTTCTAACTTTAATGCTTTTTTTCAGTAGCATGCTTTTATACAGACTTGCATTTTTTAGGTGTATTCCCTATAGAGGAAAATCACCTAAAACAATGCCATAACCTGAGCATGCTATTGATCAAAAAATTGAA
This sequence comes from Eleutherodactylus coqui, assembly GCF_035609145.1. Classification (NCBI taxonomy): domain Eukaryota; kingdom Metazoa; phylum Chordata; class Amphibia; order Anura; family Eleutherodactylidae; genus Eleutherodactylus; species Eleutherodactylus coqui. Next base: position 187,888,644 of record NC_089839.1, read on the forward strand.
TCAAAAGTAAGGAAAAGCTACACAAAAATGCAGTTTGTTTTCTATTTTCCTAATCACTTATACTTATAATCTGGCCACAGTTTTTTGGGGGGAAAAAAACCTGTTACAAAAAAATTCAGAAAATACACTATCAAAAAAACACTGTTTTGCCTAAATACACTATGGTGTCACGTTGGGTCACCCTTGACATGTGTTTGTGGGCTTATGTATTCTGGCCAAAATACAAACCAGTGCCTCGTACTTCTTCATAATTCCATCTGTTTGATCTGTAGTACATTTGGTAAGTATTTTGGTGTCCGTTATCTTTGTGGTTGTTTGTATGCACGTTTGGTTTATGTTGTTGCTGTTCAGCATGTATGGACCTCTTCTACTCCCCTTTTTTCCTTTCAAACCCTTAGTTGAGTTATGTTCATGTAGGTCATTGTTTTCATGGCCCGCACAAACGTAACATATGGGAGAAATTTATCAACAGTTTTCTGGCATAAAAAGGTGCCAATTTTGGAACACATCTGTGCTAAAACTTCCCCCTTTAAACTTTTCTCACCAGTTTTCTAAAATGATGAGATGTGGGTGAGACTTAGCGGGAGGGGTTGGGGTCTCCCACACCCTACAGATTAACTATAATTACACCAAAATTTAACATGAATTATAGTGGAAATCCATGCCAGGCTAGCTCAAAGCTGGCTTAAATTTCAGTTTGTGGTGCGTGGAAAGTCAGAGATGTTCAACTCTTAAAGGGATTGTACGAACATTGCAAGTTATCCAATCTCTATAGGATAGAAGATAACTTGATGATGGGGGGTCCTGTGACCCCCATCCTTCTCACTGCAGAGTTATTGCATTCCCCCCCAATGAGGAGACTGAATGGAGTGCTGGTTGCGCAAGTGGCACTTGCTCAGGTACTTACATCAGCCCCATTAAGATGAATGGAGCGCTGGCCGCCCGTGTTTGGCCAGCGCTCCCTTCATGCTGACACCACTGCTGGGGAAGAAGTGATCCCCACAGTCACAGGCAGAATGGAACATGGAAGTCAGCAGTGAGATCTCCACCGATCAGCAAGTTATTCCCTATCCTATGGATACGGGATAGCTTTCAATTTTGGTACAACCCCTTTAATAAACTAGGAAGAAGTTATTCCAGGGCACTGTATATTAGGGCTGGTGTATGAAAACATGTAACCATACATGTGTTTTTCTTCTTTAAAGAGCCACTCCAACGAAAATACATTTTTCTATCCCTGCCCTACTCAACTAATTGTGTTACACTTTTGATTTCCCCTATGTATATTACAGCCACTTGCATGCAGCCTCCTTTCTGATGCTTATCAGGCACCATCTTGATGATGAGATTTATCCCTACTTTCTCTTTCATTATTCTGTACTATCAATCCCATAATACATCAGCACATTATCACATGAGCAGCTATAGCCAGTACCATCTGTGCCTGCAGGAAGGATAGTGTCATTACCTGTATCAGTATTGTATATGCACTTAATAAGCTACAGACCATAAGTATAGAGTCAAAAGGATGAACTGTCACTTCATTATAACTGTGTGACAGGAGCCTCTAATCATCAGCAGTAACTGTGATAGGTTTTCTGTGTCCCCTCTAAAGAGCTTGTGTGATACAGTGCATCACACAGGAATTATGCTATCTGAAAAACTGACTTCTTGAGTGGAAATAAAGCCAAGTAAATCTCAGAATTGAGATCAAAAGACTCACCTGAGAAGGTCTTCGGCATGTTTCAGATAGAAAGCAATTACTAATCAAGGTAATACTAGCTGACTTATATATACTGAGAGGATAGCTATATAATGAATGCAAAAACATTTCACCAGAGTGGCTCTATAAACACCCTCAGAAGATGTTATCAAAGAAATTAGGACCACCCTCCAATAGGGATTACTAGATTGAAGGGCCCGTCAGAAGCTGATTATACTTCCATTGAGACCAATGGGATTGTAATGTAAATTATTTAGCCTCCTTCACAGAATCATCTAAGTCAATGGAAGCCAATAGTACAGCCTCTTCATTTAACTATAGGCGATATAACTTGATGCTTATGGGCTCCAATTAAAAATCTAGAATAGGTCCCCACCTACCATGTGCCGTTTATATTAGTGTTTACTTATATTGCAGAGGGGCCGTTGGTCCGTAAGACACTAAGTTCGGCGTGCGACTTCTACTTTTGAACTTCCCTATATCTACACCCCTTGCAATAAATCTTTAGAAAAACAATAGAATAAATCCAGCTAATCCGTTTAGTAAAACTGAGATGATAAGACTTATTATTTTTCTATTAGTTTTGTGCTCTGGAAAGCAAAAGATTCATATAAAGTTTACGACGTTCCATTAATATTCGTATTGACAAGCGCCGATCGCAGTATGGAGGACTTCCAATTTTAAGCAAAATCAATGGCAGCAGCAATGAAGATAAATCTTGTTTGGGAGCTTGAGATACGGCTAGGGAAAAACATACTATTGACCCATTGTAATATTTAAGTCACGCAGTTAACAATATTGTTAACCTAATGCAATCACGTTTTGTGATGAGGAATTATAGTTGACCCATTTTGATGCAATGCCATGGTGCCTCAGAGTCATAAGTGGAGTCAATATACTCATACTGAATCTGGAACGTTTTCTGTCAGTTAGTGCATGACTGGGGTATCGTTGAGTACCTACTGGATGTGCAGTCTAATTTTTACCCCAAACGGTCCACTCTGGAGGTGATGACTACATCTAAGGTACTACGTACCACACTCCCTCATCCCTGGGAATTATCTCATTGGGAATACCACCATTCTATTGAGCTCCACATCTGCTTTATCAAGGACTACCATATTGCCAACAGTGTCCTATTCAAAATACCCGATAAAAATGCCTTGCAAGACCTCCCTACTACTGGCTGTTGTAATAATGCATAAACAAAGTCCTCTGAAGTCGAACAACTTGGTAAGCTACGAGATTCAACACCTTCGGTCTACTCTTTCCACTTTTAGAATATTGCAGCTTCCTCTAAAATGAACCCTATCCTCACCATATTTTCCGCCTACTGTCCCCAGTCTAAACCTGTCATGCCAGGCCTCTGCAAGCCTGCGCCCCACTATGTGCCCTCACTTTCTCACACCCTGGTATAGCTTTTGTCATGGTGTGCCACCACTACTCACCTGTCACTGCAGTTGCACTTGGATGCCATCATTTTTGTATGTGCTGCAAGCCATGCATGCTCCACCACTCCCATCCCACTCTTAAAGGACTAGTCCCCATGCCTTAAATAGGTCCCCAACCAGACACCTTTCACTTCCTGCTATATTAGACATCCTCCTCCCATGTAGGATGACTAAGAAATTGGTCTCATCTAGCCATTATGACAAAGCCCTCATTCCTGTTCTACCTCCTGCTTGACGCCTGGCAATTCTGACTTCTCTGCTCCCTGACCTCGGCTCTGTTATCGGACTTGGTTATTACTTGCCCTGACCTTCAGCTTGGACCTTGTTATGGCAGCTGTGCCATCAGCCCTGACCAAAGCAAGTCTTTTAGATAAACACTTGCTCACACTGTCAAGCACTGCACTTTGGCCTAGGGCAGTGTCAGCAGCCACACTACCAGGACCATCTGTGACCATATCCCGCTTAAAGGGGTCAAGGGTGAAAACTGTGTCTCTCCATGTGCTGCCTCCTCAGCCTAAAGTCAAACCGGTATGTGACAAGGTGGATCCACAACTGCCTGCCGGACAGCTTCCCTGCACGTGCACCTTTAGGTCCTGGTATGCTTGGACTGGCAGGGTGTGGTTCTCAGCAGTGCGGCCTTGGCTTGCATATGTTACCCCAGGGCCCCCCCCAATTCCGTAAAAGCCTCTAAATGACCTTGGCTAGGTTTCACTTCCAATAATTGCAAACACACCCAAATTTGCTCATAACATCCATTCTTTTTAGTTAGCAGAAATAGGATTTTAGTCATTCTGCTGCCAGAAGCGAAATGTGAAATGCCAATACCCCCACTCATGATGAAAGCTGTTCCCCCTCACATAAACAATATCGCACTGCCAGCCTGAAGAGGGACGTTCTCTCGCCCATTAAACAAGGCTTCTCTTTTTAGTTAAAGCCTTTAGTTTGATAGCTTCTGCAGATTATTTTATTTATGCTTGTGCTACAAAGTATCTGTTGGCTCTATCACACCATATTGACTTCATGAAACCTGTTTAGGTTGTTCTTTTATTCCACTTCCAATAATGCAATTTATAGGACGGCAACAATTGCTTCATCCTGTGTGGTCCTTCTGAAGACCTTTAAAAATGGTGTGATTTATGGATAGAAAGAAATGCATATCAAGTTCTACAGTCTAGAATGTGATTCATAAAGAAGGAACTTTTTACAACTTCAGCCTCATCATATCGAAGCTTCAAGTTCTGTTTCATTACACTTGCAGGAATTCGCTAAGTATACAAAGGAAGGCATAGACAGGATTTCTTGGGGTTGAAGGGGTCACAATCATTAGGACTCATGTTATGAGATCTCACAGTTAACAAACCTAAGGGCATATTCACATGCAACAGATTTGTTACAATGATGTCTGGAACTGTTTCATTCATCTGAATGGGCACAAGTGGAATAAAAAGTTGGCAGCACTCAGCGTAATGGACCAGCCATAAATAAGCAATGCAGAATAAATAAAAAAGCACTTACTTGAGTGGTGGAATATGGAAACCACTATTACCCCCCTAAATCCAGGTTAGCATATACTTCAATGTACAGGCATTATTGTATTCAGTGCATTTCCTGGCTTTTAAGTATACAGGGGTTACTTTCCATGAGTTCCCCTGTTTTCATCGGCTGTTTTATTAGTTTCTTTTGCCACTTTCCACTTGATCCTATTGGTTTTTGGAGCACAATCACATCTCGTTTTTGTAACTTTTACATGGAATGGTGTTGTTTTAGCAGCAAACACATGGATTTCTGCGACATACGTGACAGGCGTAATTCTTATCCATGTGTGCAAGGACCCATTATATGTGCAATATATGGTATGTTTTTAACAGACCTCCGTTAGACATATATGTTATGAGCAGGGTCGGCCCTTGGCATGAGCAACCTGTGCGACTGCACAAGGCGCATCACTCAACTGAAATGAAAGGGCACCACCAGGCCCAGACTGGCAATCTACTAGACTGGGCAGATCCCCAGTGGGCCACCTGGTAATCTTCTATGGCTGAATTTGCAGTTAATTGCATCTATGTATGTAAGACGATGAAACAATTAAACAATAGCAACGCCAATGCTGCCTGCACCTCTCCCTAGAATCTACTATTTGATGCAGGTGGTGCAATGATTTAATTGCGTCACCTGCATTGAGCTCCAACATGTCAACCTAAAGAAGCCAAGCAGAGGGTGGAAGGCGCCGTGGTACCGCGGGGCAGGAAAATTTATTATTTTAATATAGGGGATATTATAGCTACTGCAGGGGAAAGTATGGCTAACGATAAAGGGGACATTATGGCTTCTACTGTGGGGACATTATGGCTACTAAAGAGGACAGTGTGGCAACTACTGAAGGGGCTTTATAGCTACTACAGGGGATGTTATTGTTACCAAAGAGGACATTATGGCTATTATTATTACAGGGGGACATTATGGCTATTACTAAAGGAGAGATTTTGGCATTTACTAAAAGGGACATTATGCCTATTTATTCCTACAGGGGCATCATGGCTATTACTGAAGGGGGCATTATAGTTACTATATAGGGTAGTATGACTATTTGACTATCACAAAAGTTGACATTAAGAGTTTATCTTAAAGGGGTTGTTTCGCGGCAAGCATCAAAATTTCACATTACCCCATTCCCCCTGTCACCCCACTGGCATAAAATAGCAAATTAAAGCTGTTTTTAAACCGCTTGCTACTCACCGATCCGACGAAATAAGGAGTTTAAAAAATCTTCTCCCTAAGATGGCCGCCGGTCCTTTCCCAGGGATGCACTGCGGTTTTCTCCCATGGTGCACCGCGGGTCTTCTCCCATGGTGCACCATGGGCTCTGTGCATTCCATTGCCGATTCCAGCCTCCTGATTGGCTGGAATCGGCACATGTGACGAGGCGGAGCTACGATGACGACGCGGTGACCAGCTCTCCGGCACGAGCGGCCCCATTCACCAGGCAGAAGACCGCACAGCGCAAGCGCGTCTAAAAAAGCAAGAAGCCAGCGAAATTAGACGGAGCCATGGAGACGTGGACGCTAGCAACGGAGCAGGTAAGTGAATAACTTCTGTATGGCTCATATTTAATGCACGATGTACATTACAAAGTGCATTAATATGGCCATACAGAAGTGTATAACCCCACTTGCTGCCGCAAGACAACCCCTTTAACATAGGGATTAAAAATATGAAAAAGCAAAGAGCCAAAGACATCTGTGTGGCAAACTCTGAAGAGACACGCTGTGTGCAAGAGAAGCTATCATATTGGCCTGGACTGGGTGGAGAAGAAAACAACAACATTAATTAGACATGCTGTCACGTGTGAGTCACATGTCAGAATGTCATTGTTTATTCTGTAACTGGCTGCCTCTGAGCAGTCATGTAGTCACTGTATGGTCTGTAGAATGATGATGGCTAACGAGAATCATGAGATTCTCAACCCAAGTAAAAGGGGCATAAGCCTGTGATAGTGAGATTTTCAAAATGGTGAGGAGTTGAAATACTAAGAGACAGATTTACTATTGAAAAAGCAACATAAAACTTTCTTACTATATATGCTTTGCACCCTATTTATGCATTCTTTTCACCATGTCCAAAAAAAGAGTCATTGCTTTGTGGAGGGGGTGGCGTACCCAAAATGCAATATCATGTGAACAACAACAACTAAGCTAATACCGGTGTATATATACTAACATGTTGTGCAACGTTAGACAGAAATGTCTAAAGGTCCATTTACACGCAATGATTATCACTCAAAATTCATTAAAACGATGAAATATGAGTGATAATTGTTGCACTTTTTGTCTGAATGCTAATTTTTAGGTAAGTTTAAAAGCCATTGTTAAGACCGCATGATGTGTTCTCCACGAGAGATAACAGCCTGTGCGAGAAAACAGACCGCAGGCTGTGTTCAGCATAGGAGCGGCTGATTACATTGTATTCATGCTTTCAGACCATGTGACAGCCCATGTGAAAACAAAGGAGCTGATTGTAGAGCTCCAACCACTTGCTTAGTTCTGCAAGCAGCTCCCTGAGGCTCATTTGCACACAAATGAAGCAGATAAAGTACTATAGGGCATTAGTGTCCATTAGTACTTTATGCAAAATTATCGCTAAATCTGTCAATCTTTCAATAATTTGAAAGATTGTCTTTGCATGTAAATGAGCCTTAACAATATGTCAGATTTATCACCCAGCAAGAGTCACTGTCATAAATCTGGTGCATTTTAAAAGGGTTATCCTTGCAAAACTGAAGACTTATCTTCATGATAGGCCACTGTGAAAGCATTGAATTATAGTTTATACAGTAGAGTCATGTCCATAACATGTGTGCCCTGTGCATAGCAACAAGTACGTGTACAAAAGACAGGCATTGTTCTACTAACAAGGTATCCGATGCTGAGCATGCAGCTTTGTCATAATTAACCTTTGTAATCACACATGCTGTAGACTTTGATTTGTTTAACCTTGTGGAGGTTTGTCATACTATATAATATCTTGCATTAAAACAACAAAGTAGAAGTAATGCCAGAAACTCACAAGTGTTATTTATGCCTTGACTTTTGGGTGCACCGCCCATAAATTGAATTCACTGACTGATAAGGCTTCCATACCCCTTGAGTATCAGCTGACTACTCTGACATCAATACCTGATCGGTGGGGGTGTGCCTCTAGGTGGGGTCTGCCTGTCAGCTAATTGAAGGGGTCGCCGGGGAACACCGCAGCCTCTTCAATGTTTACATCTGAGCATGATCAAATGCTATATTATTGATAGCAACCATTCTTAGTACTACAGACTTGTTCAATTCACTTTAATCAGCTGATCAGCAGGGATCCTAAGCGGTAGACCCCCACTGATCACAAACTGATGGCCTATCATGAAGATAGTAGTCTGTACTATGCATGTCCAACGGCTTGCCGGCTGCACCATCTGTAGCACAGAAGACAAAAAATGACAGGTACACGGAGTCACCGGCCAGGCACAGGGTCCGATTCCGCTGCAGAATCTTGCATCCAGAATCCGACCCATTTGTGTGCAGGCAGCCTAAGACAGTAAAATAAATCTGCCACAATGTATGTTACAAATGTTACAGAAGTTTTCATCATAAGATAAAATAAAATGATTGACCCAACCCCACTACCACCCCACAAACTGGAGATACCCTTTAACTACACATACAGAGAGAGTGACAACTTAAAGGCAGCCCAGTTATTAGGAAGAGCAGAACTTTTTATGCCTCATTGATACATGCTCCCTTAAAGGGGTGGTCTCGCGAAACCAAGTGGGGGTATACACTTCCGTATGGCCATATTAATGCACTTTGTAATGTACATTGTGCATTAAATATGAGCCATACAGAAGTTATTCCACTTACCTGCTCCGTTGCTGGCGTCCTCGTCTCCATGGTTCCGTCTAAATTCGCTGGCAGCTTGCTTTTTTAGACGCGCTTGCGCAGTCCGGTCTTCTCCATTCAGCACGAGCCGCTTCAGTGTGCTCCCCGCTACAGCTCTTCTGCGCATGCGCAGACGAGCTGTCACTGCTCTGGAGCGCGCTGAAGCGGCCATTCTGCACCATCCTCTGTTAGAGGAAGGTGCAGAAACTGGAGCTGCCCAGCGGAGAAGACCAGCCCAGCCCAGCCCAGCCCAGCAGCCCCGAGAAGCCTCCCAGGTAAGTGATGGGTCGGGGGGGGCCGCCGCTGCGCCGGGCTGCGCCGGGGGAGCTAGCGCTAGGCCGGGGGGGGCTGTCGCTGCGATGGGGGGGGCTGTCGCTGCGCCGGGGGAGCTAGCGCTAGGCCGGGGGAGCTAGCGCTAGGCCGGGGGGGCTGTCGCTAGGCCGGGGGGGCTGTCGCTGCGATGGGGGGGGCTGTCGCTGCGCCGGGGGAGCTAGCGCTGGGGAGCCGGGGGCTAGCGCCGGTTACCTGCTGTCTGGTCGGCGGCTGCGGGGCGTCTGGTCGGCGGCTGCGATGCGTCCGGTTGCCATGGAGACACAGCTGGCGGCGTCTCGGGAGCGCGCACGTCGGGCTGCAGCGAGCGACGGGGAAAGAGCCGGCGGCCATCTTGAGGAAACTTTTATAACTTGCTGAAACGCTGGAACGGTAAGTACGAACCAGCTAGAAATGTCATTTACAGGGGGGCTTAGTAATGTGTGTTTAATGGGGGGGACTGGGCAAAAAAAAAAATTAACTGCTTCCTCGAGACATCTCCTTTAAAGTGATTCAAGGACAGACTTTAGATCTATGTACAAGCAAGAGCTACAAAACAGCAGCACATAAAATAAAAAATCAAGACACGCTCACAATTTGTTTTGCCATAAACTACACTCATTTGGGCGCCCCATCCACAGACTGGAATTACTTTGAGAACAAATTTAATTTAATGGCTGATTTTAGAGACACTAAAATTTCTCTCCAAATCAGCATGACTTTTGCCCTAAAAAAATGGCCGAATACGGAAATAAAGTTAAGTAGAAAGCTGTCTCACTCGCATAAACAACGCTCCTTGTCAGAGCATACTGTAGGCAACGTTACTGATAGCATAAATGGATTAATCTCTTAGTCGCTTGTGTACCTGGTCAAATCAAAGGAGTTCAGAATTTGTATCTTGATATGCTTTTCAAAGGCAATCATAAAAGGGATTTCCAGGCAAAAGTATTGATGATCTATCCTCAGGGTGCAATATCAATAGTTAATGGCTGGTGATCTGCCACTTGGGATCCCCAGTGATCAGCTGATTGCCAGTGTAGTGGGACCGGACATCGTCATCAGGGATGGCAGCGGAAGTGCCATAGTTGGCTTCACTCCCATTGAAATCAGTTATTACTGATTGAGTGATACCGGCTATGGCACTTCCATTCTGGTCCCGCTGCACTAACAGCGAGCTGGGTGATCAGCTGATCACCAGGTATCCCTAGTAGCGGATCCCTGGCAATTAACTATTGATGTCATATCCTGAGAACAGGTCATCAATAGTTTTTGCCCAGAAAACCCTTTTAAAGTGTTCTGCCTGTCCCGGGACAAAAGATTGGAGAGGGTAGGGTTATATTACCTGGTGCCCTCTTTTATTGCCGTACAATCACTGATCTACCATTTTCTGAAGATCCATTCTAGGGATCTGAGATGGCTATGATGCTTCTTAGACTATCTGATGCACGCTGTCCACCAGTACTCGAAGACATTACACGCTGCTCTGAGTATGCAATAGCTTATTACAGATGCACAGCATGCATTCGGTATTCTAGGCGCAGCCCTTTTTGATCACCAGAGGCATCAGTTCGGTGACTGATATTTAGGAGGATACCAGGTAATACAACCCCCGCAAAAAGAAAGTTTGTCCCAGGACCAGAGGATCACTTTAAACTTTTGATTAACCCTTTCTAATCCACTGTCTGACGTCTAAAGACATTATGATTTAAGGCTGTACAGCTCCGATGTTGGAAGACATCCGTCGGGGGTTCTCTTACTGTATATTGCCAGCCTCTCTGCTGTCGGAGCCTATCCAACGTGTCATCTCATGCAGTACTGGCTTTAGCCAGCAGATAGCGCTGTTGTATAACAGCAGAAAAAGAGTAAGCCCCTAGGAAAACCAGGATACAAATTGGATTAGAAAGGGTTAAAAATCTACCTTTTTAAGTTTACAGCTTCTATACAAAATGACATGCCTCCATGGTTACAGAGTACAACAAACCCTGTGTAGTCCGATCTTAGAATCATGTGTTTCTTTACTCTATTTGCCTCCTATGCAGAATCAGACTGCACATGGTTTGTTAGTAGTCTGTAGCCATGGAGAGACATAGACACATAGGAGCAGTGTACAAAAAACAGTAAGAGATCTTTACTCAAGACTGTTGGAGCAATATAAAATACAATTTCTAAAGTGAATATAGCTTTGCATACACTTTTACAAAACTTTTGACATGTCATAGTGATATGTCAAAAGTTCTGAAAAGTGGGGTCCGGATTCTGAGGGGAGAAGGGGTGAAGGGACAGAGCCCTTACCTGAGCATTTTATCCCTTTGGCTGTGATCATCACTCTTCGGCTCCTCTTGGTAGTGATGATCATAGTTTTGTGGCTCATCTCTAGGTTGTTGCAAATTATGAGTTATGATTTAATAATTTAATACGTTGATCATTTGGTTAAATTTAGCTTTAATAGAGAAAGGCCATGGCCAAGTTTTTAAGCACCCAAATTTGTGTTGTGTTCATTTATTTATCTGTGTCTAGGGTAATATACTCCCATGTTACATTTAGTATAATGAACACCAGAAACTGGCAAACATTATGCTAGTAACCTACTCCAGCTCGTAGCTGGTGCCGGTTTTCATCCAGATGGAACGAATGTATTAAGATGTTTGCACCTTTTAATACATTTGTCGCTGGTAGATAGGCGTACTGTTTACTTAGACATATGCTGGCCTATGTAAACGTGTCGAATAGTTTTCAGTGAGAATTGAAATAAGAAGCCATTGGGGTCCCTTGTTCAGGACCCTGATGTGTTATACAGTGACTCGCATCTACATTCCATGGACCACTTGGTTACCCTCCATGCTTCCCTTGGTATGATCTTTCCAATAAACCGCCAATCGCCATACAAATATAGTATCAAAGGCATCGCCAAATAAATGATATAATAAAAGGACAAGTACAGCAACAACATGTATATATGGTAAGCAGCTTTTTAAATCATTGGAGGGGGTCGATCACACAAAGGCCCTGCATGGCTGGAACTTTGCATTTTGTATTTTTAGTTTGATCTGAATAAATGGAATGAAGCACAAGGAAATCAAAGTGGTTAATAGTTTCATATTCCTTCGGTCCCTCATCAATCATAGTGTCAGCTTGACAGGTGAGATTATTTACTACTGGGGCGTACGGCCATGGTGAGCATGGACCCAATATGGAAGTGCAAAGATGTCTTAGTCACCATCAAACCAAGGTTAACAACAACCATCGTCTTCCTAATTGCAACATATGGCTGTGAGACGTCGACGTTGCAGACTGAAGAAGAATTGACGCTTTTGAGCTCTGGTGTTGGAGAAAACTTCTATGAATCCTCTGGTCAGCTAGAGTCACCATGTCAACCCAGAGGTGTCCCCGGAAGGCAAGATCACAAGACAGAAACGGACTTACTTTGGATGATGGAGAATATGCTGAAAAAAGAGATGCTACTTAGAATGGTCAGTGGTAAATGGAAACTGGGAAGACAGAAGACACGTTGGCTAGATACCATCAAGAAGGACACGGGATGGGCATCAGGCAATTGAAAGCAGCAGTTTCTTATGTGATAGAGTGGCCTTTGTGCCCCCTAATGTTCCAGTGTCCAGTAGTGGCTGCTAACCCTGTAGCTACACCCTAGCTCTATGATCAGCCTAACTTCAGGGGGATCTTTCTAAAAAAAAAGGGGGGGGGGGAATTATCTAAAACAGGCAACCCTTTTAAACGTTGAGGAGTGCTCCGTATAAATAAAGTTTGGAGAAGTAATTCTGTTTTTCAAACTCATTTAGCGGTTTCTGCAATATATCCAGATTCTCCCGGTGCAGCGGCTTTTACATGCTTACAATTCAATCTTGGAATCAAATACAAAGATAGATCGATTTTGTGAGGTCAAAGAACTCGAAGCCGCTTTCTACCCCAAGAGATATGGCTGGGATGACAGCAGAATAACAATGGCTGCGATTTGATGCGGATGTTTCTTCTCTCTGACCTGTTACTGCAGCACGCTGTCAGCGTTACTTTATAGATGGCACCAATATTGTTCTTCGGAGCTCTGGAAATAACACAACTCAGTTTGGAAGAACAATGAAGAATTGCAGATGAGCTGTGAGGAGATGCATGGCAGTAACTCGCCTCCTCTGCAAAGAGAAATCTTCGTTATAGACAAATGAATCCTGAGTACCATAGTAAAAGGAGTCACAATATTTTCGTTACCTCTGCAAAGATAATATTTCACAAATCAGGACAAATGTGTGCTGGGCTTAAGAACGTGAACATGCTCAGAATTTTCCTCCTGTCGTCAAAGCAAACAGCAAATATGTAGGGTTTAAAGTAGGAGAAAAAGGTTGACTTTTTTCCCAAAAAATAGTGCCACTCTTATCTACTGGTTGCGTCTGGTATTGCATCTCACTCTATTTACCTTAATGTTGAGGAACTGTGCTATACTCCGCTTCTTTATGGTAGTCTCATAGAGATGAATGAAGTGGCAGCATGCATGTTCCATTCATTCAGGTTGGGCTACACGACCCTGATTGCAGTGAAGGCTCAGGGTCCCAGTGGTTGGATCCTACCATTCAGGCATTTATGAATAGGGTAGGTTTATAACTTTGGACAACCCCTCTAAAAGGATACACATTGTCTCTCCCCCATCCTACAATAAAAACCTACTTAAAAGGGTTTATTCTGATAAGAATATTTTGCACTATCCACAGGATAGAGGATAAATGTCTGATTGCTGGGGGTCAGACTGTTGGGATGCACTCAAATGCCTGATGTGATTGAAGTGACAGTATGCATGCTCTATTCACTTCTATGGGACGAAGGGAGATCGATCCGCTTAACTATCCTACAGAAGTGAATGGAGTGGCGGTTGAGCATACATGTAGTCACTAGATTCACATGGAGCTTTTGGGATGTGCTGTTATTGGGAGCATTGGGGGTCCCAGTGGTCGGAGCTCTAGAGATTAGATATTTATTCCCTATCCTGTTGTTAGAAATACATACCTTTTGTGGTAAAACCCCTTTAATCAATGGAAATGTACAGTACATTAGATGCTGTGTGCAAGCTGCATACTGTATTTTAGGGTTCTTTTCCTACCCTCTGCTGGTTTCTGGTGCACATTTTCCTTCTCTGTGCCTTCTGAGTGGGTGGGTTCTTCCTAGTGTGATGGAAGAGCTTTGTTGTATAATTTGAGCCAATCAGATGTCTTCCCTTGCTGTTCATCTCCAAAACAAACTTAGAGAAAAATACTGCAGCTTCATATACCTCCTCCATCTCCTCCTATGTACTGTTTTACAGTAGATGGATGTTTTTCTGGATAATTCAAGAATTACAAAGTTTAATGAATAAATTGTTCTACTTATGCAAAGAAAAAGAAGAAATGGTTGATAGGGACTTCTTGTCATATCTGTTTAGTCCTGTTAGTGAAACCAACAAATAGATACAGAGGCCAAGTGCAGGGACAGGCTGAAAGACATGTAATGCACAAGGGGTAACAGATGCTAGGGGTGAAAGACAATATAATAAACAGTGGAAGTAATGGAAGCAAGACCTAAGTTCTTCCACTATATCTGACCTCACTGGATCTGTCAATTTAGAGGAGCACCTGCCCTGAAAAGAGCGATCACATGGCTAGAAACTGACTAGATTCTCTTACTGTCCCTAGATGTAATTAGCAGAAAAGAGTAGATATAAGGAAAGGGCAAGACAGCTAAGATGTATAAGTGAACCAATTATGGAGTACAAGAGAAATAAAGATAGGTATTAGTGTATCTTGACGCCACCAGAAAGTACTGGTGGAGACAAGATTGACAGCTGTGTCACGCCCCCTGAATCTGATAGGCTGCTTAGCGGTCTCCCCAGCAGGTCCTGGCAGCCCAATAGAATGCCGCTCTCACCTCCTGCCTCGGCTCCCGGCAGTAATAGAAAAACGTGGCTGCTGGCTGCAGGGGTGCCTCCTGCACCGTGTGTAAGACTTTCCGCTCTCCCTGCTGCAACTTTATATTCCCCGGCAGCTGTAAGTTTGCACCTGGGGTCCTGATGCTGCTGCTGATTCGTGCCCGGCAGTTTGACTGAGGTGCCTTTTATCCCCACTGGCAGGCCAGTATCCATGGGCAGTCACGGCTCCCGCACCCCTCTCCAAGGCTCCCCGCTGCAGCTGTATACTCCCCGCAGGCTGTAGCGTCGCAAGTCCGCTCCTTGTACCTCTCCTGCTGTCGCCACTCACAAAGCAGCACTGAGGGCCGCCGGCTGCCACATGTGACCGCTGCTATCGTCCTTGCGGCTGCTCATGCACTGCGGGAGTAGGCAGCAGACACAGTTGCCGGACACAAGATGTGAGCGCAGCTCAGCGGCAATGCGGCGTATTGGGGGAGGAAATTTTTTCGGCCCACTGACGGACTCTATGGGTATCATTTGGGGCGCATACGGGTGTCAGAAACGCACAATACTGCAGGACAGTATGCGGAGCCCCGGAGGCCTGTATGCCTATTAGTGTATGTTGTCGTCAACCTTTCATGACTTTGCCGACTTCACCCAATCGGGAGCTAGGGGTTTGACAGGGGGGTTCCTGCATGGAAGACCTGTCAAACCCTGAACTTCCTGGTGGTGTCAAGATACACTAATACCACAAAGATGGGTTCCTGAGACAAACAGACAGAAATAATACCAACATCCAAAGTTCAATAACAGAAGACACAAAGAAGTATACAAAGGCTCAAAAGTACCCAATGTATAACAAGGGTATTACTGGCATCTTCTACAAGGAGGAGCCAGAATAAATGCCTAAAATGAAGCACTGATGATTAGCTGGAAGGGATAATGAACATCTCAGCCAGCCAATTCCTCGGCATCTAGTGCTGAATGCCACTGCACATGCACCACAGGCACATCATGTGGTCTGGCGCTGACATCGTGACATCACACGATTCCATTGATTCCATTGGATCCCAATAGAGTCCATTGATTCTATGACATCTCATTTCTGTGAGTTCAAGAGAATGGGGCTGAACTGCAATACCAGACACAGTCTATAGACAAGAGTGGCGCTGTTACTGAAAATAAATAAAGTCTATTTTCTATTTCATTCAACCGCTTTAATGGCTTTTTGGCAGAAAGTCAGCTTGTGCTCTATCTGAAGGATTTGGCCATTCATCATGGCTTCTTACTCCTGTGAATATATGACGGTGTATTTAATAAAATAGCTGCTCGATGCATAATTTTGTTTCATTATGCAAATTCTTCTTAGGAATAAAAATAGTTTTTCAGATTCAAGTGCAGCAGTTGTAAGCACTAATGTCACCTTGGGCTCATTACACTGTAATACTATTAAAACCCAACTCCCTTTTATTGCTGTAATCATGCCTAATATAATCTATAATGGTCCAATGTAATATTGTTACAGAGGCAAGCTTATCTTAATTTGAGCACGACTCAGGAGAGTCATTTGTATTAATACAGTTCTAATTGCACAATAGGTTTATTGGTTTTAGAGAGGATTAAGAACAGATATGTTAATGATGGAGGCTGTTCACTTCACTTCAGAAAACCATTTAACAGATTAGGGAACAAGTAATTCTGTAAAGGAGGCAACAGCCCTAATTTTCGGAGGAAAAACAACAGTATTTTATAGAACGGGTCCTGCTATGAGTTTCTGTTAGCCTCTACAAAATTAGCCCCTTTAGGGTTCTTTAACACGGGACGATCCATCCACAAACAGATGCCCAAAAAGTCGTTGCAAGGATAATCGTTCCTGTGCCTTTAAACAAGAACGAACATTGAATGGAGGCAGAGGGAGTCTCGGATCGTTCCGGCCCACCTGCCTCCATTCGCCGTAAGCAGGCAGTTGTTCATAAGTGGATGTCTGCCTGTTTACACAGAGCGATATATCATTCAGTATTCTGCATGCAAAAACTGAACGACGAAGTGAAAATTCTCATTCATCGTTCAATCGGTACATTCATTGAGGCTGAGAAAATTGTGCAAGATTTGTGCGTTGTGAGACACACAAACATGAACCTCTTTTTTTTAAATGGGGTCATACACATGAGTGGTGTTATCCGGCATTGGCATCGCAATGCGGGTAACAAGTAGCGGCATGTTCTGTCTAGCTGCATGATCTTGCATCGCAGCCCCATTATTTTCAATGGGGCTAGCGGCAGCAGCTGCGGCCCCATTGAAAGCAATGGGAAAACTCTGCAATCCTCTACCGTGGCTGTGACAGCCGTGGCGGAAGTTCCTTTCATCCCTGTAGTGATGCAAGGCTATTTTCACATGAAAACGCCTCGCATGCACGGGGTTTTCACATGATGGGGAGCATGATATGGGTCGTGATTTACAGCCTGATATCACGCTCGCCCGTTTGTGGCTAGACTGACACTGAACGATAATTATCATTCAGATTCTTGCTGGAATCCCATTGATAATTTGTCCATGTAAAAGTGCCTTTAGGTTAGCTAAATTATCCATTTCCAAATGTCTTTCTGTCTACTTTTTTTTTTACTTGTGTGAAAGCTGCTTATCTTGGTCCAGCAGTACAACAGAGATATTGATCACTTCTTAACTCAAGTGTGTAAGTTGTGGGTGTGGACCGATTGTGTCACTGACTGATTTGACTTTAGGCTAATTTCAAGAACACCTTTAAGAGGTCAGTGGCTCTCACCCTTTAACCGCTTTTTAGAGGGACCTGGTCTTTCGGTGTGTTTAGATGGAACGATTATTATTCAAAAAATCTATAGTGAATGATAATTGCTCAGTCTAAACGTGAGCCAACGACTGAACGACGAATGGGAATTGTTTGCTTCTCATCGGTCGTTCAGTTTCTGCAGGACTAAAAAGTATCGTTGGCTTATTCACTTGTCATTAAATGAGTCAATGAGGAATCTACCTGTCTAAACAGACTGCACTACCGCGAACAAGCTGATGATGATGTCACCAGCTTGTTCACTCGTGCAAACAACAATTGTGTCAACTAAAAGGAGCATTTGCTGTAGGTAACCCGTTGGACGATACCTCAAGTAGTCACAGTATAGTAACAACTGATCCAAATGGGTCAAAGGCACTGTAGCATGGTACCACAGGATGAGGTTAGAATAGCATCAGATAGGAGGCCAAGGTCAGGACAGGCAGAGTTCATGTAATACAGTAAGCAGGCAGAAAGCCAGGGCAGATAGCATTTAGGCAAGATGTAGATAGTAAACATAAGGACAGGCAAAGTATGAGAAAGCTAGATTTTCATGTAGAGGGTCAAAACCAGGAAGCAAGCAGGACAGAAATACCTTCATTGTAATGCTAGGAATCTCATTGCTCAGGCACTTAGCAGTAGAGGGGGATACCTCAAATAACCTGAGAAAAGCTGGGACAGACTGGGGACAGGAAAGCTGGGTGTGCACGCTGGCCCTTTAAGAGGTGGACTGAGCACGTGCATGCCCTACAGGTAGAGGCAACAGCCCAGGGGACATTGTGGTGTCTTCTGCACAGAAGGAGGATGCCCATGGCCTTGGTTGGTGGAAGAGGGAGATGAAACGAGGTCCCACAGTTGCTGGCCATAATTGAATAATAATAAGGTAACAAGACTGCAGCAGTTTATTGCCACAACACGTCACAGCAATGTCCATGATATCATACCCAACCAGGGTGTCATTCTAGAGGATGTCCTCCCCTCTCAAACTCGTGATGTTCCCACAGCTTGGTCCGTACCACACCCCAGGCTTGAAGCTCTCTCAGCTCCTTCTGAGCTCTCTCCCAGGGAGCCGCTCCCAGCAGCAGTGCGCCCGGAGGTTTTAACTCCTCCAACCCATACAGCTGTCCCAGTAATTAGCTTCAGTCTGCCTGTTTTCAGGCCCCCTAAAGGCCATCTTGTGTACTGCATGGCCACAAACCAAGTAATTTTTCCCTAAAAAATAAAAACATCACTTTACGATGAGTGTGCCCTTTTAATAAGCAAATCATCCAAATGCCTATTAAACTGGGATTCAATAAAAAATGCTCCTAATTGTCTTAATATTTCATCTTTGGCTTGTTAGCTGTGTAGAAATGTGCCCTTAAGTATTTTTTCGTGTGATAGCAGCTTATCTTGGTTTGGCAGTACAACAGAGATATCATTCTATTGTCACTGGTCCTGGTATCACAACACAGATTTGAGATAGGATGCAGACAAAAATTTACAAACACAATTTATAAAGGTGTAGAATCACCTTTCACTAGCTACAGATAACTAAAGGTGCATTTACACACACAGATGATTGCTCAAAATTCATCAGAAACTGACAGTTTTGAGCGATCATTTTGCATCAGCTACTAATGGGCTAAATCAGCCCTTTAGTACTTCATTGCATGTATTTAGAGAACAGCGGGTGGTCTGTTCTCTAAATACATCGCTATTGTTCTCCTGCAGGACAGTGGCTGTTAACAGCTGTTATAGAATGTTAGCAGCTGTTATCAGTGTGTAGTCCATCTTATCTTATCATCCTGATAAGTCAGCGATGGGCGAAAAGTGCGCGGTAAGTGCACGATGGGCGCACATTTACACACAACGATTATCGATCAAAGGATGGCTTTTGAGCAAATTTTGAGTGATAATTGGTGTGTAAAAGGGACTTAAATCCTAGGATCAAAAATGCTCTTTGCAGTAATGCAGACATGGCATTATCAATAATACAGTTTAAGGAGCAATCCCATAGACTAGAAAGATAACCTATGTAGCATAATGCACAGTTTGTGTATACAAGTTAGAGAAACCCTAATAACAATGTTCCTGAGATTTTGGGCTTGACTCTATTTAATATGACTTTCTCAGTCCACTCCTGAATACTCAAACTCAGAATTTGGTAACAGATGTTCAAGTAACAAGTGTCCAATGCTCACTAAAGTTGAGCAGATCTGTTGACTAACTATATAGTTCCTAGCAATGTTCACACCTCACAGCTTTACTAAGGCTAGCCTCACTTATTGTTTGTTGCAAGGAAATGCTCCGATGTCTTTGCTAGCCGTGGTGCAGCAACATAATCCCTCTATGCAGTCTTTACGTTGCTCCTGACTTGAGTTCCAGTTTCTTGGTGTCCTCACTCAGCGCAGCAGCAGTTCTTCTGCTGCCTTTTATACTCTAGCAGAGCTTCTTTCTGCAATCACCCACACACAGTGCCCTCAGCTGCACTTGGGCACTCCAGCAACAACTCTGCACTCTCTGCAGGCTATCAGACCTTTCCAGTAGCTGCTCAGCAGCCTATTGCACTTATTGCAGCTCAGCTCCCCAGCAGCACTTCTACTCGCTTACACAGTTCCTGTAGTCTCTCCTATGGTGCAGCAGGAAATTGTCCTTTTATGGTGCTTATATTTCACTAGAAAGTTCCCATGGGCATGCTCAGTTCAGTTTGGAGCGGCCATCTTGGTGCTCCATTGTGAAGCTTAGTACACCCTTTAGAGGAGCCCCTTACACTATCATTAACCCTGCTACTAGTGATCATGAAGTGACAGATCTCAATTTTACCGTCACTATATATACTAAACATGCAAAACAAGCTTTTTTTTTCACCAGCGTATATTGTTCCTGTTTCTATCATATCTGAAAATATATTTTATGAAGTCTGACAGCTAACAGTCTAAAAGTTGTTCTTTTAATTGACATTCCACAAAGTCCTCAACACTTACTTACAGAAAAGTTAGTTTTTCCATTTCCAGATTTCACATGTTGGCCTGTCAGTTTCTTCCTTTCTTCCCTTTGCTATTGTCAGTGTGAAGACTGCTTATATTGATCTGTCTGCACAACAGAGATGTCATTCTGTCATTAAAGCACCTTCTAGTGATAATCAGCTGAAGATTTAATTACATTTAGAACTTTAAAACAAAAGGTTTATCTTTCAGTGTAAGGCCTCATTAACAGACATTTGAAGTGTCAGATCCACATCAGGTTTCTTCTACATGAATTTGACACATTAACCCCTTAAGGATTAGGGTGTTTCGGTCTAAAAGGACCTGACACTTTTCAGGGATTTTACCAATGTGGTGGTTTTACTGCCCTATTTTCTTTTTTTCAGCTGCCAAATTATTTTTGTATGTGGCATATAGGGCTATTTTTAATAGATTTTTTCACAGAATTTTGTACGACGGTTTAGGTTGGTGTTGGTGGTGGGTCATTTTTATTAATTTCATTTTGCAATTTGTTTAAACTCATTTTTGTAACTATTTTTTAACATCTCTGTCTCCCATGACAGCATATAAGACCTCTGGGGGTCATTCACATTGTCTTTCTTTTTTGCTTCACACTTTTCCACTGTAGCTGGGTCATCCATAGGAGCCGCATCCATAGCCGCAGTTACAGGAAAACATCCCCTGTAATGAAAGTAGTCACTAGCAGAGCTGATCCAGATCTGCTAGAGCCCTGCACCTCTGCTGTGGCAGGGCACATCCAGCGGCCACGTGATTCCTGGGTCATATAGTGGAAGTGACAATTCTGCTTTTTCTATTCACTGCATACTGCAGTAGGGGCAGAGCTAGCCTGAGTGGATGTGATAACTTTAGCGTGGTCACGGTGGTGGCTACTCCGACTACAATGGCTACTCGTGCAGTTGGGGGATTGCAATATACTTCTATGCAGTTCATGTAATGTCAGATTGTGACACCAGTACCTTTTGGGGGTGGACACGCGTTTGCAATGTAGAAATAACGAGGCCAGTCCACGTAGATGGTGGTAAACCGAAGGTACACAGTTTACTCAGGGTTTGGCAAGATTAAATAAACAGTTCACACTTTGCAGATTTTCAATAAACATTAACTTCAGCAGATTCTCTGTTGGCAAGGATGACACACATTAATTTCTACACTCTCTTATGGAAGATAAGCCCGCCAGTTTCTGGGGGTTGCTTCGCATGGTTATTTGTGGAGGTACGGAGTGCCTGGTGCAAGGTTGACGGTACCCCACTGTCTCCTAATTATGCAGGGGCAAGTTACACTCACAATTCAGGATGAATCTTTTCATTCAGCTTCCACAGGGCCTGACCTGACTGTGGTTCCTTTCCACAGGGTTGAAAAAGGCTGTGTTCCTACTCCAGGCGCTGTCGGCTCCCTTCTCCTCACTGAGCTTTGCTCTGGAAACCTTCCTCCAACTCCTGACCTCAGGTGACTTTATAGTTGCTGCAGCTCCTCACTCTGCTGCCGCTCTCTACCTCCTCCAATGACTAACTACCCTCCTCTTCTTGTCATTTTTCCACACTTTCTTGTCTCCGCTGACTCACTTCTCCACCCAGTTTGCTTTCCTGGGCTTGACTCAACTCAACCCACTCTACCAATCAGGGAATTTAATAGCAAGCAGCCAATCAGGAAGGGTTGTTGTCAGGCAGACTAGATTTAGCCCGATATTCAGGGAAAGACAGTGTCTTTCTCCTGCAGCATGCCTCCTACGTTGCCTTAACCCCTTGAGTGGCACACCCGGAAATTTTCCGGGACGAGCTCCACTGCTCATAGCGACATAGCCCGGAAGATTTCCAGGCTATGTATCACTATGGGAGCTGCAGAGCACAATGCCACAAGCTGTGACATTGTGCTCTGCCTGCACTGTCCCACAGAGAACAAAGCAAGGGCTCTGAAAAACCAGCAGAAGATATTGCCGATATGCCGCAATCTCCTGCTTTGTTTACAGGTTGCCATAGAGACCATCGGCTTGTCAGAAGCAAGCCCATGGTCTCTGTGGCAGGGAGAGCTTGGTGCTTGGCTGTGAGAGGACAGCTAGGTACCTGCTCTTACAGCAGAGATCAGAGAAAACCTCCGATCTCTGCTGTGTTAACCCTTTACATGCGGCAGTCTATGTGACTGCAGCATGTAAAGGGCTGTCACTGCAGCATGTAAAGGGCTGTCACCATCGGACCCCCGGAATGTGATCAGGGGTCCTGATGGGTCCCTGTGGAAGTCCCCTAAAGGGACAAAAAATAAAAAAGTAAAAAATGATAAAAAAAATTATAAAAACACTTGTCTCCCTTTACTTTGTAAAAAATCAAAAATACAATCACACATGTGGTATCCATGCGTCGTAATGACCCAGAGAAGGAAGTTAATACATTATTTAACCCCTTAATGACATGGCCCCTTTTTTCTTTTTTCCCCCATTTCTTTTTTTCCTCCCCCCTGTTTAAAAAATCACAACTTGTCCCGCAAAAAACAAGCCCTTATATGGCCATGTCAACGGAAAAATGAAAAAGTTATGGCTCTTGAGACGCAACTGCAAAATTAGTTGAAATTCAATGATTAGACCATTATAAAAAACCTGCCCTGGTGGGCACGACAGGGTGGTAGGAAACCCGCCACTCAAGGGGTTAAGGGCTTGTAGCGAGGATTCAGAACTTTTTGACTCTATTGATTACCCTGTAGGACCCTCCAGGTCACTACAGTTCCCCCCTATTTAAAACACAGCCTTCCTTGGCATGAAGTTAAACCCGTAGGACGGAACAGATTACCTACCTAAGTTTATGACAGTACATTATTACTTAAAGAAGAATTAGAATACTTGCAAGTATAAACTTTAAATGGACACGTTGGGATAAGACTGAGTCTTAGGTCCTAGCTAGCTATGGGGCGCCTACATTATTCTTCTCCCCACATTCAGAAAAATTGCATATGTCGCATTGATGCATGAAATGATATTTCAGATGTTCTGTAAAGCAGGCAACCTGGAAGAGAAGAACTGAGAGGTTAGCAGTAGGCAAAGATTGCAACTCATAAGTCCTTTAAAAGTCCTGAAAAGGAAAACATACAAAAGTTTGCATTGCTGCGATTTTTATGTGATGCGATTTTAACATTAGAAAGTCCTATTGACATTTGGAAAAAAAAAACACAGCGAAATTACAGTGAAAAAAAAAACACTAGTGGGTAAAAGCCCTTAGCTAGCTGAAAGCTCTTTAGCTTTATCCAAGATGCGATAGTTAAAGCACTTTTTTTTTATTTAGCAACATAGAAAACCAGAAAGTGAATACGCACTTCAGGGTTGAGCCCCTTCGTCAGTTTGGCTGGATTAAACATGACAGGATGCATGGGAGTGACACAATTCCAAAGGTTTTTGGAAGTGCCAGAGGTCCTGTATGTGGCAGGGAAACAGGGAGGAAAGAGGTGCTTAAGCTCATTGAGTGCTATGTATCCTGCAAGAGAAAAGACAGAAGTGGTTAAAAACCACTTCTGCCTTCTCCTCCAGGTCCTTGGCTGTGACCAACAGCCGAGGACCCGAAATGCTCCTGCAGGAGCTTTAATCTTGCCCACACGTCTTACCAAACATAAATTCATGTCCACAATGGACCAATATAGACATATATTAAATCATAGACATATATTAAACCCGACCCCGACCTGCTACTGCAGGCACTTTAATCTTGCCCACATGTCTTACCAAACATAAATTAATGTCCACAATTGACCAACATAGACATATGTTAAATCACCAAAAGGCAGAGAACAAAAGAGAGAGCAAATAATAGTAACAGAAATATGGGGATGAGAACGCTATCCCTAATCAACTTTGGTGCTGCAGACCCTGCCAAGAAACAGGTAGATTGGCCTTATAGTGTGACTCTACGTCAGGAACCTAGGGGGCCTAGTCTGTCCCTAGATGGAAGATAGAGAAGATGTTTAATACAGAAGGAAGAGCAATATATACAATACAGTATTTGAATAAACCTCACACAAAATAAATATCAACAGGTACTTAGCTGAGAGGAGTCTGTGACCTCACCAAACATCTCAGGAAGAGCAGTAACTGGCGCCCATGCAGAGGCGGGCTCGAAATAAGTACACTTCCATTATGGCTAATTGGATTGCTAAGGGAAACACCACCCTGTTAGCCAATTAGTCCATAGACCACAGGAGATATGGTAGCGTACAGGCACATTATCTACTGAATCCACTGAGGGATTTCCAACAGAGACCTTTTGCAGTAACATAAAGAAAGCACTCAACTATATGGACCTAGGATGACATTAGGACATCATCCTAGCTCTTCTTCCTGATTGTGACCGACGCACCGCAATAGCCAGAAGCTAAGGTGCTAGAAGTTGGGTGAGCTGGTCAAGATTGATGAGTATGACTGACAGCCCTGATATCTTCTAGGTTGAATGCGAAAGTGTGTCTCCAGCCTATGTCACCTTTCCAGATTGCAGTGAAAATCCCTTTCTTATGGAATACAAATGTGTGGCCTGTGCAGGTTTTCAGTACATGGACCTCTCCTCCATCGTCTATCAAATTTTATGACCTTTCATTGTTAGGGTTTTTTCTGTACCACAATACTTCTGCTGAATGGATCCCAAAAGTCTTGTAAGACCACCCAGAAGTAAAGCAGGAAGCAATGGATGGGAAGGAAGGGGGATAAACATATAATGGTGTATATTAGGTATTGTAACTTAAACCACTCGGATTACAACATACAGAAGCCGTAATTTATATTATTATGATATCAGAGACTGGCTTTATGGCTTTTGTGGGTTAGAAGTAAATGTGAACCTCCTGGAAAACAACTTTTTCTACCTGCTGATTTACTCAAATTTTTGCAAACGAAAAGAAGGAACAGGAGTGTAGAATATTTCATAGTTAGAATCCTCCGTCGTCATCTTCAGCATTCATTTATCTGGCGAGGTTCACATAAACCCTCGTATTTCATTTTTCTCTTTTGTCACAGGAACAGAAAATGAAAATAGTGGAAGTGGTTGATGCGTCACATGACGGACATCAGTGACACCTGATGGGACCCTACTGACTATAATGGTGCAGACGGCTGAGGAGATGGTGGGGGTAGAGCTGTCACTTGTCACGGTGACTCTACCATCTCTCTACCTGTCCAGGCAACTGCTTAGGGGGAGACTGCAAGGGGAACAATTAACCGAGCTGCGGTTCAGAACTTACAGTTCGATGTCACGTGACGCCACTATTCCCTTCTCTACGGTAAAGCTGGATGATGGAATGATAGTCCACACACACAGAGTATAGTTGAAAACCAAGCCGGGAACAGTCGGCAATATTGCTTTACTTGAAACGCCAACACTAAACAGTCCAACAGTACATAGGCCAGAGCAAAACACCGGTACAGGCAAAGTTGGTGGTGGGACAGGGAGGCAAAACTCAGGATGAATATCGGGCCCACAGTCACAGTTATCTGTGCAGCTCCGCTCCTGGAAAACACACTCCTCACTCCGCCGGACTCTGAACCCATCGACACTCACGCTTACAGCCTCACTCAGTGTTGCACAGCTTAGTAGTCCCAGGGCTACTTTCAGGAAATTACTTGGCCTCTTCCATTATCCACGCACAGACCAATCAGTGTCTTGCATCTCTCTCTCTTGCAGACTAGACCGCTCTCTCTCACTGACTGATGAATGACTCTACTCGACTCTCTTGAATTCTACCTTGCAACCACATATATGAAGCATGTTCACATGACTTCCAACTCAAAACACAAAATGATACGTTTCCAGACACAGACAACACATTTGCAGACGTTAAGCCTCTCATTCCTGCAAACATTAGTACATTTAGCTAATTCACTCCACATTAAAGACGCTATACCAGACAAAGTACAAGACAATGCAATCTACATGTAGCAAATATTCTGGAGGGGCACCAGTGACTTGGGCCACCTCAATGGGGTCTGATGGTTTTTCATCATGATGTCCATCATTTTACCAGAAAAAATATTGCAGCATGCTGTGCTATGTTTGCATGCTTCTTTGACAGAATCTGCAATAGACAATGACACACTCATATGAGCGTAAGCACATTTGCTCGTGCCTTAGCCGAAGATTTTTGTGCACTAAATGATGCATGTTTGCACGCACATTGGTGTATTTTACTGTGCGGTTTGTGTCCGCAAGGCACAATGTTCATTTGCACGCAACAAAGACACACTGCTTGAAATGTCTAATGAATTCCAGATGTGCTATTTTTCCAGAAGAATTACGCAGCGTATCACACATCTCCTTGCGTTCTGCATGGTGCGCATTCGCGCCCATATTGACTTCTATGGGGATGCACACCAAAGGTCCCCATAGAAATCAATGAGGAGTGTGCAAATGCACAGGCAATATGAAAGAATATGCGTAATACGCTGCATACGTCTGCTGGAAAAAGAACACATCTGGAACTCATTAGACTAATTAGCCATTTCAATCAGTGCGTCTTTGTTGGCTGAACAAAAGAAGCCTTGTATGGTGCAGAGTGTTAAGGCAGGAGAAATGCAGTCCTATGCTCTCACTCTCCTGAAGGTTGTGGGTTTAATCCCCACATGGTTCAGGTGGCCAGCGCAAGGTCCATCCTACCAAGGTGGATAAAAGATGACTGGGGAAGGCAATGGCAAACCACCCCGCAAGAATAGACTGCCGAGAAAATGTCATGACGTGATGTCACCTTAGGAGTCAGTGCTTGCACCAGGGGACTTTATCCTTACGTAAGAGCGCAAATAAGGCGCTCGTAAGGAGGATAATGTGATATCAGTCTGAAAAGATCACAAGATTTTTGTGCAATGCAGGAATTATGAAACCGATGGTTTCCTTCACATTTGTGATGTTTTGTGAGAAACATACGATGTTGTGAGAAAAAAAGGGTTTTTTATCTCCCATGTTTTCATATAGAGCCTCCTCGCGATTTTTGTGCGATGCGATTTTAACATTAGAAAGTCCTATTGACTTTTGCGCTAAAAAATGGGGGCAAAATCTGCAGGAAAAATGCAAGTGGCAGCAAAGTTTTTGCGAGAAAAAGCAGCACCGACGCTCAAAAAGTTTTCACAATCGCCAGTGTGAGGGAGCCCTTAAACCCTTAAATTCTATGCAAGTGTGATGCATTTTTGTGAGAAAATTGCATCGCGGTACAAGCGATTTTTTTTTTATTGCATTTTTAATGCTTGTCAAAATTGCCTGTTGTTTGAATACAAAAAAATTAAAAATTGCATCACACTCACATGCACTTGCGAGTTTCATGCGAGTGCGATGCAATTTTTATCTCACCCGTAGTAAATAATGTGT
Organism: Eleutherodactylus coqui; assembly: GCF_035609145.1. Taxonomy (NCBI): domain Eukaryota; kingdom Metazoa; phylum Chordata; class Amphibia; order Anura; family Eleutherodactylidae; genus Eleutherodactylus; species Eleutherodactylus coqui. The sequence continues at coordinate 187,916,534 of NC_089839.1, forward strand.
GAGTTTTCTACGATCTCACTGAAAATTACAACATGGAGCCATCTTGCAGCATCTCTGTGAAAGGAAAAATGCTCATGTAAATAAACCCATTGGAAACAGTGGGGTTCATACATCGCATGAGTTCTGTGCGTCACACAAACGTATAGAATTCGGGTGATTTTCTCACCCGTGTAAATAAGCCCTAAGCGATCCATGTTCTCTTCTCCATTTATGCCTAAGGGCGCCTTCAGGCGACCATATATTGGCCAGGTGCCGATATACGGCGTCCGTCTCTTCAGTGGGAAGAGGCTGGAAGAGCCGGGAGCAGTGCACTGAGCTCCCACCCCCCCCCCCCGCCACTATTTGCAATTGAAGGGGGCGGGGCGGAGCTAAGTTCCAGAACTTGGCTTCGCCCCTGCCTCACCCCCTCCCATTGCAAATAGTGGCGAGGGGCGGAGAGAGGGCAGGAGCTCGGTGCACTGCTCACGGCTCTTCCAGCCTCCTCCTCCTGAAGAGAGGGACGCCGTATATTGGCACCTGGACATTATACGGTCGTCTAAAGGTGCCCTAAAGCTAAGGAAGGATTCTGAGAATATCAAAAAGTTCGCAATAAAATCATTTATTTTTGTTAGCCATTAAAAGGTATCATATCTACAAGATTACTTGGTTTCTCTTACTGAGGGCGCCTTCACACTTGCGATTGCGATATCGCTGCGTTTTTTTAGTGCGAATGTCAATAGGGCTTTCTAATGTTAAAAATGCATCACACAAAAATCACAAAGCACAAACATGCGATTTTTGTGTGATGCGTTTTTAACATTAAAAAGTCCTATTGATATTCACATTAAAAAAACGCAGCGATATCGCAATCGCAAGTGTGAAGGCACCCTGAGAACAATCACATACAGCTAAACTGAAGCTGTGGTCTAGCCTAATCACAGGGCATCCCAGCCAGCATTGCCAAACTGAATTATCCGTTTTTTGGGGCAATTCAACTTTTTAATGGACACATTGGAGAACCTTAACAAATGATAAAAATTACAAGTGATACATCTTTATAGTTCAGACCGTGTTATGAACCCATTACCAGCATTTACTATGAGTTATAGCATGATGATAATTACAGTCCTCATAACCTGCTCAAGAACCACCAACCTCAAAAAATCATAGACGCATCTAATATATTTCATGGACACTGGAAAAAAGTGCCCTATTTTTACTGACTGTCCAGCCATTTCTGCACGGTTAGCAACCCTTATCCCAGCAGGGGCATCATGTGATCACATTTTTTGTCAGGAGACCCTTCTAATAAAAATATGGATTGTCCAAAGTGGAAAACCTTTAAAGTGACCCTCCAGTCCTGAGGACAAAATTTGGCCATGCATCAGACTGGGGAGTTATAGTTCCTGGTTCCCTCTTCTATAGCCATACTGCCATGAATCTGCTGGTTCCCAGGGCCCCTCTGTAGTGTTTCAAGACACTGCAATCTGCTTTCAGATTGGCCAGCACTCCTCAAGTGAGCAGCACAGGCAAAACACAGCAAAGTACAGTGTCTTAGACTACCAATGTCCAACTAGTGCTCAGTGTATATTGGGTAGTCTAAGATGTGGCGTGGCGATCTTAGAACCCTGCAGAGGAACCTCAGAAACTTTCAGATCTGTGGCAGTACAACCATAGAGCAGGACAGTGGTAATATAACTCCCTGAACAAATTTTGTCTACTATTAATCATATTTAATGTTCTAGAAAGACTAGAGCGAATTCTTGAAAATTTCAGTTGGACCGTTCGCCAAGCTTTTGCAAAACGTTTGATTCTCGCTGAATTAGTTTTAACCGAATCAGAAGTTCACCAAAACCCCTAAATCTGGTGTATAACACTGTAGAAGAGCCATAAAAGCCCTCTATAACACTGTGAGAGTGTTATACAGGGCTTTTATGGCTCTTAGACATTGTAATACACCAGTGTTCAGAAGTAGTGTTGAGTCAACCAAAGCAGTAGAACCCTGTTTCGGGTAGAACCTTGCTAAAAGCTTGGTTTGGATTTGTGCCAAACCAAACTTCTAGGTATCTACTGGTTCAGTTCACTCAACGTTACAGACCAGTGACATAACTAAAAGAGGCTCAGATGTTCCAGTTAAAACCAAGCCATGGTGCCTGAGGACACCTCTGCAAATAGGAGTAGGGCAATACTATGAATAGCATATGATGGTTGGGCATTCTTGATTGCATTAGTAACACAAGTTACACCTCTCAAACTATGTTCCTCTATTCTACATAGGAAATGTGCGTACTATGTAACTCATTCATGCCACTAATTCCTATAGGCTGCCAAAATCAAGCATTGGTGACGAGTCTTCTAAGTATCATTGCATTGAAGTTGGTTCCATATGGATATATATGTTCACTTGCTTATTCTACTGTCCATCTAAGAATGAGGAATTATGGGCCCCTTGTTCTCGGCTATGGTGGAGGTCGCAGATGTCGGAACCCCTCATTCTGACTTTTATAATTTGGCTGACTGTGGTTGTCATGGGAAAGGCCCTTTCATGGTTCAGTTGCCAAAGTGGCATCTAGGTCACGTTTCAATGACCAAAAAGAACAAGGGACTATGATATCCTGATAACAGTGTGTGTGCAGGAAATGGTCCTTACTGTGTGTTCAACTGGCTATTAAAAATAGATTTCGGCTTTTCCTTTTTTTGAACACCTGGACACACAATAGACGGCCTCTAAGTAGGGCAGAGAAAAATTTTGGATGCGTGGGTGAGTTACTCACTCTTCTGGATACAGAATCAGGATAATAAGAGGAATCAGAGCATATATAATGAGTTCTCTGTTCATGGCCATTTTACTTGTATTTCCATCAGAAACAGCTTAGTGAAGCTCGCGGCCTCTTATTAAAGGTGTATTCCTGAGGTTTTTGAGAATCGAGATTTTGAAGTTCATAACACAATAAAAGTTTATCAGCCATGTATTGAGTATTGTATGTTTTTAGGTGTTTGTAAATTCATTAAAACTGTTTGGAACTTCATTCCCGTAATGCCTCAGGATTTCAGATTATCTTTACCATGGGAGGAGCTTTATTTTATCCCTATACTTATTATCGCCCCCTTCTGGATGATTGATGATTTTTACAAATAGCATGAGTTGCAAGAAAGTAAATTACAACTGCACTACTAAAAATTTTCTGACTAGCATGCCTCATATATAAACTGCTGCAGCCTGAAAATATCACATCACAAGGGAAACCCGAGTTGTCAATGGGGAACTTGGATAGGTATTAGATGATTCATTATATTCTACCATGGGAGGTCCTATTTTTAACCTGAAATATATTGGACAGCCCCTAATAATGGATCAAGGGGAAGGTATACGCCTGGAGTTTAGGGCAGAAGGTGTATAAAGATGTGCTGAACAATGGGACAATGTTACATTTGTAGAAGGCATCTCTGCAGCCCTCAGACATCTATGTCGATGCTTAAATAAAAGAGCTATGATTTTTTAAAAGGGGGGAGGAAAAAACAAAAAAGGAAAAAAAGGGCTGCATCTTTAAGGGGTTAGATCGTCATAGATACAGGGGTGGACAAAAATATAGAAACACCATACGAAATGCATGGGATTTTAATCATTAGCACAGAGCTGCCCTTTTGACCCCTGCTTGGCTGAGAGCTTTCCTGCCAAATTTTTGTTTACTTCACCTCTTGCCCTGCTCTGGGTGGTTTTGGGAACCAGCTGGTAACAGCAGCTAAGTGACTCAAACTCCTGACCAACAGAACCTTGTTGCTCGGGCAGATGTTCACTTCTGTCTGGCAGCATCTGTGTCAGATTACCTCCACCAAAATTGGTCTCTACATGTCTTATTGAAATATGATTTATAATCCTATGTAATTTAAAGCATGCATTTCGTACGGTGTTTCCATATTTTTGTCCACCCCCTGTAGTATGATGGTAGCCTGTCCTTCAAAGTTTTTTGTTTTATTCTCTAATAATTGGTTTTGTAGGCGTAAGCAGAGAAGTTGCTTCCTCAATTTTTAGATGACTTTTTGAAAGTCACCTAAAAATTTTCATGGCCCCTCTGATGTAGATTTATGTTGCGCTGTTTTTGTAAAACTCAGGAGAGCGCTATCATCATTAATTTAACAGCTTCACATTGATGTCAACGTGTCATATTAAAAAAGAAAGTAATTACCAATCTAAAATTATATAGTGATGATAAAGTGCACTTCATTTCTGCTTCCTTTTTCCCATTTTTTTGCTTGTCTCATCATAAAAGTACGCTACAAAGTAAAGATGTAATTTAACATGACTACACAATTACATTCACTTTGATGGTTGATCTCAGCATCTCGGCTTCTTTTTGTTATTTTGCAGTTATTTATGTGACTTTTTTTTACTGTATTTAAAAAAAAAGACATAAATGACATTTCTTTTTTTTTTTTTAAACATACAAACCAATAGAGGAAGACGTTTCAAACCCTATTCTTATAAAACCGGCAACAATACCATTTTTGTAGAATTCTCATTCCCTCGTTTACTTAGAGTCCCGCTACCTGGAGATAAAATTAATGCTGAGAACTAAGGATGAGCGAGTATACTCGCTAAGGCACTACTCGCTCGAGTAATGTGCCTTAGCCGAGTATCTCTCTGTTCGTTCCTAAAGATTCGGCAGCCGCCGCAGCTGACAGGTGAGTTGCGGCGGGGAGCGGGGCAGAGCGGGCGAGAGAGAGAGATCTCCCCTCCGTTCCTCCCTGCTCTCCCCCGCAGCTCCCCGCCCCGCGGCGGCACCCGAATCTTTCGGGACCAGCGGGGAGATACTCGGCTAAGGCACATTACTCGAGCGAGTAGTGCCTTAGCGAGTATACTCGCTCAACCCTACTGAGCACCAAAATATAGCTGTCATTTCCCATCCTCTAGTAGCCATGAGGGAACTCAACACTCATCATCTGAACTGAATATTCAACCAACCTACAAGTGGCGTGAAGCACAACGGCCATGAACTTGTGGGTCATGAAGCCACAAGTTAGACATTTATGAATAGTCTTGGTCAAACACACACTGGAATTCCAAAGGTTATGATTAGAGTAGGTGTCAAGATTTCCATAGACCTGAAATGTTCTACAATCATATGCAGCAGATTCATAGTCTTTGGGCAGATAATTGGGAACTGTAATGGCTCCCAATATTCGTCATCACCCAACATGTCTTAAAAGTGTAAGAGGCTAAGATAAACCAGAGTTGGTTGAACATATTTACATATTAATGCATACCTATTTGTAAGAAAAAGGAGTCATTTCCTAAGGCCCTTTCACTCAGGCCAATGTTCAGGCACAAATGTTTGTTCGCCCGATGTTTAGTCCATATGGATATGTCGACACATAGCTACAGGGCGCTGGCCTCCATCTTGTAGGGTGGGCTGCTATGCAGATGTAAACTGAGGGCTATAACGCCCTTTAGGTTTGCCCAGCTAGATGGTCTTCTTTCTCCATGCGACAGTGTCTTATGGAACTACATGAATCATTCTCCTCCCGGCTCTATCACTACGTGCAGGAAAGATAGGGCAGGTACTATGTTTTTTCGGCCATATAATTAACGGATGAGAAAAGAGCTAGTGAAAACGAAAGCACTGAAATCAATTTAAATTAATGGCTTTGTTTTGTCCTGTTATGCGGCCGTGATTATTTTGTCTGCGACTCAGTGTAATGTATTTGTGGTATGAATGAGTCTTCTTTGCACGGGTGCAGTTTATTGTACTTTTTGCCTTCGCAGGGCATGCTCATTTGCATGCTGCAGACAAACACGCCCCATTAAAGTGGCTATATAGCCTACTGAGTTCTAGATGTGTTCTTTTTCTCGTAGGATTGCGCAGTACTTCACGCATCCGACATTTACGCACCCCCCACAAATTTCTATGGAGACCTATGGTGTTCACAAAAGTAGAGCATGCTGCATTTTTTTGTGTGTGTGTGCGAAATGTACGTAAAGAAAAGGAAATGAAGACGAAACCATTAAAACCAATGGGTTCTATTCTGTGCGTATTGCATTCGCAAATTTTGTGTGCGTAAACATGCATGCTAAACGCCCGTGTGGAGCCGCCCTAGTGCAAGACAACACCTTGGGTCATTTTTGTATTAGTAAGGCTAATTTCACACAAGCGAGCACGATATCGGGCCGTGAAACTGGACCTGATATCGCGCTCGCCAACGAGTGATGTCTCGAGGCATTTTTGTGTTAAAACCGCCTCGCTTCGGGAAAATAGCAATCCTCCACTGCGGACAAAAGGATTGCGGACTGTTTCCCATTGTTTTCAATTGGTAAACCTTGCATTGCACCTCACAACTACGTGATGCTGTTCCGGCCCAATGGGTGATGCAGTGCGAGGCGTACCGGGGGAATGTCTAAAGATAGGACATGGCGTGATTTTATTTTTCTGCGGATCGCTCATGTCTATGACCCAATTCAAAAGAATGGGGTTCATATTCGTGCGACATTTGTGCATCTTGCAACACACAAATCTTGCGTGATTTTCTTGTCCGTGTGAAAACGGCCTAAATCTGGAATACAGATAAAGCCTGGCGCACTAGTAATGTTTGTAACCAGATGAGATTTCCATTCTGCAGTCTGCACTGCAAGATCTAATCTCTGCAATCTGATTGGAAGTTCCGGGTAACCGTTCATTTGCTGCTAAGTGGTGTACAACTCCTAAACTCCTTTCGAAATTGCTCAATAACCAGAGAGTCATCTGCTACTTAGCCAAGGAAAATGGCTGCCATATGGCGCCCTGCCGATGAGACGATGCAAATGAAACGTACACATTCTGAATTCACTGTTAACTATGGAGCTGTTTACCCAGACATGACCAATATATTTGTCGCGCTGATTTCTCGCTTTTCGTTAACACCTGAATCCTGTCCTCGGTTGACTGCACACATTCCAGAATAGGGACATTTCGGAGAACGTCGTTTACGTAACAATTAGCATTTTAATTCCGAATGCACCGTACGATGTTCTACTAGAAAATTACCTCTGAGCCGCAATCCGGAAGAAAAATTTATGATCACAAATGTGGATTTGTTTATTTATGCATATTGTATCTCCGTCAGAACAATTTAAATGCGTTCTTACAACTCCGGAGCGCGATGTAGTCCCCTGCCAAATTACCCGGCATCTGTTAGCAGATTCCACTTGTCACGGAACGCCATAAATCAGCGCACAGATATCTTTTATGGTGATGGTCGGATTTATATGTATAAGGGCTCCTTGAAACAACCGTATGCGCAAATGCGTACGTTACAGCGCAACAAATTTGCGTCGTGAACAAGGTTTGATGAGATAGATTTGCGCATAAACCAGTGCATAGTAGTATACTTTTTGTACACGCAGAACCTGTTTACATACATGTCTGCATGACGCACCCCCACCGTGATTTAAAAGGCTATTTAGCCTAATGAGGTCGAGATGTGTTCTGTTTTTCACGTAATTGCAATTTGTGCGAGCATTAGGTGCATATTTGCGCACCTCCCATAGACTTCTATGGGGGCCTTTGTGCAGAATAGAAATGGTCTTTTTTTTAATGCGCACAAGACACGTTGACGCAAACAAACCCATTGACATCAATGGTTCTTATACTCAGCGCATTGTACGTGTATATTTTGCACGCATAAAGACGTGTCGTCTGAAGCCGCCCTTAGGACGCTTTCACTTGGTCACAAAAATTGCGCAACATTTGTGCGTTGCTAAACAAATCTCGCATTACTATGAACTTCATTCCTTTGAGGGAACGCTAATAGATAGGACATGCCGAAATCAAAAGAATGGGATTAAGATTTGTGCGTCTCGCAGCGAGTGGAGCGGATGTCATACATGCTCGGTGCTGCTCGATTTATCTTCAGTGGGACTGCCGGTGATAGCTGAGCGCTTGTACTCAGCTATCTCCATCAGCCCCATTGGAATGAATAGAGCAGAATTGTGTATGATGGACTAACGCTCCATTCAATCACCTCCACAGTGCGGGGATGTGATAATAGTAAATTTTTGGAATAACCCTTTCAACACCTTTAAACTCTGCGAATAAACTTTCCAAAAGTTAAGCATCTGAACACTGACCAGTGTGCACAGGCCTATTAGTCATCTATCAACTTTACTAGATATTTAGAGTACCAAAACGTCTGGCCCTTTAATATGGCTGTGTATGGCCAATCAAGGAGGGTCAAAACTTTGGACAATTCCCTTCTTGTTAGGAGCCATTTACCAGCATGATAATGCTCGGCTGCACATACAAGGGGGTCACAGGAATGTCTACATAACATTACCACACATCTATGGCTGCCAGGTCACCAAATTTATCACCAATTGAACATATATGGGACCATCTGGGATGCCAACTTAAACAGCCTATGGGTTTGCACGATCTAGAGGCTCAGTTATAGCAAATGTGGAGCAATAAGCTGTAGGATACCTTACTGAACCTGTATACTTCCAAGCCCCCCATATAACATCTTGTATCCAAGCTAGAGGCAACCCAACAGGGTACTAGAGTCTCCATGCCCAACGTATCACATCTTTTATCCAAGCTAAAGGCGGTACAACAGAGTGCTAGAGCCTCCATGTCCTTCTGTATAACATCTTGTATCCAAGCTAGAGGCGGTACAACAGGGTATTGGAGACTCCATTCCCACCCATATCACACCCTGTATCCAAGCTAGAGGCGGCCTAACAGGGTACTAAAGCCTCCATGCCGACCTGCATCACGTCTTGTATCCAAGCTAGAGGCGGTAGAACAGGGTACTAGAGCCACCGTGACCCCCATACCACATCTTGTATCCAAGCTAGAGGTGGTACAACAGGGTACTAGAGCCTCCGTGTCCCCTCATATCACATCTTGTATCCAAGCTAGAGTTGGCCCAACAGTGTACTAGAGCCTCCATGTCTACCAGTATCACATCTTGTATCCAAGCTAGAGGTGGTACAGCAGGGTACTAGAGCCTCCATGCCGACCTGTATCACATCTTGTATCCAAGCTAGAGGTCGTACAACAGGGTACTAGAGCCTCCGTGTCCCCCCATATCACATCTTGTATCCAAGCTAGAGGCGGACCAACAGTGTACTAGAGCCTCTATGTCTACCCGTATCACATCTTGTATTCAAGCTAGAGGTGGTACAACAGGGTGCTAGAGCCTCCATGTCCCCCCATATCACATCTTGTATCCAAGCTAGAGGTGGCCCAACAGTGTACTAGAGCCTCCATGCTCACCTGTATCACATCTTCTATCCAAGCTAGAGAAAGTACAACAGGGTACTAGTGCCACCGTGCCCCCCGTATCACATCTTGTATCCAAGCTAGAGGTGGTGCAACAGGGTACTAGAGCCTCCATTCCCGCCCATATCACATCTTGTATCCAAGCTAAAGGTAGTACAACAGGGTACTAGAGCCTCCGTGTCCCCCTGTATCACATCATGTATCCAAGCTAGAAGCGGTTCAACAGGGTACTAGAGCCTTTATGTCTACCCGTATCACATCTTGTATCCAAGCTAGAGGTAGTACAACAGGGTACTAGAGCTTCTGTTCAAGGGGTCAGTTTTCCACAATAAATGATCCTTTTGCTCTGATACTGTAATCACTTACTTATATCAACGTTACAATCACACAGAGAATGTTTCATTCTGACAACTTCTAGGGTAGGGATTGGTTTTGACAATGAGTGTATAAGCAGCACAGTAATATAATAGCTTTATCTTTGTACCTTCGCTATTTTCAGTGTTACATAATGTAAAGTTCCACAAGTTTATTCGACCCCTTCCCCAAATTCCACACATTTTCTATGGATCAGAGCAGTGGCTTATTAGTGTAATGATATGTTCAGACTTCTTTTGATTCTTTTGGTTGCTGTTCTGCATGGCAAATCAAAGTTATAATAACTGGTTTATGCTGCATACTTCTCTAATGTGAAGTGACTAAAGAACTTCATGGTATAATGATCCCATTATTATAGTGCTGTGAACAGTTCTCCCATTTATTACTCTACTCATCTATATGGCTGCTCTTAAAGGGTCTTTCTACCTGAAGTTAACTTGAGTGACATCTTCAATTCAATGGTGTACATAGAGGAAAGAGGCTTGTTGCAAAGATTATAATGTGGCCCACCTCCTGGTGCTGCTTGACACTACCACACACTTAACTACCTGGGTAAAAAGACAAAATGCTTATTTGACCTTCATCTCCTTTCCATGATCCTTTTGGTTGTACTATGATAGGCTTGCAGGTGGATGGACCCCTAAGAATTTTGAATGGGGACACCTCTATTTCTCTATTTTGTGTCCACCTTTTAATACCATTATATAGTTTACATGTAGAAATAATCAATATAAATTAGATAACTTTGTAAATTATGTAATTAGATAATTATATTGATCCTGAGTAATGATGAGCAAACTTTTCAAAAGTTTGGTTTGACTGCCTTGCTGACCTTCAGCAAAAAGTTTGGTTAGGCCTGAGTCAATTTGAATCGAACCCGAACTTCACCAATCCCCTTAAAACTGGTGTTTCAAGAGCTAGATAAGCCCCGTATAATACTTAGGTCACCTTGGAGTGAATCTATGTACTTTTGAGCTGCTCTTAAGGCAAAGTTATAGGGGTTGTCTGAGTTGTAGATTCCATGTAAAACCCCTCTGCATATACTAATACAACAAATAGACATATACTCCCCTGTCTTCCACTCCTGCTGTGTCCTGCAGCGCTGCTCTGGGTCTCCCCTCTGAAGTCATGTTTACAGACAGCCCTAGCCTGTCTACAGAACTTCACAGGCAATCCAGTCATCACAGTCAGCGATCGATCACGGAACTTTGTTATTGACTACAGCACCTATGGCATCCAAAACCAGGCGGGACTGCACTGGTGGAGGACCAAGCAGCAGTGTGGGACACAACAGGAGTGGGAAATGTTGAGTAAAAGCCGATTCGTTATGTTAGAGCATGTGCAGGGTTAGAGCATGTACAGTAGAGAAGAATGAGCATACTCGCTAAGGACAATTGCTCGATCGAGCATTACCCTTAGCGAGTACCTGCCCGCTCAGGAGAAAAGGTTCGGCTGCCGGCGCGGGTGACAGGTGAGTTGCGGCAGTGAGCAGGGGGCGCAGGGGGGGAGAGAGGGAGAGAGAAATCTCCCCTCCGTTCCTTCCCGCTCCCCGCCCGCTGCTCCCCGCCTGCCGCTGGCAGCCGAACCTTTTTTTCAGAGCGGGCAGGTACTCGCTAAGGGTAATGCTCGATCGAGTAGTTGCCCTTAGCAAATATGCTCACTTATCTCTAATGTACAGCTTTTCCATGGAAATTAAAAACCCCTATAAAGTCAAAGTTAATGGTAGTAGCAGGAGCGGTGGTAGAACTATCTGCACCAGCAGTGGACAGGACAGGAGATCTCTGGTTGTATAGGCCTGGTAGTAGCAGCATGGGTGGTGGTAGACGTATCTGCATCAGCAGCGAATATGAGATCTCTGGTTGTGTAGGCCTGGTAGTAGCAGCATGGGTGGTAGTAGAACTATCTGTATCAGCAGTGGACAGGAGATCTGCGGTGGAGTAGGCTTGGTAGTAGCAGTATAGGTGGTGGTAGAATTATCTGCACCAGCAGCAGACAGGACAGGAGGCATGGTGCAGATTTTAACCACTGAATTCACTGACTACATTGCAATGAATGAGTTCCATGGTGAAAATCCATGCCATTTCTGCAACAATTAAAGCATGCTGCAGATTTCAAAATTCACAGTATGTGTAGTTTCCACTGCAGATATTTCCCACTGTAAGTGAATGGGGTTAGTAAAACCCAATTCACTTACATTGTACTGCACATTGCTGCGGAATTTTAACATAAAAACTGCAGCCAAAATTCTGTAGCATATCCGCGGTATGTGAGCTTACCTTTAGGCCGCTTTCAGACAATCGTATTTTAGCTACCAATTTGGTCCATCTTTTGTGGACCTTAATAGAGAGCCAATGTAAATCTTTGCATCTATTCACATGACCGTATTTCTCAGAGCCATTCTATAAAAATGCAGTATGACCTATTTTTCCCTTATTAGCCTCCATATTGTTATTCTTTCCTATGGGGTAAATATGGATCAGTATTTGCCTAGTAGAAGGCAAATACTTATTGAATACTGATGACTTACAGTTGTAATGTCATCTGTAACGGATCCACATTACGGATGTGATACAATACGCTCATCTAAAAGTGGCCTAAGGCAGCTAGTGAACAGTCAACTCTTGAAGTTGATGTGTTAGAAGCAGGAAAAATGGGAAAAAGTAAGAATCTGAGTAAGGACTTCAACATGGACAAAATGTAATAGTTTTCAAAAATCATCAAAGAGAAGGAAAAACCTGCAGTTTAGACTCAGCTTGACATTCGGTGCATTTTAAGGAGTTAAGCAAACATCCAACGCATCAAATCTGGCCCACCACCCAACTGTATGTGGTCCGCCAGCCCTGCAGCAACCAAACAGGCGTTCCACTCACCCAGCCTACAGCTCCAGTTCAGCGGCAGCAGTGCAGAGTCTACAACCACTGACCTCTCCCCCTCGTGTCTGTGTGTGACATTCTGTATGCAGCGCAGATGCCAAGGAGAGAGATCAGCAGTCACAGACCCAGCAGCAGCTGCTGCCACCGGACCGGAGCTGCAGCCTGGGTGAGTAGAATACCTGTAGGGATGCTGCCCAACCAGAGGCCAATATGGGGGTCACTGTTACTACTGGGACTGCTTTAGGGAACACTATTACTACTGGAGCCACTGTGGGGGGGCACTATTACTATTGGGACTGCTATGGGGTCACTTATTACTACTGAGGCCAATATAGGGGACACTATTACTATTGGAGCCATTATGGGAGTCACTATTACTACTGGGGTCACTATAGGGGACCCCATTATTACTAGGGTCACTATACGGGGCACTATTGCTATACAGACTTAAAATCAGCACTTTGAAGGCAGCCATAAGCCTGATGTGGCCCTCAGTGATAATTAGATAACTAAGTTCAGTTGCTATGGAGCCCTTGTGAACATGTAGTAGTACTTTTAGACAAGTAAGTTATATACTTAACAAAAGTCAGCCCTTGTGATAGAACAGCTCGTGTAGCGGCATTTTAATGTCCATTGTTAGAGGTGTAATTTATGATGACATTAATCAGAGCTGGGCAGTGGTTCAGTAATCTATTGAAGGTCAGCAATGAGCGGTACTCATAATATATTCACAACCAACCCTATCAGCAGTGATGAAGGTGAAATTTTAAGAGCCTACTTCCTCCAGATACAAAAAAATCAATAGCATCAGTTTTCTCCTTGGTGGTTTACTGTACAGAAAGGGTTAATAGTAACATTGTTGTGGCCAGGTGCAGACTTTAGCAGGAAGACAGTGGGAAACAAGATGGTTGTCAACGGCAGGTCTACTGTCCCTTCCTGGAACATCCAGATGTGGCCAAGCCCGGCTGCGTACAATAGCAAGAATAATAATAGTAGCTACATAGGCTAGAATTTGAAATGTCTTCATGACGCCAGTATCTTTTCCATGAAGCGTGCTGGTGGCGATGGAATAAAGAGTCCAAACCAGAGTTGATAGAGTAAACAAAGGTACACAGTTAACTTAACACTTGACAAGTCAACAACAGTTCAACAACCTTTCTTCCAGACAAGTATTTGTGGAGAAATGATTGGAATCAGGCAGGCTCATTTAGATCAGTTAGGCTCACGCTTGGCAATAGCCTCTCTCCTCTTAGTTCTGAAGGGTCTGCCCTGGCTAAAATTCTATTCTCCAGCAGGGATGAAAAAAAACCCTTCCACTCTGGCCTCCTATACTGAGCTTAAAGAAGTTTTGTCATTAAAAAAAAAATTCTATACTCACCTATTCCTCCCCAGGCAGACTCCTTAACGTATCTTCTCCTCACTGATCATAACCAGTCCCCCGTGTCAGCTCACCGCAAGTCGTCTGGATTCTCTTCTCCTTGTTATGAAGTTAGTATTCTTCTTCTAGTAGGTCAGTGAAGGTCATGTCCCTGTTACGTTAGGTTCACTGGCTAGGAAGGAATGCTGATCTATTGAAGATACAGCATGCATGAGCAGTCTCTGTAGTAGTTCGGCATTCCCAGACAGACTGGAATTTAGCGTACATTGCCAGGCAAGAAGATGACTGCCTGTGAATGTATGTTATGTCACAGGAAGCAGAAAAATCAGCCAGCAGGACATGAGATGACCCCCCCAGGACTGCAGGAGACAGGGGAAGATAGATGAGGTGAAGATCTGGTAAGTAGACTGACAGGGGAGGGATAGATAAGTTAAGAACTTTAGTTTTTTTAATGACAGAACCCCTTTAACCAATGCAATAGGCGTGACATATTCTGGCCTAAGCCCGACTGGCTTAAGCTCCACATCTGACCCCATCTTCTTTTCACCCCACTAACTAACTAATTCTCTCCTCCTCTAAAACCAAAACTAACCTCTACAGTTATACCTCCAACTATATTGTCACTTACAGAGATAACCAAGGGAACTGTGCTATCTCTGGTGGTTCCACTGAAATAGTTGAACGGTGCTGTGGCCGTCTCTTCATTTGTTCAAAGATTCTCAGCATCCCAGTTCTTAGGATTGATGGGGTCCCAGTGATCGGACCTCCACCAATCAACAGGTTATCCCCTATCCTGTGGCTAGGGAATAACTTGTTTTCCTTGGACAACTCCTTAACTATACCATCCATAGTAGTCTAGGTAGATGAAGGGGTTGTTGAAAACATCTCTGGTGTTCTAAAGTGGTGAAGGGATTATAGCTTAAAACTCACTACAGGCTCTGGCACTGAACATGCTCTGACAGCCTATTTCAGGGTGATCTTGTTTTGGCTGTCCGCTGCAGCTGACAGAACTCTCTCCCTCCCCATGGCTGTTGGCATCCTCGTGGTTACCATCTTTTATGTGGCAGATGTTGCACTATCCCTCATGTCACTGCCCATTGGGCATGCTTGACCCACTTCTTAAATAGCAAGTGTATGCCCCAGCTTTTCTGTCAACAGCACACCTGAGCCATTCCTAAGTTATTTAAAGTACTCTCGCTACTGCAGAATGTCTGAAAAATTGGTTCCTAGTAGTTCTCTTAAAGGGGTTGTCCCGCGCCGAAACGGGTTTTTTTTTTTCAAACCCCCCCCCCCCCCCCCCCCCCGTTCGGCGCGAGACAACCCCGATGCAGGGACTTAAAAAAAAAACCGCTCAGCGCTTACCTGAATCCCCGCGCTCCGGTGACTTCTATACTTACCGGTGAAGATGGCCGCCGGGATCTTCTTCCTCCGTGGACCGCAGCTCTTCTGTGCGGTCCATTGCCGATTCCAGCCTCCTGATTGGCTGGAATCGGCACGTGACGGGGCGGAGCTACACGGAGCTACACGGAGCCCCATTCAGAAAAGCAGAAGACCCGGACTGCGCAAGCGCGTCTAATTTGGCCATTCGACCATTTTAGACGGCAAAAATTAGACGGCAACCATGGAGACGAGGACGCCAGCAACGGAGCAGGTAAGTGAAAAACTTTTTATAACTTCTGTATGGCTCATAATTAATGCACAATGTACATTACAAAGTGCATTAATATGGCCATATAGAAGTGTATAGACCCACTTGCTGCCGTGGGACAACCCCTTTAAGCGGTACCTGTATCCTACTTAATCTTTGCTTTTGACCTTCTGCTTGACTACCCAGCTTTCCTGAACTCCAGCCTGATTTTCCATGTTGCAGGAACTCCACCTGTCCTGACCTCAGCCTGTTATACTAACTACATCTTTTTTGTTGCTTCAGCCATCTGGGTCAGCTGCCACTGAACTGAGACTACTCCTGGGAAAATGACCTGATGGTTCCCTACAGCGAAGACCTGATAAATCTAATACAGGGGTTAAAGGATGTACACTAGAAACCTCTTAGAGCAACTCACAGGGGTAGCTCAGAATCAAATCTGTCAGTGGGTCACAGCGGATTCACATCACTGCATTACAGATATATTTCTTGGGTCAGGAAGGGTATAATTTCTCCTTAAGGAGAGCACCTAGAAGGTGAGTAAGGAGACTTATAAGGCCACCCATGCCCCTATGGAAAATATGCAAATGAAGAAGATGGAACAATACCTCTGCAGTGCCACCTACTGGAAGGCAGCATTCCTGCACGTCAAACTATTTATACAAGCCTTATAACAAAGACTGGGAATTGAAAACCAAGCCAGAATAACCATGTGCAGACAGCTGTTTTGGGGTTTTTGCCCCTCATCGGTGTGCAGTAGGTTTCTGGCTTGGCTAGTGAGAGGCCTATGACATGGATTGCGAAGGATATCATCTCTCCTTAAGAAGAGCACCTAAAGGGTGTGGGTATTATTGTATCTTGACGCCACCAGGAAGTCCTGGTGGAGACAAAAGTGACAGCCCAGTGACGCCCGATTTCTGATGTGGATGTACACGGCTGCAGCGGCCACCACTGTCTGCATGCCAAGGAATAGAGGTGTGTGGTCCACGGAACATCTTTGTGCCAGGGGCTTCCAGGGTCCAGTGGAAAATACCGTGAGATGCCTGCCTGGAGGGGCAATGTCCCCTGAACATCTTCCTGACGGGGCCTGCCAAGCAAGTTGCTATCAGCGTGTATTGCATACACATGCTGCTAGGACCTTCAATAATTCCGCCAATCGGGAGCTAGGGGAGTGACAGGGGCGTTCCTCCATGCAAGCCCTGTCAAAGCCTAGCTTCCAGTGGCGTCAAGGTACAATAATAACGAAGGTGTGTAAAGAAACATCTAGAAGTTGTGTGAGGAAACTTATAAGGCCATCCATGCTCCTCTGGGAAATATGCAATTAAGTAAGATGGAACAACACAGCACCACCTATTGGAAGGCAGCATTTCTACAAGTCAATGTTAGACTTTTTATATAGGTCTTATAGCAATGACTGGAAATTGAAAACCATTCTTACTCTGTTTTTCTCTGCTTAATCACTATAGAAGCATTTTGGAGGTGCGAGGTCACAAGCCCTGTGACCGTGGGCTCCTTAACTTGTGTCTACCAACGAACACAAATTTATAGTGATGTAGGTTTTCGACTCCACCTAAATTCCCACAACAAACCGCTAAATCTCATGAACATATGGCCACAGTCATCACGTGTCTAACTGTAAGGCTAGAGCTACACAACAAGTTGGGTCACTGATCCCATAGATGGCGAGTAGTGCTTGTGAATGTGGTTGCATTGCCACATGCAACGTGATCTGCTGTATTTTTGGTTGCAGATTACAAAACGCGGGCAATTTTTTCAGCATGCAGATCCATGCGAGTGGTATGCAACTGCAACTAATTTCCAACACTTTGGTGATTAGGTGTCGCAACCTTTTCTACAATCAGGATTGCAAGCAGCCGCGGTCCGACTGAAGTCCAAAGGAGGTCAGAGACCCCCACCGATCAGGAGCTATCTCCTATGCTATGGATAGGGAATAACTTGCAATCTTGATAAAACCCCTTTAAGATGTGCACTTTAATGTTCTGCAGCAGCTGAGGTCTGCGTGTTAGAATGTATTGTTCAACAGCTGTGCAAATTATAATCTGCAGGAGTTGAGGTATGCATTATCACGTTCTGCAGCAGCTGAGGTCTATAGTATAATGTTCTGCAGCATTTGAGGTCTGCACTATAATGTTCTGCAGCAGCTGCGGTGTGTTATGTTTTAGAACAACTGTGTGCATTATAATGTTCTGCAGCGGCTTATGTGTGTATTATGAGGTGCTGCAGCAGCTGGTATATGTAGTATGAGGTTTTGCAGAAGTTTCGTTGTGTTACGATGTTCTGCAGCAGCTATAGTGTGTATTAAGAAGTTCTACAGAGGTTGATATGTGTATCATGGTGTTCTGCAACAGCTGAGGTGTGTATTACAACATTCTACAGCAGCTGAGTTATGTATTGTGAGGTTCTGCAGCAACAAAACTATACAGGGTGTCTCAAAAGTGTGGAAACACCCATAAAGAATGAAAACAGTTTGGCAGATGGTGATACAATTTTGCAGACAAACTACGGCAAAACCTGTTAGGTCATGTCACCAAAATGACGGCCATTTTGAATGCCACCATCTTGGATTTTTTTTCCAATAGGATGATAGGTGTATGATATATCAGACTGGCAGAGAATTTCACCAGAAAAACAATGGTGTGCTTCGTTTTAACATAACTGTATTTGTTCTCATGTTAACACAGTGATTTAATTACAGACAATGTAAATGATGTCATAATCTCAAGCAGAACATGTTAAGATTGTCCTTATGTCAGGTGAGTGAAGCACACATGTCATCACCGCAGATTTCAATCAATGCCACCCAACCAGACCTCCCACTACCCAAAGTGCAGTTGCTAAACGTCTTTCCAAATTCCAAGAAACGGGTTCTGTCTCTGATAAACAAAAATCTGGATGACGAAAAACTGTTTCTGATGCTTCATGTGCGGCAATGATACATGTGCCTTGTTCACCTGACATAAGGAGGATCTCAGCATGTTCTGCTTGAGATTACACCAACATTCAAATTGCTGGTAATGAAAAAAAAAATTGAGCTAACATGAGAACAAATAAAGTTATGTTAAAACGAAGCACACCATTGGTTTTCTGTTGAAATTCTCTGCCAGTTTGATATATCACACACCTACCTTCCCGTTGGAGTTGAATCCAAGATGACGGCATTCAAAATGGCGTCATATTGGTGACATGGTTTAACAGGTTTCGCCCTTCCCCCACAGCTTGTATACAAAATTAGATTACCATGTCTCAAACGTTTTTCATTCTATATGGGTGTTTCAACACTTTTGACACCCCCTGTATAAGGGATGGAATAGGGCACGCAACACACTGCAAGCCGCATTCAATTCTTCACCAAAGTCCACTGGTTACCTGCAGATTTTGGTGTATGGAATCGAAAATGGCTTAAAACCTGCCTGCAACTTTGCATCAAAATCCCCAATTAGACTTATAGACTTTGCTGTGGAATTCCCCATCAGCGCTTTTTGCGTTCCCTGTGATAGGCCCCCTATAAAGACTGCAGCTGCTGAAGAACCTCATTTTTACAAAGAAAGGAAGCACTGGTCAATCATTGGCTCCATATGAGGAACCTCCTACAATAAAGAATTGTAACAGACAACTTCTGCAGGAGGAGATAAGCAGAGCCGAAGTAGCGCTGCTCATCTTTGTATCAGGACTTGATGATCACACACAATATGTACTGACAAGTCGACTGACATGTATTACATATTATTCCAGTATATCCTTTCATGTTCTGTGTGCCCGACACAATGTTGCCGTAGACTCATGCCAGCCAGCGTTTCCTGCGTGGCTTTCAATAAATCAGTATTATCCTCCGCTGGTTATCATCACTCATCAGCTCGGATTTTTCATCTGGCTCTATTCCCTTTTTGAAGCCCTGGTATAAAGCAGGAGAGATACTTGGGCTGCAAACATTGGAAAGAGTTGATAGAGAAGAGAGATCACACATCCCGAGAAGGAACAGGGCGCAAGATTTATAACGACAGAGCAGAAAATCCAAACACTTTCTTGCATTTCACAGACTGTAATTTTGCCGAGAAGCCGAAGGCGTTGTGTGTTTTATATTACGCAGATCTCAAATTGCTCAGGAAATTCCTATAAATGTGTAGCATGCAATGAGATAGCATTTTTAATGTGTGTGATATTAAAGGGGTGAGAGCATTTACATAAAACGTTCCTCTAGGCATGTTCTTCTACGGCTATTCCTTAGTGAGAGATTACCGGCTTGTTCAGAGCAAAACTCTTTTTTTTTTTTGTATCAGTACCATACTGAAACTAAATAACGCACTGTGATCCTCTGTTACATGTCAGGAGACGCAATGCTGGCGTGTCTGGGTGAGGATTAATAAAAGAACTGCACTCACGAGATAAAAAACACTGTATATATATATATATATATATATATGTATATGTGTATATATATTGTGAGGGGTTAGCGTTTAGGATCGGTAGCAACCTGGGCATAAGCAGTCAGAGACAGTGACACATAGGATAAAGTCTTTAGTCCAGGCTTTGCCTGGGTTTATTTCCAAGCAAACAAAAGCAAAATACAGGCCTTAACATCAGGCAAACATAACGTAAATCCTGCTCGTCTGAGCACTTACTATACAGGTAGTGTCCCTGTCTACGTACTGGTAAACAAATGGCTCCTGCCCACAGCCAGCCAGGACTCTCAGACCTGCAAAGGTCTCAGCTCAGCTCCTGGCCCTGTAGGCCCAGGCTTTATAATGCCTGGTACCAGCCCCACCTGGTACGTGGGAGTGACCATCCCACCCTTCACTTTGGTCACTCCAGGAAAAGCCGGCCCGGATTATGCGGCTTGGAGCCACCTACTCACTACAACGTGTTAGTGGCCTAATGCTACTAACATTAAACTGCCGGCTTCCTCCACCGAGCCCAGGCTGCTCGGTGGCACGTATCTGCCCAAGCGCTCCCCAACGCCTCATAGGAGAGCATCCTATGCGAAATGTAACGGCCCTCCAGCACTTTGCCGGTCACTGTCTCACATACCCTCCCCCTCTGTTCGAGCCTGTGGGGTCGGACACCTTTAGCCGCCATGCAATGCGTCCTTGACAAGGCATCGGCATTGCCCTGTAGCTTTCCTGCCCTGTGTTCAACAGAGAAACTGAAGTTTTGAAGTGTCAGGAACCACCTGGTGACTCTGGCGTTTCTCTCTTTTGCCTGTGACATCCAGGTTAAGGGAGAGTGGTCTGTGACCAGCCTGAAGTGCCGACCTAGAAGGTAGTATTTTAAGGATTCAAGGGCCCATTTGATGGCTAGGCACTCCCGTTCAACAATGCTGTAATTTTTCTCAGGTGGCGTGAGCTTCCTGCTTAGATAAATCACGGGATGTTCCTCTCCCTCTACTTCTTGGGACAGAACTGCTCCCAGTCCCACGTCGGATGCATCTGTCTGAACAACAAATTCTCTTTTAAAATTAGGTGTGACCAACACTGGACGTCTACAGAGGGCCCGTTTTAACTCCTGGAACGCCTTTTCTGCGTCAGGGTTCCACTTGAGCATGACTGACTTACGGTTCTTGGTCAAGTCTGTTAGGGGTGCTGCTATGCTAGCAAAGTTTTGCACGAACCGTCTATAGTACCCTACAATGCCTAAAAAGGCTCTCACCTGCTTTTTAGTTGTGGGTTGTGGCCAGTTCTGAACGGCTTCAACTTTATTGACCTGGGGTTTTATAATACCCCTACCTATTATATACCCCAGGTATCGTGCTTCTTCAAGACCCAGGGCGCACTTCTTTGGGTTTGCTGAGAGCCCTGCTTTTCTAAGGGAGTTCAGTACTGCCTGTACCTTGGGTAGATGGCTGTCCCAGTCTTCGCTAAAGATGATGATATCATCTAAATATGCTGACGCATATTGACGATGGGGTTTGAGTATGATATCCATCAATCTTTGGAAGGTTGCTGGGGCTCCATGCAAACCGAAGGGTAGGCAGATGTACTGAAACAACCCTTCTGGTGTAGCAAACGCAGTCTTTTCTTTCGCGCTTTCTGTAAGGGAAACCTGCCAGTAGCCTTTAGTAAGGTCGAGAGTGGAAAAGTACCTGGCATGACCCAGTCTCTCAATTAACTCATCCACTCTCGGCATTGGGTATGCGTCAAATTTTGACACGTCATTTAGCTTCCGGAAGTCGTTACAGAAGCGCAGAGAGCCATCAGGTTTTGGTATCAGCACGATAGGGCTGGACCATTTGCTTTTCGACTCCTCAATTACTCCGAGGTCTAGCATTTTCTTGACCTCTGAGATGGCTCGTCTGCGGGCTTCTGGAACCCTGTACGGTTTCAACTGAACCTTTACCCCTGATTCCGTTATAATGTCGTGTTTTATAACACCAGTACGCCCTGGTATATCAGAGAACACATCTGAATTACGTTGTATAAATTCCCTCGACTCTTGTTGTTGGGATTTGGACAGGGACCCTGATACACACACCTCTGGGACCTCACCATGGGGGGGTGCTCACTGCAGTCAGGGCTTCTCTGTCCTTCCATGGCTTAATTAGGTTTACATGGTACAACTGTTCTGGTTTCCGCCTACCTGGCTGGTATACCTTATAATTTACCTCTCCAATTATTTCATAGGGCCCTTGCCATTTTGCTAGGAATTTACTTTCTAGGGTGGGCACCAACACTAGTACCCGATCCCCAGGGTTGAAGGTTCTCACCTTGGCGGACCGGTTATATACCCGGCTTTGGGCTTCTTGAGCCTGCTGTAAATGTTCTTTAACAATGGGCATGACCGCCGCAATTCGATCTTGCATGAGGGATATGTGTTCAATAACACTCCTGTAGGGGGTGGACTCGTGCTCCCAGGTCTCCTTAGCTACATCAAGGAGCCCTCAGGGATGTCTACCATAAACTAATTCAAAGGGAGAGAACCCAGTGGAGGATTGTGGGACTTCACGGATTGAGAACATTAAATATGGCAGCAGACAGTCCCAGTCCTTCCCATCCTTATTGACTACCCTTTTTAGCATGCTTTTTAGGGTCTTATTAAATCTCTCAACCAGACCGTCCGTCTGTGGGTGGTACACAGACGTCCGTAAGTGCTTAATATTCAGCAGCTTACACAATTCCTTCATGACCTTTGACATAAAGGGGGTTCCTTGGTCCGTCAGGATCTCTTTTGGTATGCCCGTGCGGGAGAACATGTGAAGTAGTTCCTTTGCAATACCCTTGGATGACGTATTGCGTAAAGGAACGGCTTCGGGGTAACGGGTGGCATAGTCTACAACCACTAATATATGTTGGTGACCCCGGGCAGACTTTACCAAGGGCCCAACTAGGTCCATAGCGATCCGCTCAAATGGCACCTCTATGATGGGCAAGGGCACTAAGGGGCTCCGGTAATGGGGCATAGGAGCTGTTATTTGACACTCCGGGCACGACTCACAGTAACGTTTTACATCACCATGTACCCCCGGCCAGAAAAACCGCTGAAGGATGCGTTCCCTAGTCTTTTCGCTCCCGAGATGACCTCCCAGCACATGCTTGTGCGGCAGGTCTAAGACCATCCTGCAATAAGACTGAGGTACCACCAGCTGTTCCACAACCTCCCCACGGACCTTGTCAACCTGATACAACAACTCTTGATTGACTGCCAGGTGTGGAAACACAGTATCAGCCCCCGGGAATTGAGGCTCCCCATTTACTATTTTAACATTTTCCCTGGCCTTTACTAAGGTGGGGTCTCGGAGCTGCTCAGTTCTGAAATTGGCACGTGAGACCTCTAAGTCAGGCATAGCAACCACTTCGTCCTGTACCTCTGTCTCACCCGCTAGTACTGTTAAGGGAAAGTTATCCCCATTCTCTTGGGTCACCCCTACTGCTGGAACCGTACCCTCAGGGTCAAACGGTTCTGGACACACATCATACACATTTGCATTATCATGAACCTTATTTGCAGACGACCCTCGGTGCCGCCACAAGTCCCAAAATAGGGGAAAGTCTCTCCCGAGGATCACGGTGTGCATTAAGGATTTGACGACGCCCACCTCATGGGTGGAAAGTCCACACGGAGTCTCAAGTCTTACAAGGGCAATAGGATACTCCTTGGTGTCCCCATGCACACAAACAACCCCCATGCGACGGCTGGTGAAGGTTGTGGGATCGAGCAGGCTGGAGTGCACCAGCGTAACCAAGCTCCCTGAGTCCAGTAGAGCTGTCACCGCAAAGTCATTCACCTTTAGGTGACATAATGGTCGATCAGTCTCTGACACAGTCTCTGCAGAACATACTGGCCGTGCGAACATCGACCTCCGCCGGGCAGAGTCACAGTCCAGGGGTTCCACAGTGAGGGGACAGTTGGCAGCAAGATGCCCGGGCTCATGACAGCGCCAACATCGTATGGAGGCCCGGTCTCCTTGGGGTTCTACCCGAGACCCGAATGTCCATTTGGGGCTCCTCCTCTGCCCCAAACGATCCCCCTCTGAGCCGCCTCCCCTTGGGACACTTTTGACACCCCTTACATATGGAACAGTCTTACCAGGGGCTCCAGCCGACTTGCTGTTCCCGGGGTTGGGACGTCCAGGAGGCACGGCTTGCAGTAAGTCCTCCGTGGCTTTATACCTCTCGACGAGGCTCACGAGTTGGTCCACGTCCTGGGGACCTCCTTGTCCCACCCAGCGCTGGATTGCGGGGGGCAACGAGCGGATGAACTTGTCCAGAACCACTCTTTGTACGATCTCCGCCGGGGACGACTCCTCTGGCTGCAGCCACTTTCTCACCAGGTGGAACAGGTCGTACATCTGGGAGCGAGCTGGTAGGTCGTCCGTGAAAGTCCAGGCGTGTACGCGTCGGGCCCGCATATGGGTGTCCACGCCCAAGCGTGCCAGGATCTCACCTTTGAGCTTCTTATAGTCCTTGGCATCCTGCTCCCCGAGGTCAAAGTAGGCCTTTTGGGGTTCTCCCGTCAGGAAAGGCGCTACTACCTCAGCCCACTGAGGCGCCGGTAACTTCTCCCTCTCGGCCACTCTCTCAAAGACCGCGAGATAGGCCTCGATGTCATCGGTGGCCGTCATCTTTTGTAAGGCCGTCTGTACCGCGGTACGGGTGGTGGGGAGCGAACCAGACGACCTCTGCACACCTGCGCCAGGAGAGCATTAGTCTCGGCCTGAGCTCTCATGGCCTCCTCATGGATCTTTTGCTGGGTCGCCGCCACTTGTTGCTGCTGGGCCAACGCTTGATGTTGCTGCACGTTCATTTGTACCAGCTGCTTTATCAGTTCCTCCATCTTGGCAGTATCTGATGGCTGTGCCGTTGCAGCTTTCACCCAGGACATGGGGGTTACAGCACTCTCCAGTCATTCTCTCTTGGGCGGTTGCCCTTAGCAATGGTTCTCCAGCTGCTGCAGCAAAATGTCCATTAATTGGTGTATGTCTCTTTAAGACGGCTGCCCGCATCCAAACACCATATGTGAGGGGTTAGCGTTTAGGATCGGTAGCAACCTGGGCATAAGCAGTCAGAGACAGTGACACATAGGATAAAGTCTTTAGTCCAGGCTTTGCCTGGGTTTATTTCCAAGCAAACAAAAGCAAAATACAGGCCTTAACATCAGGCAAACATAACGTAAATCCTGCTCGTCTGAGCACTTACTATACAGGTAGTGTCCCTGTCTACGTACTGGTAAACAAATGGCTCCTGCCCACAGCCAGCCAGGACTCTCAGACCTGCAAAGGTCTCAGCTCAGCTCCTGGCCCTGTAGGCCCAGGCTTTATAATGCCTGGTACCAGCCCCACCTGGTACGTGGGAGTGACCATCCCACCCTTCACTTTGGTCACTCCAGGAAAAGCCGGCCCGGATTATGCGGCTTGGAGCCACCTACTCACTACAATGTGTTAGTGGCTTAATGCTACTAACACTAAACTGCCGGCTTCCTCCACCGAGCCCAGGCTGCTCGGTGGCACGTATCTGCCCAAGCGCTCCCCAACGCCTCATAGGAGAGCATCCTAGGCGAAATGTAACGGCCCTCCAGCACTTTGCCGGTCACTGTCTCACAATATATATATATATATATATATATATATATATATATATATATATATATATATATACATACATACACTATCAAAAAATCTAGCCCCTAAAAGGAGTTGTCTATTAAACTCGGCATGCATTTACATCTCAGGCAGATATGTAAATGATGAGAGTTGTGGTGGAACCTAGAGACCTACCTATCCCTGGAATGACAAATGATCCAAGCTAGAGGACAGGACACAGCTCAAACTAACTCATAGAACAGGACTGTTCACACCTGGTGTCAGGAAACCTACGCAGACACTGAACATGTTGCTATTCACACTAACACCCCAGGGACATGCACGCAAGATAGTACAGGACTGTTAATACACTTTATCTGGCACCTGTACAGACCCAATGAACACCACACTGTTCACACACGTCTGGCCACCTGCGCAGACACGCACCACACATCATGCCTAAACTCAAAACCCCAGGGTGACAGAGAAACCCAATACAAGAACCCCACTAAGAGCTCATATACATCAAGATAAACCATTGCCAACACAAGTGTCCTCACACCAGGGGGAAAGAGTCAGACACTGTACTGACATACAGGAAACAGTGTCAGGCATCGCCCATCTGACACACACATAAGACATCAGACGGCTGGAGGCCGCACCTATCAAAAGGAAGGGGAAAGGGGGTCTGCATAAGATGCAAACAGGGGCTACAGATGTCCTGACTGTCCTCAGGGAAGGTGGGAGACACACAACAGTCTAGAATGCGTTAGAGAAGCTTGCATTTATGTGCAGCAGACCAGGTGGATTGGCTGAAGAATACCAGACAGCTCAATTAACCCTCACCTGTGAAGATGTGCTCATGGAAACCTGTAGAACCACAGTCCTCAGCCCCACAACCTAACACTAGGGGAAGATTTTTATATTTACAATGAATGTATGTATATATATGCCAAATTACAGAGAGGATGGCAAAAACGAAAAATGTAAATAGCGGAAGCTATCATTGGCTGTCACCAGATTCCTGAGCATGTAGGTGGTCAAAAACTCTCAAGTAACTGTGAAAGATCTGCAGCAATATTTGGTGGCAGCAGGTGCTGAGGTTTCTGTTTGCACTGTAAGGTGCATACTAAGCGCTGTAGGTCTTCTTCTTAGAATTTCAAGCCATACACCTCTACTGACCCACGAGAATAAGAAAAGCCAGCTCCAAAATGCTCAAAACCATAGAAATAGGCCACAGAAGTTTGGGGATTCTGTTCTGTGGAGCGATTAAACAAAACTGGAACTTATTGGGCCTATGAACTAGAATGAAGCATATGCTGAAAACAACCCCCTGCCTACAGTGAAGCATGGTGGTGACTCAATGATGCTCTAGGGCTGCTTTGCAAGATGGATTCAATCACTTATCAGGAATTCCTAGGAGAAATTGCCATGCCTTTTGTGAGGAAGCAGAAGACTGGGCGCCATTGAACCTTCCTATAGTGTACCAGAAAAGCCAACCAAGACTCAGCTTCAGAAGAAGTCCTGGAAGATAATGGTGTGGTTCTCACAGTTGCCTGACTTGAACCCCATAAAAAATCTTTGTGGGATGTGTAGTACCCCAGAGTTGGGTACTCCAGCACTTTCTGTGTAGATTACACTGTTAGGGCTCCTACCCACTTGTGTTTTTTTAAGGGCTCCTGCACACTGGCGAAAGCAATATCGGGATGTGATTGACGCCCCGATATTGCTCTTGCAATCCTTCTGAAGCCCTGGATGCAATGTGTTTCCACAGGACTGAAGGAATCTCCTGCTGTGGCTGTCACACAATGGCTTCCAATGGCTCCATGCACATGTCCATTCTTTTTGCGAATCCGCCCATTGCTCCCAATGGGGCCAGCGGCAGCAGCACCAGCCCAATTGAAGTCAATGGGTGAGGATCGCGATCCCCTGCTACTGCTGTGACAAGGATTTTCAGGGGGGAGGGGTGGAAGCTTAAAATACAACCCCCGCCCCCCCCCCCCCCCCCCGAGAATAATCAATAACTGTAAAAAACTAAAACTAAAAAAGTAAAATACATCACCTTAGTAGCGCTGTCATCTCCGGCGCATCTGCTTGCAGGTCCCTGCACTCTTCTTCTGCTCCTCTTCTGGATGGGGATTGAAAATCACCACCTCCTGAGGCGCTGCCTCTGATTGGCTGAGGGCTGTGACCAATCAGAGGCAGTGCGCAGCTGTCATTCACCTAACAACAGTCAGGGGAGTGGTTAGCAAGGCTTAGCAAAGAGTAGAGGGCCTGGGATTGGTAGTTGAGATCTCCATTACAGATTGAGCTAGTGCGGTAGTATAAAAGAGAGCAGTGGGTGGAGTTAAATCAGACTTCCAAGCACAGAGCTAGGCTCAAGCTTGAGAGAGGCTGGGGAGGAACAAGGAGAAAGCCAGTGCGGTGGGAAGTGGAACATCAAAAGTGTGAGTAACCAAGGACAAGTTGTTCTGAATAGTTAGCAGTGGAGAGAGATAAAGAAGGAGAAGGAAAGGAGTTTGGCCAGGAGAAAATTGCAGCAAGAAGCTAGTACAGACAAACAAGTCAGAAACAGTCAGTTCATTGTAATCCCAGCCAGAGAAGCAGAGCTGGAGTGTTAAGTCAGGAGGTCAGGAAAGGGGAAATTCAACCCTCACCTATCAAATCTATCCAAGTATTTTTCTAATGTCAAGTTGTCTTCATCTGCCTCAAGTAAATGTTATTCAAGTTGTGTAACTGCTGCCAAGCAAAGAACTCTCTCTCTCCCTTCGAATAAAGTGATTTACCAGCTAAATCCTGCTTCCTGGAGTAACTTCCCACCATCTACACTGAGGTACCACACTACACCCTCCAGAGGCAAGGTCTACTACACGCATTTTTCTTTAGTTCCCCACTTTTGGTATTTATTAATTTTTGTTCGGGACAGATCCCTACCCATATACGGACTGGTGTCATGACAAAACATCATCTTCCCCTACTCGAATACGCTGGTAGCATCCCACTAGGGCATCACTATCTTACTTTGCCCGACCCCTGTGGGCAGCGCGCAGTGAGAACTGCCAAAATGTACCACTGTTCATGTGGCAAACTGCATTAGACCACAATTGTCCACATTTAGGGTAGCAGCAGAGCCACTATTGACTACTATCTAATTCCCTGCTGCCCATCCCCCTTATCGCTGGTCTGCACTCAGTCTTGCTGCTTGCTGCAGATGTGAAGAACTGGAGGCCATTGTCCATGATGACACATCACTGCTGTAGCCTGAGGGCTTATTCAGATGACCATATTTATGCAGCTATTTAACCGCGTTAAAAAAATCGGCAAAAAACACGCGACCCTGCGATGCACTGGATTTCATTCACTTCATTCAGATTATTTTTTTGCCATGTAAAATAATCGTGGCGGGAAAAAAGTACATACGCGACCGGTTTCAGTCTTGCCCTATGTTTTTCCGTAATACCTAGCAAGCTCCCTAAGGCCTCATGTCTACTAGCTAAATGGAATTGCAGAATATGCAGCAGATTTTGCCCATAGGGAATCATTGGCCATCCGCGGGTCCATTAAATTGATTTTTGCACCCGCGGATGGCATTTTAAAAGAATTGCGTTTTTCACGTGCGAGAGAAAAAACGCGGCACGCTCCATTTTGCCGCGGATTCCGCGTGGATCGGCAACATTGCTATCACATTGATAGCAATGTGTGCGGATATCTGCATTAAAAAAAAATACCATTTAAAACAAATCCGCGGCAGATTCAGCGCGGATTGTATTTTTCAAGTGCACATGAGGCCTAAGGCCTCATCTCCACGTGGAAAAGATGATTTAAAATCCGGAGCGTTTTTCCCGCACGTGGATCCGCGCCCCCTAGGGATGCATTGGACACCCGCGGGTAGTTAAATACCTGCGGATGTCATTTTCCCCTTGAGGCGCAGATTGCGTGTGCGGGGAAAAAAAACCGCGACATGCTCCATTTTTGTGCGGGTCTCCCACGGGGACGGCTCCCGCAGACTTCTATTGAAGCCTATGGAAGCCGTCTGGATCAGCGGAACTCCAGTACCAGAATTAAAACTTACCTGTCCGGACGCTGCGGATCTTCCCTCCGTCACGGCCGGATCTTCTTTCTTCGGCCCGGAGGAAGATCCGCAGCGTCCGGACAGGTGAGTTTATTCTTATTTTTAGCCTCATGTCCCCGGGAAAGGAGGGACCCGCTGCGGGATTCTGCATGGAGAGTCTGCGGCGGGCCTGATTTTCCCCGTGGACATGAGGCCTTAGACTTCTATGGAATCTGGAAAAAAGGGAGGGGGAGGGAGTTACCCAGCGTCCAATACTGAAAAAAGAAGACCGCTGGCCCTAATCAAGCATTATTGGTCATTCCGAGCATTTTATAGGGATCATTGGTTTCCATTTCTTTTTCCTGCTTTTTTACATGCACGCAGCAGTACCCAATGTGAATGGCTTGTATGCACGAATAAAGATTGGGATTTAATCGGGTCAAACCTGCATTCATGCTCTTATACCGTGCATATGGGCGAATGTAAAAATGCATACGCTGGTGTTAAAAAGGTCTGAAGAACAGAGACTGGCCGCAAGATCAGGAATGTGTGACTGATTTTTCTTTTTTTTGCTTTGGTCCATTTCCCTGTGGGATCACTGCTGCATTCACTTTTATGGAACAGAGGGAGAGCAATGCACTCGGCAATCCTCCACTATCCCATAGAAGTGAATGGAGTAGTAGTCATGCATGCGCATCACTGCTCCATTCTCAAGAGCATTCGGAGTGTGCAGATGTCGGGATCGCTGTGTATCCAAGCATTTGGACCCCTAGTTATCAAACAGTGAACTCCTATCTTGTGTAGAGCGGATAAATATCATTGGTGGGAAAATTCTTTTAACCCCTTTGTGACGGCCCCATTGCCTTTTTACGTCCTAGCTAAGTTGGCTTTAGTCCTAGAGGACGTAAAAACATGCATCCTCTCTAAATTTATGCCCTCTTAGTTGAGGACATGACAGCTCCATGCTGTCGGTGCCCGCAGGTAGCCGACAGCATGGAGCTGTCATCGTGGGATGCGGGCAGTCCCACCCGGCAATGCGATCGGCGCTATCCAATGAATCCAATAAAGTGGAAAAAAGTTTTTAAAAAGTTAGATATTCAGCTGCCCTGATGGGTTGGATTCATCAGGGCAGCTGAGATTACTCACCCGCCTTGTTGGAGGTGTCCCGCAGTGCACTGGTCCTCCGGGACCCGTCGCCGCTCTTCTGCGCATGTGTGCCAGATGCATGGCATCACGCACATGAACAGAAGGCCGGGAGCCCCGGCAAATTTAAAATCTCCTGGCTCCCGGCTCCTGAAGGTAGCCGGAAACTAGGAGAGTCACCGGGGACCGCGGTGAGCGGTCCCCGGGCCCGCGATCGCCGCTATCCAATGGATAGCGGCGATTACAAAAAAGTTTTTAAAAGTTTTTAAAGAGTGCCAGTGTCACCTCCTCTCATGGATCCGATCCATGAGGGGAGGTAAAAATACCTACCTCGGGTCCTCCGCGATGTCCTGGTCTTCCGGGACCCAAAGTCCCCTTCTACACATGCGCACCCGATGTCAATCATCGGGCGCGTGCACAGAGGGGCTTGAGCCCCGGGAAATACAAAATCCCTCTGCTCCTGGCTAGCATGTATAGCCAGGAGCAAAGGGATGTCACTGGGGACATGATCACTGTTATCCACTGGATAACAGTGATCATTTAAAGTAATAAAAAGGTGTAAAAAAGTTTAAAAAAAAAAGTTTTTAAAAGTAAAAAAAAGTTTAAAAAGCTTACGTTTCATCTCCCCCCGCGGATCATATCCATGAGGGAGGATGAAATGACGTACCTAAGGTCCCCGGATTTATCCGCGAACCTTCCCCTAGCTTCTGCGCACGCGCCCGTCACCAAAATGGCAGACGACTGCGCAAAAGCCGTGGTTTGCCAGGGTCATTTTAATTCTCCCTGCTCCTGCCTACAAAATTTAGCTGAGAGCCTGGAGATTTCACGGGGGGCCCCGTTGAGTGGTTCCTGATGTGTTCGCCGTTATCCAATGGATAATGGCGATCACATAAAAGTAAAAAAAAAGGTGAAGCTTCATCTCCCCTCACCGATTCGATCGGTAACAGGAGATGAAACTTTTTACCGGAGGCCTCTGTATTTGAACCCCAACGTCATCCTCCTCCGTGAAGCTTCCCGGATTTTGCAAAATGCCGGACACATGCGCAGAAGGCGGGGAGCTCACGAAATTTGAAATCTGCTTGCTCCCAGCAACCAACGGTCGCCAAGAACCTGGAGCAGTGACCTCGTTGAGCGGTTGCCGGTCACGTGATACAAAGGTAGCGATCTACCTTAGGCCGGTCTCATATGACTGGATAGGAATTACGGATTTCGCATGCGTCTGAGCTGCGGTAATACGCAGATCAATCGCATTGGATTACACAATTCCGCGTAATCCACTAGCAGAAAAGAGTACACAGCAGGTTCTATTTTACTGCGGATATCCGCAACATAGAGCCCATTGTGCTCCATCGTCGCGGATATAGCCAGAGCACATACGCAACTACATTGTGTACGGGCTGTGGGTACCTGTGTCATCGCTAAGCGATGGTGCGGGAAATACAAACAAAAAAAGTGTACTGTGCATGACCGCCTTTGTGAGTACGTAGTTATGCGCAGTACATTACGTGGCCGTACGCAGGGTCACAGCCGGGCTCACAGCTAGGATCTACTGTGGGCCTTCTCAAGTGGATTCCACCTATGGCTGCATGAGCCCGGCGTTATTCAGACCGCTACCTGTAATACATATTTTACAAGAAGCCCTGGGAACGCTCTCCTTCCTGCAGTTCCAGGAGCAGCTTGTTGAGCGCCTTCTGTGTGAGACCGCCGCACCTCCGCAAGCTTACGAAGCCTCACAGAGCGCCACTTTTTACTCCCCATCCCTGGCACTGATGTCAAAAAATACCCCCAAAAAAGCATGAGAGGAGGGGGATACACGGTTTTATTGCCCCATGTGCCCATCCCAACCAGCCTCCGTAATTACTCCTGTATTCGGAAATACCACACAGTTCACATTATTACTTTTATCTAAAATTTGGGGAACGCCGAAAAGGGTGCAGAGGGGGGGTATTTTAAGGTGTCAATTTTTATTCTGTACAAGTCAGCAATGGGGCCTGGAATTTATTCAGTTGTGCCCTGCAATCCAACGGGTGTTCCCTGCATTATAGGCCTTGCCATGTGTCTTGTAAGTAGATTAGGGCCACAGCGGGAATGTTTCTG
Source organism: Eleutherodactylus coqui (assembly GCF_035609145.1). Lineage (NCBI taxonomy): Eukaryota > Metazoa > Chordata > Amphibia > Anura > Eleutherodactylidae > Eleutherodactylus > Eleutherodactylus coqui. Next base: position 187,949,359 of record NC_089839.1, read on the forward strand.
AACACGGGACAAACGGAGGGATCCATTTTGGGGTGAAAGTCTATATTCCTATGTACACTGTACAAAAACAAACTGTTTTCAAATTGACAAAATTGCCAAAAAAATGAAAATCGTATTTTTTTCCTTCTGCTTTGCTTAGATTCATTCAAATACTGTGGGGTCAAAATATGCAGTACATCCCTAGATAAATTTGTTAAGGGGTCAAGTTTTCAAAATGGGGTCATTTGTGGGGGTTCTTTATAGTTTTGGACGCTCAATGGCTCTACAAGTGGGTAATGGGGCCTGGAATTTATTCCGTTGTACCCTGAAATCCAACGGTGCTCCTTCCATTATAGGCCTAGCCATGTGTCCTTTAAGTAGATTAGGGCCACGAGGGGTATGTTTCTGAAAACGGGACAAACAGGGGTATCCATTTTGGGGTGAAAGTCTTCATTCATTTCTGTGCTGTACAAAAAAAGCTGTTTTTAAAATGACAGAATGGCCAAAAAAAACGAAAAATCTTTTTCCTTTTGCTTTGCTTGAATTAATTCAAAAACTGTGGAGTCAAAATGGGCAGTACACCCCTAGATAAATTCATTAAGGGGTCTAGTTTTCAAATTGGGGTCATTTGTGTAGGTTCGCTATGGTTTTAGATGCTCAAGAGCTCTACAAGTGTGCTATGGGGCATAAAAGGCCTTCAAGCAAAATTTATGTTCTGAAAACCACCGACTACTCCTTTCATTTTGGGCCCCGTTGTGCATCCAGACATAAGATTAGGGCCACAATGGGTATGTTTCTAAACACGGGACAAACAGGGGTATCCATTTTGGGGTGCAAGTCTTCATTCATGTGTGTGCCGTACAAAAAAAAGCTGTTTTTAAAATGACAGAATTGCCAAAAAACCAAAAATCACAATTTTTCCTTTTGCTTTGCTTGAATTCATTCAAAAACTGTGGGGTAAAAATAGGCAGTCCACCCCTAGATAAATTTGTTAAGGGGTCTAGTTTTCAAAATGGGGTCATTTGGTGGGTTCTCTATGGTTTTGGCCACTCAAGAGCTCTACAAGTGTGCTATGGGGCCTAAGATGCCTTTAAGCAAAATTTCTGTTCTGAAAGGCTCTGAATACTCCTTTCATTTTTGGCCCCGTTGTGCATCCAGACATAAGATTAGGGCCACAATGGGTATGTTTCTGAACACGGGAGAAACAGGGGTATCTATTTTAAGGTGTCAATCCTCATTTTCATGTGCACTATAGGAAAAAATATGTCTTTAAAATGACATATTTGCAAAAATATGACATTTTATTTTTTCTCCTCTGAATTGAATTAATTCCTGAAAAAAAACTCTGGCGTCAAAATACTCATGACACCCCTCAGTGGATACATTAAGGGGTGTAGTTTTTAAAATGGGGTCATTTGTGGGGGTATCTATTATTCTGACACCTATGAGCCTTTGCAAACTTGGCTTGCCTTAAGAAAATAAAGTGTTCCTCAAAATGCTGAAAAGTAATGTTACATTTGTACGTCATCAATATGGTTAAAAAAAACACAAAAGTTTTTCACATGTGCATTCAGAATAAAGTAATCAGATGGAAAGATATATCTTAGCAAAAATTTGTACAGTATGTTTGGACATATTTGAGATATTACAGTTGAAAACGTAAAAAAATGACAATTTTTTCAAACTTTTACCAATATTGGTACTTTTAATAAATATTCATAAATTCTATCAGTCTATTTTCACAACCTAAATGAAGTACAACATGTGACAAAAAACAATGTCAGAATCACTTGGATATGCAAAACCTTTACGGAGTTATGCTATGTTGAGTGACACGTCAGATTTCCAAAATTTGTCTCCGTCACTAAGGCGCAAACAGGCTTCGTCACTAAGGGGTTAAGGCTACATTCACATGTGGTGGTTGGAGTAAAAAGCTTGACCATCACTGCACCATGATAAAATTGCATGGCAATGCATGTTTTTTGCTGAGGTTTTAGAGCAAATACAGTTTCATAATTGTGGTATAAACCACCAGACATCAGGACAAATTTGTGTTTCTTTACATGTGACTTGTTTACATGTGGGTATTGTTTGGTAAAGGAATTTTTGCGGGGGCAGCATCACTGTGTAGGTACCGTGTAGTCCTACTTTGTGGACAGTCTGCTGTGAGCATTACACTATCCTACCTAAAGTAATTGGCCTCGTGTGAAAGAATCAAAAGTAGTATTTATTTCCACATGTTACTACTTAGTGGGGCTTTTTTGGCCCTAATAACATCAGATACATCATAATTTCTACTAAAGTCTGAAACACTTTAGCTGGTATTTCCCTCCATTCATCCTGCAAAGGCCTAGTGAGTTTTCTCAAAGATGATGCATCAGTCCATTTACAATAGTGCACAGAACGTCGTCATTGGACAGTTGACCAATGGAAGAACGTTCTATGGGGTGACAAATCACACTACTGCATCTTCACATCAGATGGACATACCTGGGTTTGAAGGATGCTGGGTAATGTCTTTTGCCTGCGTGTGTTGTGCTAACAGGTAAGTACGGTGGAGTTTCCATCATGGTCTGGGGATATTTTACGTGGCATGGTCTTGGTCCATTGCTTGTAGTGGTAAATACCATGAACACAGAGGTGTATCTTGACATTCTAGACAATAATGTGCTGCCGACAATGTGGTAATACTCTGGGAATGGTCAGCCATACTTCCAACAAGACAACGCGGCTTGTCACAAAACCAACATTCTTTTACGTTGGTTTGAGGATATGGACGTTCCACGATTGGACTGACTGCACAGAGTCCCGACCTAAACCCTACTGAATATCTTTGGGATGAACTGGAACGTCAGGTCAGGAAATATGAACAGCATCCATCTTCTATGAAAGAACTCTGCAGACGTTTGCAGGATGAGTGGAGGGGAATACCAACTGAAGTGTATCAAAGGTTAGTAGAAAGTATGACATGCAGAGTAGACAATGTCATTAGGGCCAAAGGAGCCCCACTACCTATTAACATATGGAAATACTTACTACTTGTGATTCTTGTTCAAGCTTGAAAAAGGCTTGTCAAAAGCCGAAACGCGTTGCGATATTTACCCATTTGCTCTTGTATGCAATAAATTGTTTTATGAAGAATACCCCTGCTTCGTTGGAATTTCCCTGCTCCTTTGGATATTGGGGTGCCAGGAGTCCAGGCACCCCCCATCAAGTAAGATTTCCATACTTTGATACAGTTGGACGGAGCGCACTAAGTGAGTCTTTTTGCCTATTCTGAATACATAAATGCAAATTTTGGCACAGAATTGCCAGCAGAATTAAGCAATTTTCAAATCTGTTGGACATTTGGACTTTGATGCAGATTTTTCTGTTCAAGATAATAATAATAATAATCTTTATTTGTATAGCGCCAACATATTCCGCAGCGCTTACATAGACAGGGGAGATACAGAAAGACAAAAGTACAAACATTACAGAACCACGGTTACATATAGTAATCAGTTGATGGAGACAATAGGGGTGAGGGTCCTGCTCCAACGAGCTTACATACTACAAGTAATGGGGTGATACAGAAGGTAAAGGGGCTGGAGATGTGCACGGTATGGCGAGGTGCAGAGTGAGCGATGCTATACACATAGACAATGGTCAGACATTTAGCCATGTGACGGCAGAAACGGTGTGACTGCAGGAGCGGTTTATGATGGCTAGCAGGGATTGCAGTCAGTAGGTCAGGGAGCATGTTATCAGGCGGAGTACAGAGAGGTTTGTTTAGGGAATGCGGTATGCCTCCCTGAAGAGGTGCGTTTTTAGAGCACGCCTGAAGTTCTGCGAGTCCTGGATTGCTCGGGTAGCCTTTGGTAGTGCGTTCCAGAGGACCGGTGCGGCTCTGGAGAAGTCTTGGAGGCGGGAATGAGAAGTTCGAATTAAAGGGGCGCTCAGTCTGGTTTCATTAGCAGAGCGGAGAGCCCGGGCTGGTTGATGGATTGAGATGAGGGAGGCGATATAGGGTGGCGCTGTACTGTGGAGGGCTTTGTGGATGAAGGTAGCGAGTTTGAATTGAATTCTGTATTTAACGGGCAGCCAGTGCAGTGACCGGCATAGGACAGAGGCGTCCGAGTAGCGGCTGGACAGGAAGATGAGCCTGGCTGCCGCATTCAGGATGGACTGGAGAGGGTAGAGTCTGGTGCAGGGGAGGCCGATCAGCAACGAGTTGCAATAATCGAGCCGGGAGTGGATGAGGGCAACAGTAAGCGTTTTTAACGTCTCCACAGTGAGAAAAGAGCGGATTCTTGCGATGTTCTTGAGGTGCAGCTGACATGTTCGGGCCAGAGATTGGATGTAGGGGGCAAAAGAGAGATCAGAGTCAAATATGACCCCAAGGCAGCGGGCGTGTTGTCTAGGAGTTATGGTGGCGCCACACACTGAGATGGAGATGTCAGGATGAGGTCGGTTAGTGGAGGGTGGAAATACCAGTAAGTCAGTTTTAGAGAGGTTTAGTTTTAGGTAGAGAGAGGACATGGTGTTAGAGACAGCGGACAGACAGTTAGTGATGTTTTGGAGGAAGGGTGCAGAGATGTCACGGGCAGAGGTGTATAGCTGGGTGTCATCAGCGTACAGGTGGTATTTGAGGCCAAAACTCCTGATGGTTTGTCCAATAGGGGCTGTGTAGATAGAGAAGAGAAGGGGGCCAAGGACCGAGCCCTGGGGGACCCCAACAGCAAGGGGAAGAGGAGGGGAGGTAGAGCCAGCAAAGGAGACACTGAAAGAGCGGTCAGATAGGTAAGAGGAGAACCAGGAGAGGGCAGTGTCCTTTAGGCCAATGGAGCGTAGCATACTGAGGAGGAGTTTGTGGTCAACAGTGTCAAACGCTGCAGAAAGGTCGAGGAGGATCAGTAGGGAGTAATCACCCCTCGATTTGGCTGTCAGTAGGTCATTGGATACCCTAGTAAGGGCAGTTTCTGTCGAGTGTTGAGGTCGGAAGCCAGACTGTAGGGGGTCTAGGAGAGAGTTCTCTGATAAATAGCTTACAAGGCGGGAGTAAACTAGGTGTTCTAGTAGTTTGGAGATGAAGGGGAGGTTTGAGATGGGTCTGTAGTTGGCAGCATCAGTCGCGTCCAGAGTCGGTTTCTTTAGCAGTGGGGATATGATGGCGTATTTGAAAGAAGAGGGAAAGATGCCAGAGGTCAGAGAGAGGTTGAATATAGTGGTGAGATGGGAGATGACCACTGGGGAGAAGGAACGGAGGAGGTGTGAGGGGAGAGGGTCGCTAGCACAGGTGGTGGGGCGAGCAGAGAAGAGCAATTTGGAGACTTCTTCCTCTGTCGCTGGTCTGAGTACAGACAGTGAGCAGGAGCTAGATGCAGTGCTGACAGGACTAGGGTCAGGGCTAGTCTGGGATTGGGAAGTTATTTCCTGACGGATGTCGTCTATTTTCTTTTTGAAGTAAGCAGCCAACTCTTCAGCACTGAGATCTGTCACTGGGGGCTGCGGTTTTGGGCTGAGAAGGGAGTGAAAAGTATCAAAGAGCCGTTTAGGGTTGTGCAATAATGAGGAGACTAGAAAGGTGAAGTAGACTTGTTTGGCATGGTGGAGGGCGAGGTTGTAGGTTCTGAGCATGAATTTGTAGTGGAGGAAGTCTGGTGCCGTTTGCGATTTCCTCCACAGCCGTTCAGCACTTCTAGAGCACCGCCGGATGAAGCGTGTATGAGGTGTGAGCCAGGGTTGCCGTGTTCTACATCGAATGGCTCGGGTTCTGGGGGGCGCTGCTTCATCCAGGGCATGTTTGAGAGCGGTGTTGTAGTGAGCGGCAGCCAGGTTGGGGCAGGAGAGGAGAGAGATGGGGGACAGAGAGGACTGTAGGGATTCAGCAAAGTCCTGGGTGTGAATGGCCTTAAGGTTCCTGTAGGTACTGTAGGTAGGTGGGTCTGGAGAGATGGTAGGGAGCGTGACAGAGAAAGAGAGGAAGTTATGATCCGAGAGCGGGAGAGGGGAGTTAGTGAAGTTGGAAACAGAGCAGAGACGGAAGAAGACCAGATCAAGAGTGTTGCCATCCCTGTGAGTGGGAGAGGCTGTGAGTTGAGAGAGACCAAGGGAGGAGGTGAGCGAAAGAAGCTTAGAGGCAGATGGGGACATAGGGTCATTAGTGGGGATGTTAAAATCACCTGAGATGAGGGTTGGAAGAGAATATTCTTGCAGAGTATTCCGGTATATGTGAGAGCATCCTTTTAATGAATCATTCATCTACACCACAAACTCCTGGCTATTGCTTGTGGTTTTATGCCCAGGGCATTTTAACTGAGTCTAGCCAAATGTACAGACAATCATCTGGCTGTGATTTAGACTACTCATCCATTGGACTTGATCAGCAACAAGTGCCAATGGAAATGAATATGGAACGCTATATACCAAGTGATATCACAATTTAAACCCTTGATATCCTCAAAATAGAAATTTGCATAAACCTGCACCCATTGGGGCCTGGTTCATGGGACAATACAAAATAAAGACTTGTGTCCCATTTATCAGCATTGTCATAGGGACACATCCTGAGTGTTGAGCCCCAATAAATGTTTCTGCGTGGTTTTAGTAGCAGTTTTTAACTGATGACACAATGATGAATCTGCCCCAGTGTTAAGATAAGAACTACCTTTGCATTACTGTATTTCCTAGACCTTTCCATTGTGGCGGCTCTATGATGAATGAGTTGCCTAATATTCATTGTTGTGTCTTCTTCCAGCACGAAAGCATGAATATAACCAGCCAGCAAATACTAGCAAGCAATTCCTTTATTTCCTAAGGATTGATTTAAGAATTCTTCAGGACCCTAGAAAGATGTGCTGCTGTCACATTATTACAAATCATTACACAGGCCCCGGGGTCTAATAGCAAGATTGGTGCGGCAGGAATCCCTATAAGGCTTATAATTAGGAATGGGATGTATATTGAATACCACAGATATGGAACTAGCAGAAAATACAAAGAAGGACGAAAAGAGAATACAAACGTAGCGAGAGCTGCATCTTGTGGTGAGACGGGGTAATACAGCACCATCAGGGTAGAGTTACGCTGATATTTATCATGTCATGTATAATGCACCATTTTTGGCTGCAGATATATTAATTGGACAATTACACTCATTGTCAAAAAAATCCATCATCCCTCCCGTAGAAGTTGTCTGAATGGAATGAAACTTTCTACGTGTGATTGTAACGTGGATATAAGTAAGTGATTACAATATCAGAGCAAAATGAGGATTTATTGTGGAAAACTGACCCTGTTGGGCCGCCTCTAGCTTGGATACAAGATGTGATACTGGGGGCATGGAGGCTCTAGTACCCTGCTGTACCGCCTCTAGCTTGGATACAAGATGTGATACGGGCAGGCATGGAGGCTCTAGTACACTGTTGTACCACCTCTAGCTTGGATACAAGATGTGATACAGGCAGGCATGGAGGCTCTAGTACCCTGTTGTACCACCTCTAGCTTGGATACAAGATGTGATACAGGTGTGCATAGAGGCTCTAGTACCCTGTTGTACCGCCTCTAGCTTGGGTACAAGATGTGATATGGGCAGGCATGGAGGCTCTAGTACCCTGTTGTACCACCCTTAGCTTGGATACAAGATGTGATGCAGGTGGGCATGGAGGCTCTAATACCCTGTTGTACCACCTCTAGCTTGGATACAACATGTGATACAGGCAGGCATGTAGGCTCTAGTACCCTGTTGTACCACCTCTAGCTTAGATACAAGATGTGATACAGGTGGGCATGGAGGCTCTAGTACCCTGTTGCACCACCTCTAGCTTGGATACAAGATGTGATACGGGTGAGAATGAAGGCTCTAGTACTCTGTTGCACCGCCTCTAGCTTAGATACAAGATGTGATACAGCTATACATGGAGGCTCTAGTACCCTGTTGTACCACCTCTAGCTTGGATACAAGATGTGATACAGGTGGGCATGGAGGCTCTAGTACTCTGTTGTACTGCCTCTAGCTTGGATACAAGAAGTGATATGGACGGATATGGAGGCTCTAGTACCCTGTTGTACCGCCTCTAGCTTTGATACAAGATGTGATATGGACGGGCATGGAGGTTCTAGTACCCTATTGTACCACCTCTAGCTTGGATACAAGATGTGATACGGGGGGGCATGAAGTCTCTAGTACCCTGTTGTACCACCTCTAGCTTGGATACAACATGTGATACAGGCAGGCATGTAGGCTCTAGTACCCTGTTGTACCACCTCTAGCTTAGATACAAGATGTGATACAGGTGGGCATGGAGGCTCTAGTACCCTGTTGCACCACCTCTAGCTTGGATACAAGATGTGATACGGGTGAGAATGAAGGCTCTAGTACTCTGTTGCACCGCCTCTAGCTTAGATACAAGATGTGATACAGCTATACATGGAGGCTCTAGTACCCTGTTGTACCACCTCTAGCTTGGATACAAGATGTGATACAGGTGGGCATGGAGGCTCTAGTACTCTGTTGTACTGCCTCTAGCTTGGATACAAGAAGTGATATGGACGGATATGGAGGCTCTAGTACCCTGTTGTACCGCCTCTAGCTTTGATACAAGATGTGATATGGACGGGCATGGAGGTTCTAGTACCCTATTGTACCACCTCTAGCTTGGATACAAGATGTGATACGGGGGGGCATGAAGTCTCTAGTACCCTGTTGTACCACCTCTAGCTTGGATACAACATGTGATACAGGCAGGCATGTAGGCTCTAGTACCCTGTTGTACCACCTCTAGCTTAGATACAAGATGTGATACAGGTGGGCATGGAGGCTCTAGTACCCTGTTGCACCACCTCTAGCTTGGATACAAGATGTGATACGGGTGAGAATGAAGGCTCTAGTACTCTGTTGCACCGCCTCTAGCTTAGATACAAGATGTGATACAGCTATACATGGAGGCTCTAGTACCCTGTTGTACCACCTCTAGCTTGGATACAAGATGTGATACAGGTGGGCATGGAGGCTCTAGTACTCTGTTGTACTGCCTCTAGCTTGGATACAAGAAGTGATATGGACGGATATGGAGGCTCTAGTACCCTGTTGTACCGCCTCTAGCTTTGATACAAGATGTGATATGGACGGGCATGGAGGTTCTAGTACCCTATTGTACCACCTCTAGCTTGGATACAAGATGTGATACGGGGGGGCATGAAGTCTCTAGTACCCTGTTGTATCGCCTCTAGCTTGGATGCAAGATGTGATATGGGCGGACATGGAGGTATGCAGATTCTCTAAGGTATCCTGCAGCATTGCGGTCCATATTTGCTGTAACTGAGCCTCTAACTCGTGGGCTGTCGAAGTTGGCATCTTAGATGGTCCCATACATGTTCTATTGGTGATAAATCTGGTGACCGGACAGCCATGGAAATGTGACAATTTTGTAAAGACATTTCTGTGACATCCTTGTGTGTGCAGCTGAGCATTATCCTGCTGGAAGATGCCTCTTGGAAGCCACCATGAGAGGAGCACATGTGGCTGCAGGTTGTCCTCAACAATGCACTGAGCTGTCCTTGTCCCTCGTTCCATTAAGACGGCTGTTGTCAGTACCCAAACTAAAACTGGATTAATCGCTGAGGACACCCTGGTTCTACTCCATAGCAGTCCAGTTTCAACGTTCAAGACACCACTGCAAACAGAGGCAACAGTGGGTGTCAAAGGCAGTACACATAATGGGTGCCGTGGGAACAAATGTCCTTCAGCTTGAAAATGGTTCCTACAGACACAGGGGCCTGCAACAATGGCATCACCCATCTCTGGGTGGTGGACAATGATACAGTTGAAGCCGCTCATACTTATCAGATGATCAGACGTTCCTTTCTACTGGTGGTTAGAACAGCCCACGTGTTGGGCAATTTGTCGATACAGCCATCCAGCTTCTTACAGTCCAATAATGCTCCCCCCTCAAACTGTTAACTGGGCGAAATCTCTTGAGATGTCTAGTGGACAACAAGCTCTACACAAGCGGAAAAAGAGGTCAGTACATACAAGTAGCATCTGAGAGCCTTTTTATAGGCAATGGTGGGTGTCAAAGGCCGTACACAAAATGGGAGCCATGAGATCAAATGTCCTTTAGCCAAGCACCTGGAAATGGTTCCGACAGACACAGGGGATGTAATGATGGCGTCACCTGTCTCTGGATTGTGAACAAAAAGACCATAAGAAGAGTTCACTACACACAAGGAGCCTTAGAGCCTTTTTATAGGCCAAGGGGGGAACCAGTTTTAGGACCTCAGGTGGCAAGACCGTTCATCTAATCATTTGCATATCTGATTAGATGAGCGGTTCAGCTTGGCTTCCATTTTTTTTAACAGTACGAATAGCTATTTAATCTTTCAGCATTATTTAAAAAAACAGAAACCTAACTGAATGGAAGCAAATGCAGGCTTTCAGTTTGCTTTCTGTTTTTGTTTTTTTTTTTTAATTCCCATTGAAATCAATGGGGCAAAAAACAGATCAGTTTATTTTCGTTTTAATTCCATTTCTCTGTTCGAAAAACAGAACAGAGGAACAGAATTATGACGAGAACCCTAATGCAGATGTGACCTGAGCCTAAGTGACCTCTTCTGCAAATTCAGATTGAAATAGCTATAGCCCTGATAACCATCAGATTGGCCAATCCCAAGTATGAAGGTACAGTACTCTGCGGCATCCGAGGAGCGGGGCATAGCCCAGGAGACAGCAGGGTAGAATTTGGACCTTGTCATGGTGGCTCTACCGTATCCCACCCGTATGGTAACCGCGGCGTGTCCAAGGGCCAGGGTCAGGTGGATAAAGGGGGGAACCCAATGCTGGATTACCTTAGTTCAATTTGTCACTCGTGAAGCCATCGTTTCTTCTGCATTGGAGGGAAAATTCCAGGATGGTAGAGTAGACCCTCTCTTGCACAGCCTCCGTGGGGATATTCCCAGTTGGCAAAGTAAATTCACACACACACAGGTACTGGTTAAGACACAGCCTCTGGAAGCAGGCTGGTTGTTTTACTGAGCTTCCAACAGAGTACAACTTAGCAGCAGATTTACCAAGTGGTGTGACAGGAAGACTTCACGAGGATGCAGGAGACACCACAGTCTAAGTTACCTGCAGGTCCTGGCCCGGTTCCACTCTTCCTCAACACTCTCTTTTTCTCTACCGGTCCACACTCACTGATTTTTCCACGCTGCATTCTCCAGAAAACATCACCTGCTCTCACAAGCGATAGGCCATCCTCTCAACCTCCTCTATTCTGTATCTGTGGGTTGAGGGTACCCACAGACAGCCGCCTTGGCCGTCTCTCGCTCAAGGACAAACCAAAAAAGAAAAAGCCCATGGCAACTCCTCTCATACCAATAAATAATACACAGTTATGTGACAGACAAAAGATACATTTCCCAGACACCAGACACTTAACCCGTTCAGTGCTGCAAAGTAAGCAATACACTTCACTCACACAGCACAAAAGACACTGACAATACAATATTGAGCATACACACTTTTTAGAAGGGGCCCCGTTGCACTGGGCCACTACAAAGGTGTCCTGAGTCGAGGTGAAGCGATGTAGTATTTAGGATACGATGCAGCAGATGAAGTGACCTAATGTACAATATTTATTTAAGAACACCAAAATAAAATTGCACAATGGAATGATAATGATTAGGCAATTAAACATTTACCTTTAGTACCTAGGCGCTAACTAAAACATAGAAAGAGTACCTTGTGAGCAATCCAGACTAACTGTAATATCTCATGAACAATGTCAGTAACACTTGACTAATATTGGCATCAACGCAGAGAAATACAGATTATGAAATACAATGCACAGCTTCCCTTTCAGGGTTAACACTTCTCCACCCCTAATGTCATCCTTTTACTTCCCTTGCAAAATATCTCAGTTCACAAACAGAAGGGGTCATAGCCACCGTGTAACAGTCTGATTTCCTCAGGTTAGTCTCTATCCCCTGCAGCAAGACTGCAGGCTATTAGTAACTCTTTTTATTGAGCACACCCAGTTTCCCTAATGAGGCTGGCCTCACTTACAGCTTTGATGTATGAGAGTCACCGCTACTACCAACTTAAACAATGCTGCAATGTTGGCTGAGGTCAGAAACGATATTCTCTGTGCCTTTTTCAACTGATGACCAGTGATCTTGCTCATCCGTGAACCCGGGCAGCACCGTCTCCAGTCCCCTCAGTCTTGTGCCACCTCAACTCTGCTTTCTCTCTTTCTCAGGCCTTTTCCCCTGCTGTTTCCATGCCGCACCTTCTCCTCCAATCAGAAAATGTGTAGTTGGCGTACTCAGTACAGCTGCACCAAAATTTGATTTTGGCAGAATTTCTGGTGCACTTTTCTAGTCTACCTCTATGGCATATTTAACCCCTTGGATTTGAGTTCCTTACAAAGAGACCAAGGTCCCTTCAGCTTTTTTCTAACTCAGTGGCGCCCTGGTCTATCGGTTCTGCAAGGAAAGCCAACACAATCTTTATATTATCTAATCGTCGTGGTATATTATCTAATGGTAGTGCATTGGTAGGGTTAGACTATCAATGCACTATGCCTGGTCACTGGCCAATCACAGAACAGTGCACAGTGTGTATTAGATAGTTAAAGAAATAGTGGAAGCCATCTTGGCCACCCAAAGACAGGACCATTAACCAGCGACAAAGAAGATCAACTACAGGTAATAAACCCTTATGGTCTCAGAAACAAATTTTGTCCTGAAGCCAGATCTTTAAGGATTGGTGCAGATCCCAGCTCTAGGACCCCTACCAATGAGGAACTGATATTATGTTCGACCAACATGCTATAAGATACTATGGTGGGAAAACTTATGTAAGGGCTCGTTAACATTTGTGCTAGGGAGTTTTGTTTTCCTGCTCTGTTATGGGAGCAGGAAAATGGCACCCAAGTGGCCTCCTTTTGCTACAATACATGCATGGAACCATCGTTGGACCTGTGCTCATTCTAGGGACTCTCAACGTAGATCAGTACTTGAACCTTCTACAGACGACGGTGGATGACTTCCTGGATGATCTGCCTCTAATGTAGCAAGAGGTGGCTACTTCCAGTATGCTTTCCTTACTTCAGTCATAGCAGCGGTCCCACGGGACTTAGACAGAGAAAGTGGATTTCAGCTTCTCACATGCTACTCTTCAACTTTGCAATTGGGTTTTACTCTCTGTCTCTTACAGGGGCCACAACACAAAATTGAAATCCATGTTCTGGGGCCCCCAGTGGCCCGTGCACCATACCATCATGTAGCAGATCCATGCCTCCCTATTCAAGCACACTATTGTCATATCAGTATAGGACACCTGCCTTTTTGACTATACTCTGTATACAGTGGTAGTTGTACCCTTTCATTCTGTTCTTCCTGATAGTTTTCGAAGTTAGAGAAGGTAAAGTATGAACATGAGCAGCAGGTGGGAGAGATGATGATTCAGCTGCAATCATGAGGGATGAGCAAAAGGACACAAATAATACCAGGCTGGAGTTGGAAATGAACAGGAAGGTTTTACAGCCACAGCTGGAAAGTGACAGACGGACATTATGAAGAGATGAAACGTGAAGGATCGTAGAGGTAGACGCTGGGGATCGGGTACATACAAGCTGTGAGTTACATCCATCTTGTTAGGATTCCCTCTAGTACTGATTCTAAATGTTCTTCCTTTCGGCCTCTGATGCTTGAAGGTACAGAGTTGCCGACACCAACCTAATAGCTGACCTTTCACAAAATACGTCAGTTGTATTATACGGGTGTCGACATATGCAGTAGTAATGAGAAAAACCACACATGATTTGAAGTTTTCCATTGCAGATTTTGGCTGTATGGCCATACAGTTGCAAGAAAAAATTAAGTGAACCCTTTGGAATTACCTGAACTTCTGATTGATATCTAAGTCACAATTATAGACTAACACAATCTAAGTAATAACACACACAGTTGGACTATTCATGTCTATTATTGAGCACATTGAGAAAAAATGTTCATGGAGAAAAAGTAAATGATCACCTTGTTTAGCAGCAATCACCTCCACCAATGGTTTCCTGTAGCTACAAATACGATGTGTGCAATGTTAAGACATTTTGGACCCTTCTTTACTGCAAATATGTCCCAGTTCACTAATATTTCTGGAATGCCTTGCATGCACAGCTCTCTTCAAGTCATGCTACAGCATCTCCACAGGGTTAAGATCAGGACTTGGCAATTCAAAACACAAATTATCTTTTTCAATCATTCTTTAGTTGATTTACTTTTAGTCATTGTCTTGTTGCATTACTCAAAGTTTTTCCAGCTTGACGTCATGGACAACTGCCCTTATATTCAAATGAAAAATGTTTTGATCCACCTTAGAATTCCTTGTTCCCTTAATGACTGCAAGGTGGCCAGGCCCTGAGGCAGCAAAGCATCCCCAATTGATTGACCATTAGAGATGAGCGAGCACCAAAATGCTCGAGTGCTCGTTACTCGAGTCGAACTTTCAGTGATGCTCGAGAGTTCGTTTCGAGTAACGAACCCCATTGAAGTCAATGGGCGACTCGAGCATTTTTGTATATGACTGGTGCTTCGCTAAGGTTTTCATTTGTGAAAATCTTAGCAAATCACCAAAGTCATGTAAAAAACACAGAAATGAATAGGGCAGGCGAGGAGCAACATGCAGGGCTGCATTTCGGGCTCTGAGGTCTCACTATCAAGCCACAATAGTGGCAAGAGTGAGACCCCCCCCCCCCGCACTGTCAGCATAAAGATCGTTCTCCTCTGCCACAGCTGTGGCAGAGAAGAACGATGTTAGCCCATTGAATTCAATGGAGCCGGCAATACAGCCGGCTCCATTGAAAGCAATGGGCTGCCGGCGAGCGCGGGATGAATTTTCGGGAAGGGCTTAAAAATATAAGCCCTTACCTGAAAATCATCCTAAAATGTGTAAAAAAAAAAAAAAATGTATACTCACCTTTCCGCTGCAGCCGAAGTTCAGCCGCGGCCGGCAGTTCTCCTGAACTGCTTTCTGTAGTATTCAGCAGGTGGGGATTTAAAATACTCGCCTGCTGAATAAGCTGCCTCTGATTGGTCACAGCCTCACCAATCAGAGGCAGCTCTCACTCACCCATTCATGAATTCATGGGTGAGTAAGTGCTGCCTCTGATTGGCTCAGCGCAGGGACCAATCAGGGGCAGCTCTCAGCTAAATGACAGCTGAGAGCTGCCCCTGATTGGTCCCTGCGCTGAGCCAATCAGAGCAGCACTCACTCACCCATTCATGAATGGGTGAGTGAGAGCTGCCTCTGATTGGTGAGGGCTGTGACCAATCAGAGGCAGCTCATTCAGCAGGCGGGGATTTTAAATCCCCGGCTGCTGAATACTACTCACAGCAGTCCGGGAGAACTGCCGGCCGGCCGCGGCTGAACTCCGGCTGCCGGGACAAGGTAAGTATATATTTTTTTTTACTTTTTATACATTTCTGGATGAATTTCAGGGAAGGGCTTATATTCTTAAGCCCTTCCCGAAAATTCATCCCACGCTCGCCGGCAGCCCATTGCTTTCAATGGAGCCGGCTGTATTGCCGACTCCATTGAATTCAATGGTCAGTGCTCGTTTAATCGGGACGAGTACCGCGTGGTGCTCGTCTCGAGTAACGAGCATCTCGAGCACCCTAATACTCGAATGAGCATCAAGCTCGGACAAGTATGCTCGCTCATCTCTATTGACCATGCATTGTCTGAGGACCCACAGTCCCTAGAAACGTTACCATATTATTTACCTTTATGAGAAGGTCAATGCTCCATTTTTCTTATCCCCCACAATATACGTATACAAGAGAAATGACCCTTATATCTCAGGGGTGCAGGCAGTTTTTGGTATGCCACTTGTTTAGCTTGTATATAGTACAGCATGCTTCTTGCAGATTCTTAATGGAGCTCAGCAATTTACAGCACTCTCATTGAAATAAATGCACAACCTCTGCTGGGTTCACTTGGGGACCAACCAGACCACCATTCTTTCCATCAGTGGGGCTACCTGTGGTCAGAACTCCACTGATTTGCCTATTTCCTGGATAACTTGCTCTAAACGGAATACTCCTTCAAGCCCATGGAGGCTGAAAACTTCAGCTAAAGTTTTCAAAGTTCATTGGATCTTTTTCTTGTAGGTGTTTTTTGTTGGTCTCTACTTCTTCACATAACCTTGCAATTTTTTTACTGTTTCCAGTGACAAGATGGAGGATCTCCACTTTTCGGCTATGTGTTTCCTATGTGGTCACCTAACCATGATGGGCAGGAAACAAGGAATCTACTGATATCATATGGTAGACCTCACATCTGATGAATACCTACTATCATGTCCATCATGTATGTAGCTTATCTTGTCTGTTTAGCAATCTGTAGAGAACACAGGTAACATTTTTGGAAAATGTGATAGAGATATACAAAATCTGTGCAGGTTTTTAACAACTTTTTTCCGTAGCAATCCGGTCACTGCCC
Organism: Eleutherodactylus coqui; assembly: GCF_035609145.1. Classification (NCBI taxonomy): domain Eukaryota; kingdom Metazoa; phylum Chordata; class Amphibia; order Anura; family Eleutherodactylidae; genus Eleutherodactylus; species Eleutherodactylus coqui. The sequence goes on from NC_089839.1 coordinate 187,965,818, forward strand.
TAAGTTATTGATGCTCAACAAGCTAAGGATAGAGCACATGTGTCAAACTTAAGGCGCACGGGCCAAATCTGGCCCGCAATGTCGGCCCACGTAGTCTAGACATAGAAGAGCCTCTTTTAGATTGGAGGGTCCTGAGCTGTGTCAGGAAGACCCTCTAGCACATTGTGGATTTGTTTTCGGCCATAGAGCTTCATTCAATTGAAGGAAGTCAAAAAATTGTCCTTTTGGCCTCCTTCAGTGTGGTAAGTGTCAGCATACATTTTTTTCAACTGTATAGAAAAGCACAGGAGACTGTAGAAAAAACCTATACCACGTGGTGTACTTTTTTTTCACAGTGGGACCTGATTGACTGTGTATGCCATCACAAGCGTGTGCTTGGGAGGCTGTGTACCCAGAGTGTAACTACGGCCAGATTTTCAAATTCCTTTCACTCGGAAGGGTATTGGTTGCCACCTTATTGAAGTCAATGCTTTATAGTGCCTGTGCAAATCTGCAGCGGTCAAATGCTACTGATCTTCCAGTGCATTATCATAGCAGATTGACTACAAAGGTTGAAATCCACAGCAACATTCCGCAGCATAAATAGACCTGCTATGAATTTTGACGCTTCAGTGTATTTAAAATACATTGCAGATTCTGTGCGGAAATTTTCCACTCCACGGTGACAACATTTTGTAAATCGCAGCCACATGGCTTGTATTATAAATGCTGTGGAATTTCCACAGAAAAATCCACCGTGGCAATTGTACAACATTTACAGCATTTGTGAAGGCATCTTTGTTGGTGGTTTCCCACTTGGATTTTTGGGGCAATTTTTGTTGCAGTTTTTTGATCTGTGGCCAGAAGAGGTGGCCAGGTGAGGCTATAAAGTAAAAAAACCCTAAAAAACTGTATATTCACCTCCTTTACTTTTCCCCCGGTCTGGTTCTGCCTGGTTTCTGGTTGCGTGGTCATGTGGTATGCGGCCAATTGAACCATGTGACCATGCAATCCGTAAAATAAAAAGGACGCAAGTGAAAGGAAGGACCGCCAGAGCGAAGCAGCTTAAACAGCAAAGCAGGTGAGTATATTGTTTTATTTTTTTATTACGCAGTATAATAGGGACCGGGGAGCACTATTATTGATGGGGACAACAAGGGGCAGCATTATTACTGACAGGGGCAACAAAGGGGATCATTATTACTGATAGAGGTAACAAGGGTATGGGGGGTTTACTGACAGAGGGCTACAAGGGGCAGCATTATTACTGATGGGCCAATAAAGGGAATCATTATTCCTAATTAGGGCATAAAAGGGAGGCATTATCCTTACTGGGGCCACTGATAGAGGAACTGTTACTACTCGACCCACTGAGGGGGGGGGGGACTATTACTATAGGGGCCACAGGAGTAATGGAGGTAAAATCATACATCGTTATAAACTACGTGCCAAGTCACACCTCTTTTTAGTAGGGGTGTCCTGCGATAAAATCTTTTTCCCAGGGGTGCTTTAAAGTTGAGAAGGTTAGGAAACACTGGTCTAGACAATGCTTGGTGAGCTAAACACACAAATCTCTCTGGTAGTTTCCTATCATCTGTCAGTCTGGAGTCCAGGATCTTTATAGGATTTGTCTGGACTTTTGAGGTTTTTTCCTATTGATGACATATCAGCAGGCTAACCTATCAGTAGATGATCAGCAGGGGTCCATCACTTGGATTTCTTGCCAATTTGCTGATTTCCAGCATCACTGTAACTATAGATAGCACATTGCATTCAATGGGAACTGCACTTGCAATACCAACCTGAGCCACTACATAGTGGACAGCACATTCTGCTTCCAGCTCTGTCTGTACTGACAGCAGAGCCAGGAATCAGCTAATCAGCAGGAATTCGAATGGCAGAGTTCCACCGTTCATCTTCCTGAAAATAGACCATCAATACAAAAATCCTTAAAGTCATGTACAACCCCTTTAACACTTAAGTGTTATCACTGTATTTCTGTTGTTTGGCATCCAAGCTGTTTGAAGTGGACCCAACATTAAAGTGAGTGCCACGGCTGCTTCAGTCCATACCAGGCAAAGCACCATATATTGTATAATGGCTGTGCCTGGTATAGCAACTCGGTTCCATTCGTATGACTGGGAGGGAGCCGCTCACAGGCCATGTGACCAATGCATATGACATCACAGCCCCCAGAAGAGGCCACGGTGCTCACAAGAATGCCACAGCCTCTTAACACAGCTGATTGGTGAGGGTCCCAAGCGGCAAACCCCCACTGATCTGAAATTCATGCTCTATCTTAAGGATAGGTCATCAATTTTTTTAGTCCCGGAAAACCCCTTTAATTGACCTGGACAGCGCCCAACTGTACCCCATTGGCTATAATCAGTTTCTTTCGGCTACCAAAGGGCTCACATGGGTGGATTCCAATTGCAGAATCCACGACGGCGTCCATGCAGAGGATCCGAGGCAAAAGGCACGCGTTGAAAGGCATATACTTTCAATTTTTCTTTCACACTCGTTGATATGAATATCGCATATTCTGCACGCAGAAGAAAAATCGCAACATGCTCTATTTTGCTGCGGACTCCCCACCGACACCCTCCATTGAAGTCAATGGGGGCCATCCGACCCGCAGCCCAGATGCAATTAACATGTGCAGGTTTACTGCCTCTGAATGTAAGCAAGAGTATTCTCATTTACTGACAGCAAACGCATATCTTGAAAGTGTGGAGGAACTGAAATATACAGTATATTAGAAAGCTGTACAAGTTTTCATTTTTTTCCTGATTAAGGATTATTTACGTAAAAACAGAATATCCCTTTAACCCTTTACTGACCAGCCTATTTTTCACCTTCATGACCAGGCATCTTTTTCCATTATTACACCGTTATGTTCCAAGTATCATAGCATTTTTTATTTTAAGTCATAAGATGTCTTGTTTTTTGCGGAACAAGATATATCTTTTAATGTTACCACGCTGGAGTACATATTCCAACATTAGTCCTGGAATATCTGGGACATAAACAGCAGGTGGCGCTATTCCAATATTAAGGCCCATTTACATGTAACGATTGTTGCCTAAAATTCGCTCAAACAACGAAAGCGCAAGATAATCATTATGCTTAAACTTGAGCGATCGTCCACTTATTGTTTGTCACTCAGTTGCAGCCTGCATAAAATTCATCATTGGCTCGCTCAATTCTCATTAAACGCCCCCCGATCAGTGATACACATAGAATGTGAAGCACTGAGAAAAAAAGTGAGCAGTTCTCAGCGATAATCAGCCTGTGTAAACATTCTGCACGAGCACGAACAACTGCAAACGAATTAGTGGTGACGTCACTCGCTCGTGTTATTCTAACATTAGTCCTGGAATGTCTGGGCATATAAACAGGAGGTGGCGCTATTCCAACCTTAGTGTGACTACTAGAGATGAGCGAGCGTACTCGGAAAAGCACTACTTGCTCGAGTAATTTGCTTTATCCGAGTATCGCTGTGCTCGGGCCTGAAGATTCGGGTGCCGCTGCGGCTGACAGGTGAGTCGCAGCGGGGAGCAGGGGAGAGCGGGCGGGAGAGAGGGAGAGAAAGATCTTACCTCCGTTCCTCCCCGCTCTCCCCTGCAGCTCCCCGCTCCGTGCCGGCACCCGAATCTTCAGGGACGAGCACAGCGATACTCGGATAAAGCAAATTACTCGAGCGAGTAGTGCTTTTCCGAGTACGCTCGCTCATCTCTAGTGACTACTCAATACAGTTCTTTTTCACTGCCAAATTCGCAGTTTATCGCGAAATTGCGATTTTGTGTGATCGCGATTTTAAAATTAAGTCCCATAGACCCCTGGAGAAAAAAACGCTGTGAATTTCGCAGTGGAAAAGAACTGTAGTGGGTAGTCACCCTTAGTCCTGGAGTATCTGGGAATAGAGACATCATGTGGCACTAGTCTAACATTAACCTTGAATATCTGGGAATAGAAACAGAAGGGGCGCTGGGTATGTAAACAGTAGGTGGGGCTCTTCTAACATTAGTCCTGGAGTATCTGTGGATAGAAACAGCAGGGGGCGCTATTCGAACATTAGTCTTGAAATTTATAGGGATAGAAACAGCGGGTGGCCCTATTCTAACATTAGTCCTGGAGCATCTGTGTATAGAAACAGCAGGTCATGCTATTCGGACATTAGTCCTGGAATATCTGCGTATGTAAACAGTAGGTGGGGCTCTTCTAACATTAGTCCTGGAGTATCTGTGGATAGAAACAGCAGGGGGCGTTATTCGAACATTAGTCTTGAAATTTATAGGGATAGAAACAGCAGGTGCCGCAATGCTAGCATTAATCCTGGAATATGTGGGGATATAAATAGCAGGTGGCGCTATTCTAGCATTACTTCAGGAATATCTGGGAATGGAGACATCAGGTGGCATTATTCTAACATTAGTCCTGGAATTTCTGGGCATATAAACAGCAGGGGGCACTATTCTAACAATAGTCCTGAAATTTCTGGGCATATAAATAGCAGGGGGCACTATTCTAACATTAGTCGTGGAATATCTGGGCATATAAATAGCAAGGGGGCGCTATTCTGCCATGAGTCTTGGAATATCTGGGCATATAAACAGCAGGGGGCTCTATTCTAACATTAGTCCTGAAATTTCTGGGCATATAAACAGCATGTGGCGCTATTTTAACATTAGTCCTGGTATATCTGGGGATATAAACAGCAGTTGGCGCTATTCTAACATTAGTCCTGGAATATCTGGGCAAATAAACAGCAGGGGGCACTATTCTATCAGTCCTGGAATATCTGGGCATATAAACAGTAGGTGGTGCTATTCTAACATCAGCTCTGGAATATCCGGGCATATAAACAGTAGGTGGTGCTATTCTAACATCAGCCCTGGAATATCTGGGCATTAAAACAGCAGGTGGCACTATCCTAACATCAGCCCTGGAATATCTGAGCATATAAACAGGAGGTGGCACTATTCTAACATCAGCCCTGGAATATATGGGCAAATAAACAGGAGGTAGCACTATTCTAACATCAGCCCTGGAATATCTGGGCATATAAACAGCAGGTGGCGCTATTCTAAGATTAGCCCTGGAATATCTGGGCATATAAACAGGAGGTGGCGCTATTCTAACATTAGCCCTGAAATAGTTGGGCATATAAACAGCAGGTGGTGCTATTCTAGCATTAGTCCTGGAATATCTGGGCATATAAACAGCAGGTGGTGCTATTTTAATATTAGTCCTGGAATATCTGGGCATATAAACTGCAGGGGGCGCTATTCTAACATTATCGTTGGAATATCTGGGCATATAAACAGCAGGTGACGCTATTTTAACATTAATCCTGGGATATCTGGACATATAAACAGCAGGTGGCACTATTCTAACATTAGCCCTGGAATATCTACAGATAGAAACATTTTTTGAATAAGTGTAAACACAAAGCTTTTTGTAAGTGACAATAGGAGAGACTTATAAAGTTGTTTGAAAGGAAACTTTCTTTGTAGTTTAAAGTAACCAATCACAGAGCTGCTTTCATTTCTCATACTGCTGTTGTAAAATGAACACTTCACTATGATTGACTGCTCTAGGTAACAAAGACAGTTTTCCTTTTAGACAGCTTCATAAATCTGACCATAATTTTTGTGGAATAACCCCTTTAAATTTGGCAATCTGATCATGTGAATTTTGGTCAGTCTGCAGGTCTGCGTGTTGGGGCCTGATGTCAGGGTCCTGATTGGATTTTTGGGGTGTGAAATTTGGGTCTGAATTCCTTCGGGAGTTTACATTTCGTGGTCAGAAGACCGGATCTGAATGATTTTGTTTTGGGGTTTGTGTATATTTTTTGGGTGTGAAGTCTGGATTTTGAATTCATTTTATGGTCTGATAAAGGGGTCTAAATTCTCTTTTGAAGCCTACAGTCTGGGGTCTGCTTGAGCCCGATTTTAGGGCCTAACATGGTGAGTCAAACTTTATACAAAAGATTTGGTTCACCCATTATTCTGGATTCAGAAATCACTGAAGAGAAGGTTTGCAACCGTAAACAGTAATTCTTCATCTCCGAGTGCAGTACCACTTTCCAATATTTTCTTCTTTTTCTTGCACATTTACCTTTGTAGTAATACAAATGGCAGTGCGAGTTTCAAAAACAATTTATTTTTTTAACATTTTGGCAGATGGATTTTAGATCTTTTGTCTTAGAATACCTTGGAGTTTATACAGTATAGAAATATTTTTGCTTAGATATATTTAAAATAATATTAAAAAGATAGTTAGAACTGTAATGCTGTCATTTCTCTTTTTGAGCACAAGGTGGCAATCTTGCCCTACAGAATAATCCAACATCAGAACAACTCAAATTCATAATAGAAGAAAATTAAAATAATTTGAAATCTTTATAAAGAAGATGATGTAATATTATTAATAACAATGTATGCAAAGAGGAAAAATGTTATCACCTAACTAGAGGCAGAAACCAGATATTTTTACTTTATTACCTGAGGTCAGAAATGTACAAATTCTATATAAAAATGTATACTAAGGAAATATAGAGTATGTGCAGGATGTTGGTAGGGGGAGGGGATCGCAGTCTCTCGTGCATATACATACATATGAATGTTATATATAGTTAGTTATTTGAAAGGCACTGACTTTCTTTCTATTGTCTTGTGTCCATGTGTTTGTACCAACCCTCTGCAAGTCACAGCTCTAAAAGTCACCCCATAGCTGCTGGCAAGGGGATGTCATTCACTTAGAAGTGTAGAAAAGACGTTTTAAATACTTTATATGACAATTCTGAGCTAATAGAGGTTGGTTATGTTCCTGAGGACTCGGCTCATCCATGCAATATGTAGAGGAGAAACCGTCTTTAGTTTCCTGTTGTTCTACACTCTGCATTTCTTTAGTGATACATAAGTTTGATATGTATATGTATGTATTACGTAAGTTTGATATGTATATGTATGTATTACGTAAGTTTGATATGTATATGTATTACGGTATTACATACGTTTGATATGGATATGTATATATGTGTGTGTTACTTTAAGGGATGGAAGCTGTGGTGGGCAGTTCGCAGAGAGGTGGAAGTGCTTTCTGGCGCCAGTGTGAGACATATAGTGGGAGGAGATAGAAAATGCTTTACTGGTTCCCAGCGTCGGGCAGACTTCAGATACGAAAGTCAGGGTGCAATAGCCCAACCCAGTCTCCAGGATTCAGCAGCGGGCAGAAGAGACGTGAAAGACGCAGATACGCCGCACATCTGCCGCTTTGTACGAAACTATCCACCGCAGCCTTCAACAGACAAACCCAGAGTGTTGGGACTTGCAATGCATTTGTATTAAACTGCATCATTCCTTATCATTAAGGGTTGATTACAGCATTAAATCTGGCGCAGAGATGCCCCTTATTTTGGCCAATTGAGAAGATAGGACGGTAGTCCTTCATGCAGGCCCAGAGCCTTCCCAAGTATGCAGTTGAGTCGGGTGTCCCAAAATCCAACCAAAAGAGGTTTATTATCAGAACTGAAACTCTGGAAGTCTTCCAATGGCTGGGGTGATCTCCTTTGAAACCCTTATGTAGTCTAGGCCTGTATCCTGGGAACTTCTCCCATTCACTCCAGCCCATCTACAGATATACAGGTAGCCTACTGATTTCAATTAGAATTGGGCAATGCTTCCTTTTCCCTGTGGGGGCACTGCAGGGAAATTGAGCACTTCATGCCAACTGATCATTGCTGGTACCAGGAGCCACTGTCTACTGCGCCTTCCCTTTGCTCCACTTGCCTAAACAACTTCTACCAACATTCTGATATGAAAAATATTGATTGAGGGGGGTTCATGATTGCACATACAGACCACCTAAGCACATACAAATCGTACATGTAGCTGTAGTCGTATCCAGCCATCACCTTCTGTATGTAACATTCCAATCACATGTAAAACAATCCAGACACATGCTCACATGTGCTACAGCAGATTTTTCATATGCTCTTTTTTGAGTGCCTGTTCTTCATAGATACACCGCAGTGTCCTCATGACAATGGTGGCCAGAGTAACAAAGCAGAAGAGTTTCAGAAAGTGTCCACTAGAGGTGCAAAACTTTTAGTCACTGTGCCCCAACAAATGCCAGGAATAACTTTTCCACAATTCTGCTCTTTGTGATCTTTTGATATTCGAAATTTAGATAACTGGCTGAACTGATGAAAGTAGGAGAAGGGGGTATCAAATGAGCCGAGGGGTACAAAGCTGTCAAAATAAGTACTAAATGTCTCAAATAGGTACAGTCTGATAAAGGAAAATATATGCTTCCTTGATAGATTGGTGATGAACAAAATGCTCCACCCTCACTTCCAAAAGTGTACTTACTATCCTAAATTATATATAAAACAATATGGGTCAGAAGCGGCGCTCCCATGGTATGTGGAAATACAGTGGAAAACGGAACTGGTGTAAGGGGGGACTCACCGCAACTGAACCGGTCCTACGTACTAGGCACCGGTCAGTTTGTTGGTCCACGTGAGCCTCTCAAGCCAAAGTTTGATGAGATAGAAGTTAACGGTCCTAGGACATACCTGAGGGAGAGCGGCAGAAGGCGACTCCAAACAAATACGTTTAAGGAGGAAAGAATATGCAATCAGGACAAAAAGGAAAAAACACACTTTTGCGCTCCGTCAAACTATGTGGGGGTCTTACTTGTTAGGGGGTGCCTGGACTCCTGGAACCCCTCATATCCAAAGAAGCAGAAAATCCAGCAGAGAAAGGCGTATTCCTGATGTCTCCAGCACTAAGTGTCCAGCAACAAGTGTTTTATGCTGTGCTGGAGACATCAGGAATACGCCTTTCTCTACTGGATTTTCTGCTTCTTTGGATATGAGGGGTGCCAGGAGTCCAGGCACCCGCTAACAAGTAAGACCCCCACATGTATTGACATAGTTTGACGGAGCACAAAAGTGTGTTTTTTCCTTTTTGTCCTGATTGCATATCCTAAATTATAAAAGGACATAGGATTTGCTGTAGTTATGACATAATGTCATAACAAAGGGTCTGGTGTACCTGGTCAGTGCAATTAACCAGGGTCCCCTATTACTAGGGCTAATGCCCCTAAAGTGAACCGAGTGTGGAATATATAAACTTTAACTGCCTTTAACCAACAGAGACTTTACCAGTAATCCCTTCACTGCCCTAGACCACTTGTGACTTTTCATCAATTCCTTCAATGCCCTAGACCTGCAAGCAAGGACTTTACATTAATCCTTTCAGTGCTTTAGACCAGCAGAGACTTTATTAGTAATACCTTCATTGCACTATACCAGCAGGGACTTTACCATTCATCCCTTCACTCTTCTAGACCAATAGTGACTTTACCAGTAATCCCTTCACTACTTTAGACCAACAGGAACTTTACCATTAATCACTTCCCTATTCTGGACATTCAGGGACTCTACCAGTAATCCCTTCATTGCCCTAGACCACCAGGGGCTTTTTCTATGAATTCATTCAGTGCTCTTGACCAGCAGGTACTCTGCCATTAATCCCTTCACTACCATAGACCAGTAGGGACTTTATCATTAATCTATTCCCTGCCCTAAATTTGCAGGGACTTTTTCATTAATCCCTTCTCTGTCCTAGACCAGCAGGGACTCCTCTAGTAATCCCATCACTGCCCTAGACCACCAAGGGCTTTAACATTAATTTATTCAATGCTCTTGAGCAGCAAGTTCTCTGCCATTAATTCCTTCACTACCATAGACCAGTAGGGTCTTTACTATTAATCTCTACGCTGAAGTAGACCAGCCTTCACTCACCTGGACCAAGCAGGGACTTTACATTAATCCCTTCACTCTCCTGAACCAGCAGAGACTTCACCACTAATCTCATCACTGTGGTTCACCAACCTTCACTCTCCTGCACCAGCAAGGACTTAACCTCTTTACTGCCTTAGATCAGCAGGTACTATAAAATTAATCACTTTACTGCCCTGGTCCAGCAAGGACTTTTAATCCTTTCACCACCCTAGACCAACAGGGGCTTAACCAGTTATTCCTTGGACAAGCAGGGACTCTATCATTGATGCCTTCACTATACAGAAAGAGGGCACTGAAGCATTGAAGCATTATTTTGACACTGTTGGCATTGGGTATAGACGGTATCAACTTTGTTTTTTTCTTTGCAACCGAGTCATAGTGCTCTTCTAGATCCTGCCGAACCTGATAATGAAAGGAAGCCATCTTGAATAAATTACAGCTGCCCCCCAAAACTCTATCAGACACACATAAGTGGTTATAATAACTTTTATGAAAACTGTTTATTAATTTATCATTCTCCGACTTCTGTAAATTCGCTTCTAATCAGTGGAGTCTATGGCCCCCTCTTATGCTTTTATTGTGTCAAATTAATTTTGTGCTTTGGATGATAAAGCGGCCCCTTCAGTGGATATTTGTAAACACATTATGATTTTTTTGAACAATGGAGCTTAGTCTGTGAACCATTCAATATCAGGCAGTAATTTAAAGAGCAAGTCAGGCATGTAATTGAGTTTGTCAATGTGATTGTATTTAGAAATAGATAGTATTTTTTTAGGACACGGGGTAAGCACGATATTTCAGACTCTGATTAATTCTATTATAGAAGTTAATTAGGTAGACTGAAAGGGGTGGATTATTTTGTCCTAACACAATTCATTTAAACTATCAAGTTCTTGTCTGAAAATGATGCGTTTACGATTCTCCGTAACAAAAAGAAACGCTTCATACTAATTCATGTATAGCACAGCAAGCAAAATGCGTGTGCGGAATCGAAATCATAAAGTGAGTGAAGTAGATAATGTGATTTTTAGCGCTTTTTGAACATTGTAAACTTATTTTTACTTTTAGACTTTTTTTTGAGTATTACTGCACGCAAAGTGGGGGTTCCAGCCCCACAAAAGAACCAAATTAACTGAATATGACTAAGATAACAAAATAATTTGTGCTTACTTTTCAAACCTCATGTTCTCTTGTGCTGATGGTTATCTGACAAAGGCTAGCGGAAGACCAGGGAACCATCAGTGTATAAGTGTAAAAGGTTGGGAAGGGTATCCTTCCTTCTTAGGGTGAGCACCTAGAAGGTGAATGAGTGAGGAGAATTATAAAAGCCATTCATGGTCCTTTTGGAAATATGCAAATAAGGAAGATAGAACAATACCTCTGCAGCGCCACCTATTGGAAGGCAGCATTCCTGCAAGCCAATTTTAGACTATATTACAAGCCTTATAACAATGACTGGAAATTGAAAACCACTAAGTGTTGCTGCAGAGACATTGTTTCATATTCCTTACTTGCATAATTCCCAGAGGAGCATGGATGGCCTTATAAGTCTCTTCACACACCTTCTAGATGCTCTCCTTAAGGAGAGACAATATCCTTCCCAATCCATGTCATAGGCCTCTCACTAGCCAAGCCAGAAACCTACTGCATACTGATAATGGGCAAACTCCCCTAAACTTTTAACTTAACCACTACCCACATATTCTGACTCAATAACATGGCTGTAAGCGTATCGGCTGAAGTAACTTCTCTTGTAGTTATGGACCAGTACTCACAGTAGGTATATGTTGTCAGACAGCATCCAACTCCACTGCAGAGGCATGTGAGAAGATTCCAGGGTTTATTCAGGTATCTTGTAGAATGCACATTCAGCAGTAGGTAAAAAGAGTGATGGTTAGCCAGAGCACAGAGTAGAGACCTAAGACATAGGCTATAGACAGGAAACTCCCCAGCAGGAGGAAAGGGAGGGGTTATGCAACACAGGGGGGTACAGAGAACCAGGAGGGACAAACTAAAGAAGGCAAGCACTTACAGATACAGTACAGGTTATACATGTCAATGAATAGAGTCAGGTAGATGAGACATGACACTCCCCGTCTGAAATCTTTAGATTTCACTGAATACTGTTTTGACATAATGTCCTTCAAAGTCCAGAAATTCTTGTTTAACCTAAAAACGAATAAACAAATGCAACAGCAATAATAAATGAACAAATCAACTGTTGTGGCAAAGGTAATCCACAGGTGGACTTCTTCAGATTCTCTCGGTTGCAGTCTGCGGTGATATGCTCCCCGCCATGAGCTGTGTAGTATAATCAAGCTTCCTTAGGTGACTTCCTGCCTTGGAAGAAGAAGTACTAGTTCACTGATTGGACGGAAGAAAACTCTTACAGTGCCTCCTTTTGTCACTTTGACTTCCACTTTTCGAATTTTCCCATCGTCGTTAGGGATGACCTTGGTGACGAGACCCATGGGCCATTCGTTCCGGTGAACCTCTTTGTCTTTCAGAAGAACAAGATCACCAACCTGGAGATTGGGTTTTGGAGTCTGCCACTTCTGACGACTTTGAAGGGTGTGTAGATACTCCATCTTCCAACGGTGCCAGAACACATTGGAGAGATGTTGAACCTGTTTCCACTGACGTCTGTAAATGTCACTACAGTCAAAGTTGCCTGGAGGAATAGTAGCAGTCCCAATTTTCTGGGTGAGGAGCGTGGCTGGAGTAAGAATAAATGGAGAATCAGGGTCTGAAGATACCGGGACTAGTGGTCTTGCGTTGATGATAGCAGAAACCTCAGCAAAAAGGGTGACTAATGTTTCATGAGTGAGTATCGACGACTTGTGATCCATTAACATTGAATCAAGTATTCTTCTTGTAACGCCAATCATGCGCTCCCAAGCTCCTCCCATATGAGATGAATGCGGAGGGTTAAATACCCAGGTACATCCATTGTTGAGCAAGAAGTTGCCTAGTTGTAGTTCCTTGCAGGCTCCTACGAAGTTAGTCCCACAGTCGGACCTCAGCTGTTTGACTGGTCCACGAATGGAGAAGAATCTTCTAAGAGCATTGATGAAACAGGAAGAATCCATAGACTCAATCACTTCAATATGTACTGCACGAATGCTAAGACAGGTGAACAGCACAGCCCATCTTTTGCTATTTGCGGCGCCACCACGCGTCCTTCGTGTGACTACGGACCATGGACCAAAGACATCCACACCAACGTAAGTAAAAGGGGGATCGGTACTCAACCGATCTGCTGGTAGGTTCGCCATTTGCTGTTGTTGTTGTCTTCCCCTTAGCTTGTGACACTTGACACATTTATGGAGTACGGAGGAAATGCTTCTCTTCATTCCTACGATCCATAAACCGGCTGACCTGATGGCACCTTCAGTGAACTGTCTGCCTTGGTGATGCACTTGATCATGGTGGTGTCGGATTAGCAAGGTAGCGATATAATGTCCACCTGGTATGATGATGGGGTTCTGTTCTTTATTGCATAGATCGGATTTCTCTATCCGACCACCCACTCTCAGCAATTTGTGGTGGTCAACTACTGGGTTGAGTTTATAGAGTGCGCTGCTCTTGAGCGGACTGATGCCCTTCGAGATATTGTCTATCTCTGAGTGATACACCTCTTGCTGTGTACACTGGATGATGATTTGTTCAGCGAGTTCAAATTCTGTGACTGTAGGGTGTGCTTTACACATATGCCAACCACTACACTTTGACGATGCGTTCTTTGCAAAACACTGAGCAATGTGAATTAGTCTGCCAATAGCTTGCACGAGAGATCTCCATGTCGAGAAACGTTCAAAGCGATGTGACTTCAGCTTCACCTTAGAAGTTACAGAAGTGTAAAGTGTAGAACTTTGGGCTCTGATTTCCTTGTCAGACGCAGGGTCCACCAGATCATAGATGGCATTGGTAGGTAACAAACAAGGATCTTCGTATAGAAAACTTGGAGGTGAAGACCATATGTGGTCTAGCAGATCTGATGTTGGTGCGGCTCTTGTTCCCCGGTCGGCTGGATTAAGTTCTGTAGGGATGTAATGCCACTGGTTAGGGGTGGAGAAACTTCTGATCCTTTCTACTCGGTGTCCTACATACACATAGAATTGTTTTGTTTGGTTGTGTATATAACCGAGAACAACCTTACTGTCTGTGTAAAAGGTGAATGAATCAAATGCGACGTCCATTTCATCCCTTATCACTTCAGCGATCTCTACTGCTAGCACGGCTGCACAGAGTTCAAGTCTTGGTATGGAATGCGCAGGTTTTGGGGTTAGTTTGGCCTTACCTAGTACGAATCCACAGTGTAGCTCATTGTTGGCTCCTGAGATCTTCAGATAGGCCACTGCAGCTATGGCTTCCATTGATGCATCAGAGAAGATGTGTATTTCCCTTTTGACAGCAGCTGAAAGAGAACTGGGAGCATAACAGCGCGGTACTTGGAGTTGTTCTAATACTTTCAAGGACCTTTTCCATTTTTCCCACCTTTGTTGTTTCTCAACAGGTAAGGGAGCGTCCCAATCCATATTCTCAGTAGTAAGCTGTCTCAGAAGTATCTTGCCCTGAATAGTGATGGGGGCTATGAATCCGAGAGGATCATAAAAACTGTTCACGACCGATAAAACTCCACGCTTGGTGAAAGGTTTGTCGCAAGCTAATACTTGAAATATAAATGTATCTTGTTCGATATTCCAGAGCAATCCTAGGCTGCGTTGTATAGGAAGAACCTCAGAGCTGAGGTCAAGGTCCCGCAAGTTGATTGCATGATCGTCAGATGGAAAGGCCTTCATTACTTCCTTGCTGTTGGAGGTAATCTTGTGAAGCCTAAGGTTTGCGGCAGACAGCATTTCCTTGGTTCTGGTGAGGAGATCAATCACCTCTGTGCTTGTGGGTAAGGATTTAAGTCCGTCGTCTACGTAGAAGTTCTTCTCGACGAATTGCCGAGCATCCGATCCGTGCTCCTTCTCACCTTCTTGGGCTGTCCTTCTCAGTCCATAGATTGCTACAGCAGGTGATGGACTGTTGCCAAAGACATGTACCTTCATCCGGTAATCTATGACCTCTTTGCTGACATCATTGTCCTTGTGCCATAGGAACCTGAGATAGTTTCTGTCATCTTCCTTAACGATGAAGCAATGGAACATCTGCTGGATGTCAGCCATAACCGCAATGGGTTCTTGTCTGAAGCGAATTAGAACGCCCATGAGGCTGTTGTTTAGGTTAGGGCCTGTGAGGAGAAGGTTGTTGAGAGAGACACCTTCATGCTGAGCACTGGAATCAAACACAACTCTGATTTGTTCAGGCTTGCGGGGGTGATACACGCCAAAGGACGGAAGGTACCAGCATTCTTCTCCTTCCCTTACCGGTGGCGCAGGTTCTGCATGGTCTCTATCGAATACCTTCTGCATTAAGTCTACGAAATGTTTTTTCATTACTGGTTTTCTCTCAAGAGTGCGTTTCAGAGAGGAGAATCTAGTGGTAGCTTGCTGCCTATTGTTAGGTAGCTTTACTCTTGGAGAACGGAAGGGTAAGGGAGCTACCCAGCTATTGGAGTCATCTTGGGTGAATTCCCTTTCCATGACCTTGAGAAATTCAATGTCTTCTCTAGCAGGTGCCAACTTGTTATCGTCACTTGTTGTATTGAACACTGTTGATCCAAGACTGTCATCCCAGAGGAAAGTGTTTGTACTGTCTTGTTGGTCGTGGTGCCACTTACTGTTAGTCAGTTTCTCCTTCACCCGATAATGGTGTGGGCATGGATGAAAATAAGTACCGCGACCATTTGGCAAGATGTGTGTTTTAAATGAGGAAATCTTGGTTGGCTTTTTCATCTTGTCTATACAGACATTGCCTATGATGACCCATCCTAAGTCAAGGCGCTGGGCAAATGGTGCATCATGAGGTCCATTAATTTGCTGACGTATTTTGTGCACCCTAAGAATGTCTCTACCCAGCAGAAGTAGGATCTCTGCGCTCTTGTCAAGGGCTGGTATTTCGTTAGCTATAGCCCTTAGGTGGGGATGATGGAAAGCGGCCTCTGGTGTAGGGATCTCTCCCCTATTGGATGGTATCTGATTACATTCAACAAGTGTGGGCAGGGGTATCTCAAGATTGCCCTTAAGAGAGGCTACTACAAGTCCACTGGCTCTTCTCCCCGAGACCTCTGTCACTCCACTACATGTACCCAAGGTGTATGGGTAAACATCTCCCTTTATGTTAAACAAATCAAAGAGTTCTGACCTTGCAAGTGATCGGTTGCTCTGGTCATCGAGGATGGTGTACACCTTCATAGTCCTTTCTGGTTGACCCTGGGGGTACACATCGACTAGGCATATCCTTGCACAGGACTGGTCACAAATGCCTTCTCCACAGACTTCTGTGCATGAAGAAGATACAGTGGTAGGACTTTCTGCTTGATCTGTGTTCTCCCCGCCGTACGTTGGTGGGGTAGGGAAACTTGTAGCTGGTGCGGTTCTAGGTTGAGATGGGTGAAGAGCTTGTACATGATCTTCACGACCACACTCAATGCATTTGATGGCATTTTTACAGTCTTTAGCGATGTGTTCAGTAGAAGCGCAACATCTGAAACATACCCCAAACTTCTTTAGAAGCTCCTTGCGTTCCTGGAGTGGTTTCTTCCTGAAGCCGATGCACTTCTTGAGGGGATGAGGCTTCTTATGTAAGGGACACAGGCGATTAGGGTTTTCAACCTTTTCATCTTGATTGCTCTTGTAACTGACTCCCTGTGAAGCTGACAAAGTAGAGGGAAAAATATCAGTCTTTTTTACTGACACTGGACCTCTGCGGCCTTTGTAGTCGATGCGTGGGTTGTCAGACTTGAATGGATGTGGACCGGGATTGGATTCCTCATAGGAGAAGCTTGGATCATTCTTGGATTCTGCAATGTTTTTGATGAACTCACAGAAGTAGGAAAATGGAGGAAAGGAGACTTGATTTTCTCTCTTATATCTTGACCCCAGAGCGGTCCACTTCTCTTGAAGGTTGTATGGCAGCTTTGACACGATTGGGTTTACTCCACGAGCAGTGTCCAGGTAACTGAGGCCAGGTAGGTGAGTGTCTCCCTTGGCCAGCTGTAGCTCTAGCAGTAAGTCACAGAGCTCTTGGAATTTCTGATTGTCTTTACCAGATATCCTTGGAAAGGCTTGCAGACGTTTGAACAGAGCGTTTTCTATTGCTTCAGGACTACCATAGGTTCTCTCCAGTCTCTCCCAAGCGGCTGCAAGGCCTGCTGCTGGATTTTCAATGTGGACAGATCTGAGTCTCTTTACTCGTTCTGTAGACTGTGGGCCAAGCCACCGGATCAGTAGATCTAGTTCTTCCGAAGCAGTAATGCCGAGATCGTGAGTTGCAGTTCTGAAGGCACATTTCCAGCCTCTGTAATTCTCAGGCTGGTCGTCGAACCTTATCAGTCCTGTCTTGGTGAGCTCACGACGTACCATGTATTTTGCAAACTCTGACATGTCGGTTTTCTCTGACTTCAGGTGTGAAATTGGTTGAGTGGTGCTAATCACATCGTTTGTGGTGTTTTGCATGAGAGACGTAGGTACATATGGAGCTGCCAGGGTATTCAGCCTGGGAGCTGGTTTGAAGTCCATAGGTTTGGTGACTTGTGGATATGGAACCATGTAATTGCTAGAGGTTTGGAGAACCGCTGGTATTTTGAATTGTCCATGAATACCGGTATATTGAGCTTGCTGGGGTGCAGAGCCTTGGTGCTCCATATAGGACGGGAGGTTGGTGTGAGGAACGAGCGGAGTTCTGTGCTGACTTTGCATGCCTGGTGCTGTGGAAGGATGTGCGGCCTGCCGCTCTGGAGAGACGTCTGTTTTGTCTGGAATGTTTGCGGCAGGTGGGGAATTGAAGCATTGGCTTAGTACATAGTCTCTTGTACGCTTGAGAGGTTCCTCTGCATCCATTCCGCTGAAGTCAATGCTGTCTCTTTCGCTCTGACTCGTGGCTTGTTCTAAAACTCTTAACCTTGCTACGGCTGTAGCATGTTCGCATTGTTTCTCCAGAGCCTCTATTTCCGCCTTTCTATGTGCAGCTTCCACTTCTGCTTCCTTATGCGCAGCTTCCATTTCCGCTCTCTTCTGCGCAAAGACGGCCTGTATCTTAGTCGCTTCCGCTTCTACGCGTGCTTTTAGAAGCTGCTCACTGAGGGTGGAATGCTTTGAAGATCGTGACCTAGATGTACGCTTGGAGTGCCTGGTAGAGTTAGAAATGTGAGATGACACCTTCTGAAGTTGCGCAATTCTCACTTCTGTCTTAGACTTAATGTCGCGTACTAAGCTGTCTCTTCCTACACTGAGATGTTGGAAGCTTTGCAATTCCTCTATGGAATCCTTTGTGTTTAATTTTCTCAAAGCATTTTCGTACTCCTGGACCTTTATATTATAATGTTCATACGTTGCACGAAGCTGTTGCAGGGCTCCCTCTAGTGGTGACACATGGAGTGAAGACAGACTCTGCTGGATGTTGGAGACATGACTTAGTAATGTTTCCCACAGTTTTAAAATGTCAGAGGAAAGTTCCTGCTTGAGACTTTCAAGGTTCTCTCTAACCTTCCAGGTTGGCTTTTTAGAGCGCCTGTCTCTCTCACTAGACTGCAGACTAGGGTCCATGCTAGCTTGTGCCTCAGAGTGTCCTTCAGCCATGATGCAGCACACAGGATGGAGGTAACACTGAGGAGAGTTATAGCTTGGTGGGAGGTTATGAGCTGCGGCTGTGGTTGTATGTGGAGCTGCTGGGGGAGTCTTTACAGCGGTGTCTGGCTGTATTTATACATTCTTTTTACTATTCTGACTCAATAACATGGCTGTAAGCGTATCGGCTGAAGTAACTTCTCTTGTAGTTATGAACCAGTACTCACAGAAGATATATGTTGTCAGACAGCATCCAACTCCACTGCAGAGGCATGTGAGAAGATTCCAGGGTTTATTCAGGTATCTTGTAGAATGCACATTCAGCAGTAGGTAAAAAGAGTGATGGTTAGCCAGAGCACAGAGTAGAGACCTAAGACATAGGCTATAGACAGGAAACTCCCCAGCAGGAGGAAAGGGAGGGGTTATGCAACACAGGGGGGTACAGAGAACCAGGAGGGACAAACTAAAGAAGGCAAGCACTTACAGATACAGTACAGGTTATACATGTCAATGAATAGAGTCAGGTAGATGAGACATGACACCACAGGTTCAACTGCTTGGACCCCCACTGATCATGAGAACTGGAGTTCTGGGTGCCTCGATATTAATAGCGCAGTGATGAAGTATATCCATATGCAGTTAGCATGTATATAGTCGCCCACAGCCTATGCTGTGTATGGATTAAGCGCAGGAGCCAAATCTGCTCCATACAGGGCAGATCAAAGACAGCTGACACCCGACACCATCAGCTGTGACCAGAGAGAACTCTGATCGTGACTGTTAACCCTTTAAATGCTGCTGTCAGTTCTGACAAAGGCATTTAAATGTCCTGATCAGGATTTGAATGTCCCGAACAGCCCATCAGGATAAGATCACTGCAGCGTCATCCCTATGTCCTTGCAGCTAGGGAACTTCTGCAGGCAAGACTGCCGTGCTGCCATGACCTTTTGCCTATTGAAGACTTGTCTGTGGCATGTCTTTAGGCTGGCTGTTAAAATATAGTATAATGCAATACCATAGTATTGCATTACACTGTATAAGCGATCAGACAATAGTAAGTTCAAGTTCCCTATGAAGACTAATAAAAGAAAAAAATAGTGAAATAAAGATAAAAAAATAATAATAATATTATAAATTGGAAAAAAAAAACTTTTTCAAGTCGTTGTATCCAAAAAATTAAAAATAGCAAAAATTTAAATTGGTATAATTACATCCACAACAGTCCAGTCATTAGTAAAATATCCCATTATTAATCCCACGATTAACTCCGTTAGAAGAAAAAAAACACTCAGTGGTAGAATTGCACATTTTGGTCACTCCGTCTCAAAGAAAAAATTGAATGAAAACATTATGAAAATGTTTTATGTACCCCAAAATGGTAGGATTACAAACTACAGGTTGCCCCACAAGAAACAAGTCCTCATACAGACCCAACAGTTGAAAAATAAAAAAGTAATGGGGGTTAAATGATGGCAACAGAAAGCAATTTTTTTTAAGTATTAATAAATTAACAAAACTATATTAATTTGGTATCGCTGTACTCGGACTGACCCACAGAATAAAGACAAAATGTCATTTTTACTGCACCGTGAATTCCGTAAAGATATCTCCTCAAAAAGGTGCAATTGTGGGTTTTTTCCTCATTTTGCCTCACTTAGAATTTTTTAGAAGTCTTCCAATACATAATATGGTACCATTGCAAAGTACAACTCGTACCACAGAAAACAAGCCCTCATGTAGATATGTCACCTGAAAAATAAAAAAGTTGTTCTTTTTTGAATGGGAGAATACCAGAATTGTGGAATGTGACCTGGGCGTCACATTGAAAATACAAGATAATTCATAGTAAACTGCAGACTGTTTTTATCAAGCGGTTTTTAGCTTTGTTGCATGCTACTATTATCATGTAGCCTGTGAGATTACACACTAAGGACGGCTTCACACGAGCATAATTCTCTGTGTGCCGCCCATATGAGACAGTCGCACGACATGAGGCAAGTACGCAATGACAAGCATGTGCTTCAATTAGGGAGGTGAGATTGGAAGTGCAGGATTCACAAGTGCTTTACTCATTAAATAAAGGCACACAAAGCCCAGTTACTGACAAACCTGTTCTTCTCAAAAAAGACTGGTTACTGTGAATCATGCCTCAATGCAAACCATATAGAGATACATGGAAAAGGCTACAAAAGGAAATCTATGTAACCCTGCCCTTCCTAAAAAAAATGGTGGCATACACCATCAATTGTATTACAAGGGCATTCTTTCCAAGAACCATAGCTCCAACACCGTATGGAGGAATAATAGGCCAAAACATGGAGTGCCTATGGCTCCATTGATAGGCTAGGTAAGGGCTCAGCTTCATGTACACAGCTTTACCATGAGGACTTTGAAAGGCAGTGAGATATTGTAATGTTATTTTTTGGAGCTCCTGGCACATGGACTCCATTACAATATGTTTTAATAATGAGTACAGCTAACCAGATCCCACAAATCCTGCGCATCATTATTGGATGACATCCACGGTTAAATATCGCTTTCTTGGCAAGCCGGGGTTTTAAAGCTGCTCGTCTTTTTAAAGATGCACTTGGAAAAGAACTAAATGTAATAATATTTTATAAATGAATATATAATCAATTTTGTGTCCATTAATGAGGTTTTAGCAGGTGTTTATCCTAATGTGGACTCAAAGGGGCTGTTTGACATTTGGCTGTCTGCTCTCCCATCTGTTTATCAATGAGATGTATAAAATGCAGAGATTCAAGCACATTTTTCAGGGAATGATGGGTCATTTATGGGGCTGGTGTGTGTAAAGCGTGCAGGAAATTGTATTTGGATACTCATATTGGAATGCTATTGGGATCCCTGATTAATGGTTATGAATGATAGAATGACCTCTTGTTTAGTTAAAAGAACTTTAGCATTTCTTAACACCCCGACTCTCCGATTAATTATGGTCCAAAAGTCTAGAGCTCCACACAGACATTGGAAAACTTCAACTTTCAGCATGCCCTGGAAGCTTATAGATTGAAATATCATAGCTGGTGAGCCACAGGTTGGAGAACAACAGTCCAAATGGACAATAGAGTATCTCACATGGGCGATTGATGGAACAGGATCACTTCACCCCATCCATGGAACCCTGTATGCCAAAAAAACATGAATACAGCTTAGGGTTGCCAACAGGCTGGTAGACCACCAGGCCAGTAGACTACCAACCCAGCTGGTATTAACAGTGGGAGGTCAGTGCCAGTGAAAAGACCGTACCAGCAAAAGTAAATGGCAATAATTTTACATAATCAGACATTGTAAGTGCTGTCGGGTTACTCCTTCTGTAATTTGAATAAGCCTCTGACTAAGATCTAGACACATCAGCAGCATCAAGACTAAAGGTGGTCATTAGAGATGCGCGAGTATACTCGCTACTCGAGCGAGTAGTGCCTTAGCAGAGTATCTCCCTGCTCGTCTCTAAAGATTCGGGGGCCGGCGGGGGAGAGCGGGGAGGAACGGAGGGGAGATCTCTCTCTCCCTCTCTCCCCCCCGCTCCCTGCCGCAACTCACCTGTCACCCACACCGGCCCCCGAATCTTTAGAGACGAGCGGGGAGATTCTCAGCTAAGGCACTACTCGCTCGAGTAATGTGCCTTAGCGAGTATACTCGCTCATCTCTAGTGGTCATACAACTTTAATAGCTTTTGAACAAATGCTCATTTGGCCAGTAGATATTCCATCTCTAGTCGCGTATTATCTCCCAGCAATGAAGAGGACAGGTGAGTATTTTGGAAGAGTGAGCAAGTTATGCCAGACAGAGAGAGAGATAGATAGATACATAGATAAATATGAAAATCTTAACAAAGTCTAAATGTGAGCTCCAAAATTAGGGTTCAGCAGCAACACACTGTAGGGTTTGGTCCACGCAGTCTGGTTAAGGGGAGATCAATGGACAATAAAGGGATTTTCCAGACAGTGCCCACTGTCAGTGCCGGGATTCACTGGGGTCAGATCGGAAGCTCTGCTCTAACTCCTATGTAGTGGCTGACACTCATAATTGCAGGCACAGCCTTCATATAAAAAAAATAGGATTGGAAATCCCCTTTAAAAAGAATGTCCAGAAGTTGTGCTACATCGAGTGATGTGTAAAGGTCCATTTTACACTCACAGATGATAGCTCAAAATTTGTCAGAAACTGACAGTTTTCAGCGATCATTTTGCATTAGCGACTAATGGGTTAATCAGCCCTTTAGATGCTAAGTAGCTCCAGTTGCATGCATTTAGAGAACAGCGGGTGGTCTGTTCTCTAAATACATCACTATTGTTCTCCAGTGGGACAGCAGCTGAAAAAGAATCTTATCAGCGCTGCCCTGGAGAACTCAGAGACAATGATTTTATGCTGAGCTGAACTCAGCGATAGACGAGGAGTGCACGGTAAGTGCACGATGGGCACAAATTTACACATAACAATTATCGTTCAAAAGATGGCTTTTAAGCGAGTTTTGAGCGATCATCGTTGTGTGGAAATGTACCTTAAATCAGGTAAAGCTCCTTAAAATGTTTTGCATCAATCTAATTTAGCTTTAGATCTCCTATTGTATTTGTATTTTTTTTAAGGCCTTATTAAAACAAGCGTATACATATTTTTATTCACCCGCATGTCCGTATTATCACATAGATGAATAATTGGCGCATTTTTTCTGCCATTCACAGGGGCCGCTGCTGCGTATCGGCAAAAAAATACGCAGAAGCACAGAAAACCATTGATCGTTGAAAAAGGCTTGAAATGACTACTAATGCTTAAATCGAGCGAGCTATGTTCTTTTCCCAGCGTTGTACTCTAGGTAACTCCCTCCCCTCCCTTTTTTTCTGCTTCCATTGAAGTCTATGGAAACTTCCTGCATTTCTCGGCAAAAGATAGGGCAAGACCTATCTTTTGACGCGCCATATAAAACCAGTGACTGTGTATGTGCAATTTTTCCCAGTGCAATTATTTTATACATGCACAAAAATCATTCATCTGAATAAATATATTGGAATCCGATGCTTCGGATGGTCGCGATTTTGGGGCGATATTTTTACGCGGCTAAATACTTGCGTAAATACAGTCATGTAAATAAGGCCTAAAACTACTGACAAAATTAAGAATACACCAGACAAAACTAATGTATGAAACAGAAATGGTTGAAGACAGGAACGCCCAGCTGTTAAAGGGGTTGTCCCACGCCGAAACGGGTTTTTTTTTTTTTCAACCCCCCCCCCCCCCCGTTCGCCGCGAGACAACCCCGATGCAGGGGTTAAAAAAGAACACCGGAGAGCGCTTACCTGAATCCCCGCGCTCCGGTGACTTCTTACTTACCTGATGAAGATGGCCGCGGGGATCTTCTCACTCGGTGGACCGCAGGGCTTCTGTGCGGTCCATTGCCGATTCCAGCCTCCTGATTGGCTGGAATCGGCACGTGACGGGGCGGAGCTACACGGAGCCGGCATCCAGCACGAGCAGCCCCATTGAAAAAAGAAGAAGACCGGGACTGCGCAAGCGCGGCTAATTTGGCCATTAGACGGCGAAAATTAGTCAGCTCCATGGAAACGAGGACGCTAGCAACGGAGCAGGTAAGTGAAAAACTTTTTATAACTTCTGTATGGCTCATAATTAATGCACAATGTACATTACAAAGTGCATTAATATGGCCATACAGAAGTGTATAGACCCACTTGCTGCCGCGGGACAACCCCTTTAAGTTTGTGTGGCTGGGACCTGGGTTCTACAGGCTTCCTTGTGCACACCTTCACAGGTAGGGGTTAATTGAGCTGGCTGGGTGTAGTGCTCTCCACCAGCGAATCCCCCTCATCTGCAGCAGATAAATACCAGCAAACTCTTGGGAGAGATTGCTGGTCATTTTAGTGCTTTACTCTGTGTTGAGCCCACTCAGAGCTGGTGTGTGCATGCTTTGTCTGAAGTGTCTCTCTCCTTCCCTAAAGACGGTCATGGACACCTGCTGTTCCTCCCCTCCTTGCTGTTTCTGGGGTGCGTGCTTTGTGCGGTATGGTGACCATTCAGATGCAGGCGCCCGCAGGTTACTCCTTATCCCTTGGCAGGTGCGGCCTCAGGACGTCTTATGTATGTGTTAGATGGGTGATGCCTGACACTATTCATGATTATGTCATCACGGTGGCTGAGTCTCTATTCCCCGTGGAGTGAGGGCACTTGGGCTGGCTATGATTTACCATCTTTATGCATTTGATCTCTGAGTGGGGTTCCTGTTGTATGCCGTATGCACTACCTGTTCTATGTTGGTGTGAACAGCAACATGTTTTGTATGTCTCTGCTGGTGACTAGACATGAGGTGTGAACTATCCTGTGCTGGGTTTAGTGTGTGTGAACAGAGTTGTGTCCTACATTGTGTGTTCAGTGCATCTCTCCAGGTCTCTAATCAGGGATAGCCAGGTCCTAGAAGAAGACAATGAGGCCGACCTTATCAGGACGATTACCCCGCTTTCAGGCAAGGGAAGTGCAAAAAAAATTACAACATGTTCTATTTTTCTGCATATTTGCGCACCAAAGGTCCCCATAGAAGTCAATAGGGGTTGTGTAAATGCACATGCAATATGCAAGAAAATGTGTGAAAGAGTGCATAAATGCACTAGAAAAAAGAAAACCTCTTGAACTCAGCCATTTCATTTGGTGCATCTTTATTTGCCGCTTGCCAATGAACATGCCTTGTAGGTGCAAAAATGTATAGAAAATACCCCAATGTGCATGCAAAAAAAAGCAGAGTTCGTTCTGAAAAAATGCTACGCTCATGTGCGCGCAAATACGCTTACGCTTGTGTGAAGCCGCTCTAAGCCTGCATTCATTCTTGATGTTGTGGTGAATTTTTGGTGCATTTCTTAAATGGATTAAAAAATGCATACGGTTTTCAAAAACAATCGGCATGCGGCATTTAAAAACGGGGGCGAGAAATCTTTTGTCCTTAGGGAGAGCACCTAGAGTGTGAGTGAGGAGACTAAAAAGGCCATTCATGCTCCTCTGGGTAATATGCAAATAAGGGAGATGGAATAACACCTCTACAGTGCTACCTATTGTAAGGCAGCATTCCTTCAAGCCAAAGTTAGACTCTCTATATAAAAGCAAATACCCTGAAACAGCTGTCTGTATATGGAGTCAGGCTTTGCTTTTAATTCCCAGTCATTGTTACAAGGCTTTTATAAAGAGTCTAACTTTGGCTTGAAGGAATACTGCCTTCCAATAGGTGGCACTGTGGAGCTATTATTCCATCTCCCTTGTTTGCATTTAAAAACCGAATGCATTTTATTGATGCATTTTTTGTGTTGGTTCAGAAATGCAGCAAACACACACAAAAAACACACCAAAAGCCCCAAGTGTGAATGAAGCCTAAATGGATTGTAACGTATCCATAAATTGAGTAGGCTCTTTGTATACCAATCCGCACTCAGTATTATCCATTTGGTGTCGTGAAGTCCTGCATACATCTGCTTTCTGGAATGCTGAGTGTCCTTTTCTGACCCTATGAAATAACTGGATAGAAACCATTAAGAAGACAGACCTATATGCAGCTTAAAGACATAAATTTTCACCTGACATTGTAAATGATGCATCATTGGAGGTCAAAGATATTAGAGTGAATGAGGAAACTAATTACAGTTATAAATAAACTGTGAGCAGGTGCAGGTGTACTGTATACAGCCCTGGGGGTTATAGAATGGACTGAGCAGCCAATTACAGCAGCTGCTCTACAATAGTATATACAAAAGGGCTCAAATTTGTATGGAGCTGAATAGACGTTTACACTGTCCAAGGATATTATTGTAGGCTGTCTGCATAGGAACAGAAAACTGCAGAAAATGGTTTTTAAAAAAGTCTTAAGACATGCCCTGTTAGAATTGGATCAGGTAAAAATGAATATTTTTGGACATATTTTAAGAAAATCCCTCTATTAAGAAGGCTAAATGCAACAAAAAACAAAGTTAGCACCTCCAACAAATAAATGCACAGGTGCCTGTAAACCATGGCTGCAACAAATACAGTAACAGAAACACATGCTTTGGCACTCATACACATTTAATCTCTGAATAAAAATGCATAACTGTTATATATACTAACCACATAAAAAGACAAGGTGCAAATTTTGATCAAAACATGAGGGCCCATCTCAAATATGCCCAGTCACTTACTGTAGTTACATTGCAGGCCACTTTAGTTATGTACAGTCTCTTAACTTTAGGCAGACCTCTAATGGCTCCATGGTTTTAGATATATAAAGAATTGTAGCTCTGTCAGAGTCTCAGCTGTAGCTACAAAGGACAGATTTACAAGTGTGTGAAGCACCAGGTACCCACAAGTGACTTTGTGTCTGCTGCTCAACTCAGAGAGTGGTCTGAGCACTGTTCCCATGCTGGGGAGCAGCACAAGAGGTACAATGGGGCTCTGATGAGCTGTGAATCCACCAGAAGGGCCCTGATGACCATCAGGGGGCCAAAGCGGGTTATCAGCATCGAAAGAGAGGGAGTCTCCCTTCCCGCATGGACTCGGTCTCTGAAGAAGCAGACAGTGCCATTGATCCAAATGCATGAAACAAGTGAGACCGGCCTGAAGCAATAGTGTGCACAGCAGGAGGGACAATGATGGACTGCGTAAGTGAATAAGGTAGTGTCTCTCTAGAAAAGACTGTGATACAGGGAATGTGGGAATTGTGACAACACAGTGTGATGTTTAGTAGTAGAATAGGACATGCAAGGCAATGTGTGCGAAGTGATGTCATGTACCTATGTTATGTATAGATATTGTAGTGGGGGATAGTGCACTTTGAGTATTGGTGTTAAGGCCCATTTAGACGGGACGAATGTCGGGCAACCGATGCCTGACACTCGTCCCTGCACATACTTGCTCTTGTGCTGCTGCACGAGAATTAGAATGGATTTCTCTCCTCTCGCTCCACCGCCCCTCTCCAATGACTTAACACAGTAGCCGTTCAATACTGAACATCTGCTATTTACAATGAACGCTCATCGTTCAGCTCATCGTCCATCGTTTATGCAACATAAACGATGGACAATGAGCAAATCGCTGATCGCTCAGTGTAAATAGCAGCTGTTCAGTATTGAACATCCGCTATGTTAAGTCAATGGAGAGGAGCGGTGGAGTGAGAGGAGAGAAATCTCCTGCAGCCTCCCAGCCCTCCTGCTGGCCGCTCTGTGAGCAAGCCAGCGACACAAGCTCCGGTTCAACAGCATCGGAGCAAGGACACACAGGGATGAGTGTCGGGCATCCCCTATAGTTACGCCAGTGTCTCTTAACACTCACTTGTAGCTATAACACTTTTCAGGTACATATACGAATACTATATGGCTAATTTTATGCATGTGTACATTTTACTCTACATAATAAGTTATATTACTACACATAAATGCTTATTAAATATTCTACCAACTACGACACTACTCCTAGTAATTAGCAGCTTTAACACATTTTCCTGTCAATACCGGTACTTAATACATTTTACCTAAGTGGACTCCACCAAGCATAACAGTTCTTCCGCATACAAGTGGTTTATCTTTTCCAGTCCCTTTACATATAATTGACAATGTATGTAACCGCACCTACGATCATGTGCCCTAGGCATAGGACTATGCACTTTTTTGGAAATTCGGCTCTGTCACTTTGACTAACTTCAACTTTGACATTGACTAACTCAATTTACTGATGAATTCCAAGCTGTACCCTTCAGTTCTCAAATGTGTGGGCTGATGATGTCTGTGCAACGCAAGAGGTCTCCACAGCTCCGGGGAAGGGTGAATTTAAAAGAGAGATGACTGTGAATACATGAGACTGTAAAGGTTATTGTAGCTGACTCAATATTCAACAGAGAGCAAAACGGGATATTATAAAAATATCTTTTGGGTTTGCAGCAGAAGTTGTCATCCTTGGCTTCACTAACTAAAGTATTTCCATCCTTGGATATAAGGGATTATTCTAAGGTTGGGATTGTATGTGATCCAACATTACTAAGAACCTAGGAAAATACTTTGGCTACATTGGGAAAATTAAAGATATTCTGACCAAAACCAGCCATTTTGATTTGATCTTCTGGCTCCTTACATTGGTGATCTGCTCTAGATGGCCCTGTGTCTGCAGAATTGATCTAGAAGAAACAAGACTGTGCATGGTCTAATTAATGAAACTGTGCTTCCTCTCATGCATTTTTTCTTTAATTGCGCACCCAGACACTGTCTGGCTTTCTATTGCGTGACAGAGTTGACCTAGGGAAGCAGTTTATACTGCGCATGCACATGACGAAAGGGAGGAGTAGAGTCATATAAGAGTCAGGATGCACCATACATGCGCAGCCACCAGATGGGAGACTGAGATGGAAAGACGAAGCTGGTGCAATAGTAATGCCAGGGGGCATCATCACGTACATCAAAGGTGCATATCTTTGTATTAGAATAGCATTTTTAATATGTGCTCATACAAAAAAATAATAATTTAATGCCTGCTGCAAGAATAAATATAAATGATATGGTGGTACAGTCCCTTTAACTGGAGACAACCCAGTTTCGCTTCTTCAGATGTGGTCCTTGAGAGTACCAGAGGATTGTCCAGTGGGCTCAGACACAACATGGGCACCAAAGTTCCAGCAGAAGATCGCCCCATTTGGAGCCAATTACTTGTCCCTAGGGTCTATTTTTATGGGTATACTAACAAATAGCCTATTACATTTTATTGATGATGAGTCTTCTGTGCACAATGATGATAAAGCTTATGATGCAATTATAAGGGGACATGCACATATTCTGTATGGATAGAGGATTGGCCTTTAGACATGTATCTTTGAATGTGCCCAAGAATATGGTTTCCAACAACACTGAACTGCTTTGTCATGGATATTTTTTGATTGTTAGGACGTTGTTTCAAAAGTTGTTTTTACATTCGGCTTGGGCTTGAGCTTAACCTGACACAAAAATATCAAAAAAGTCTGGAAGAAGGGTAACGGGCTGTATTAGTAAACAGGTTATAAGAGATTACGTTTTTTTCTTTAAATCCAATGTACATATGGGTCCTTTCTCACTCGGCTTTGAAGAAAAAAAAACTTGTGTTAACTACAACGCTTTAACCCAAAAGGTAGTCATCTTCTGCCACTTTTCCCGGGATATGCTGAGTCAAGAGGAAAGGTAGGGGAGGACATAGCTGTATAGCAAGCAGGATTCTGTGGCAACTCCACTTCCTAGATGGGTGGCTGAAGGTTATGCCCACCACTACTGTTCCTCATCTCTAGGTCTGTACCACGTGACTGCACTTTGAGAATCTATTATAACCTGATTGAACTTAGGAGGCATACGGAGGTGTAGTAAGGCTTTACAGAAATGTATGGGCCCCATATTACGACTAGAACACTGTATGAAGCCATGATACTCTTTAGCTGAATAAAGCCTTTCATACATATAAGATATAAAAACCAGTTTGAACCTGCCAGTCCACTATCTTATCTGTATGGGAGCCTCATGATTCTTCAACAGATGCCAAGCCAAGCATACATGTGATGGGGGCAGTTGGGAGGAATAGCCATTGGCAAAATGTACGACGGAGACTAAAAGTAAGTGGGCACCTCTAAGCTGGCCAAATAGTTGTTTTTGGCCATTTTGGGTGACATTTGGCTGAAAAATTAGGGTGAACTGGCATTTGCAATGGCTGATGACAGACTTTAGACTGCCAAAGATTTGATCTGCCCTGTTGGAAAATTTTGGGCCGAACATGGTCAAAATTGTATGCAAGTTCTTGTAACTGTGGGGACTAAAAGATGTAAATCAGTTTTTTAAAGATGTTATTAATTATTAAAAAAATACAAAGGTAATAAAAGTTTAAACCTCCACTTTTGCCATAACGCATTATTTATCCCGCTCAGTGAACATTTTAAGAATTAAAAAAAAAGCCAGAATTGTGCTTTTCTTGGTCACACCGTCTTCAAGTCATATGTACTCCAAGATAGTACCAATAGAAACTACAAGGATGTCCTGCCAAGAATCAGTCCTTGCACAACTATTCCAACGGAGGAATAAAAAAGTTATGTCTCTTAGAAGCTGACGGCAGAAAATAATTTTATTTTTTTCCAAAGATATTATATTTCAACAGTAGTACAGCAAAAAAAACGATATAAATTTGGTATTGTAATAAGCGTACTTAGGGTGGATTCAGATGAACGTATATCGGCTCGGTTTTCACGCCCAGCAGACATACGTCATCTCTCTCTGCAGGGGGAGGAGGCTGGAAGAGCCAGGAGCAGTGCTCTGAGCTCCCGCCCCCTCTCTGCCTCCTCTCCGCCCCTCTGCACTATTTGCAATAAGGAGAGGTGGGACGGGGGCGGGGATAATTCTTGTAATTTAGCCCCACCCCATCCCGCATCCTTTCATTGCAAATAGTGCAGAGGGGCGGAGAGGAGGCAGAGAGGGGGCGGGAGCTCAGTTCCTGCTCCTGGATCTTCCATCCCCCCCCCCCCCCCCGCAGATTAAGACACCGTATATCAGCTGGGCGTGAAAACCGAGCCGATATGCGTTCGTCTGAATCCACCCTTATCCACAGAATAACGTTATCCTGTCGTTTTTGCTGCAGTGTGCATGCCGTAGAAACAAGACCCCCCCCCCTAAAGATGGTGAAATTGCATTTTTCTTCTATTTCACTTCACTTAAAATTTTTGAAAGTTTTTCAGTACATTATATGGTACATTAAATAGTACCGTTGAAAAATACAACTCGTCTCGCAAAAAACAAGCCTTCATACCGCTACATTGATGGATAAATAAAAGAGCTATTTATAATTTTTTAATTTATAAATAAAAGAATTAAAAATGATTTTTTTAAAAGAGGGTAGGAGAAACCAAAAATGGTAAAAAAAAAAAAAGTTTGCGTCCTTAAGGGGTTAATGACCGTTAGTCCCCCTCTGCAGACAACTCTTACAAATACAACTAGTGACAATCCAATGATGAATGAAGGGTTTGGGGACAGCTAATTTTTGTTTGTAATTACCCATCACTCCGAGAAGGAACTAATCTACGTTCCGCACACTGTTCTGCTTTATTTTCAGGCTGGAATAAAACATAAGGAGGTTTATCTGAGATCCATTATGTGCGCGCTCAGCAGCAGGACACAACAGATTGCCGCGTGGCCGTGTCCTCTCCGTAGTCACAGATTTTTAGGTCAATGCAAGTTCACTAGGGGACTCATCAGGAAGATTAATAATAGGTGCATAGCATTAAGTCAGGGTTATTCATTAAAGTAGAGATCATGAAACAGAAGAACAAAGGGTTGTGACTTTTAAATACAAATGGGACGTTCCGATGGCAGAAAGCGATGCAGAAAACCAACATGTTACACTGAGACATAGAAAACGAAGTAACAATGTAAGGTGAAACTCCAGCAAAATCTGAAACTTCAGTAAACTTTTATTGTCAGAGTTAGGGCTAATACAATTTTCCTTAAAGGGCTCTCTAGGATATCATTGTGTGCAATTGAAATGGGCCCCTGGGTGGAGGTCAGACCCCCTGGCAGGTTTGGAGTTGGGTGGCTGGTGACCACAGAAGACTCAGGATTTGAACCCAAGGGGACTGCCATTGGCAAGATAGGTACTAATCACTTGCAGGCCAGATTCTAGGCCATACCTGGAATAGCAGGCGAGTACATCAGGGTAGACAATGGCTTACGGCAAATAACGTGCTGAAGGCCGGACAACTTGCTTCTTAACTTTAGGCCCCCTTCACACGAGTCTATGCATTTTTGCGCACCTGAGTGCTGCTTATTTGTGGAATAAACAATGCGTTTTTGCATATTGGCATATTTTACTATACTTTTTGCACTCGCAAAAAAAAAAGGTGAAATGGCTAATTACTCTAATGAGTTCCAATGTTTCCTTTGCATCTCCTATTGTATTGCGCACCCCGTTGACTTCTATGGGGATTTTGGATGCGCAGGTAAATAGAGCATGCTGCGTTTTATTTTTTGCACGATCGAAATGCGCAGAAAACACGGACATGTGAACGAACCCATTGAAATCAATGGGTGCTATGCTCTGCGTATTGTTCGTGCAAATCTTGTGTGTGCAATACATTTGTGTGAAGGGGGCCCTAGTAAAACACGCAACTGAAACAGTCTCTATCTGCTTTATATATCCAATAATTCGGAACATGCGTTCTTGTGATAAACAGTCTATTGCAAATATAAATCAAAGTGGACTTCCGATTCACGAAGGATGACTTGGCAGCGATCAATAGACAGTGATAGTTCTTTGTTAGGCCGGGCTCACATGAGTGTGTGGTCACAGCGTACAACGTGCACAGGTTTTGCGTGCGTAATATGCAATACTAATCTCCCATAGGCTCCTGCTCACAAGAATTGTGTAAACAACATGCACAGCAAAATGTTCTATCTTGGCATGTATTATGCGCACATGCATGGCGATCAGCAGCACGCAGCAAGTAGCATGCCATTGCGTACTTGCTGTGTGCTCGTGTCTCTTGCGTGTGGCACACCGCAAATTATGGCCGTGTGAGCCCGGTCTATTTAGGCAAACAGTCTGTGATGTATAAGACTTACAACAACTAGAGTCCGTTTCTTAGTCCTCCGCTGCACGAAGAGTTGCTCACTCTCTTATTTCTGGCGGTGGTGGGACATAAAGTGGCAGCAGATATCAAGCTCCTCAAGCAATAGTCTTCATCTGTTCAAGGGTTCCCAACTAGGGAACAACTCCTTCTGTGGAACTCACAGACCGGATACTGGCTCTTGTTTGTAGGCTGTGCCAGAGGGCCTGGTACAGAACCACGATGGCAGCCATTTCTTTCCTCTCTCCAACATGCAAGGCCATGCCAGGGGGCCTGGTGCAGAATCCTTACCAGCAGCTACTCTTTCCTATTCACATGGCATTGTATATCATGACACTATGTGAAATTACCTTATCTAGTGCCCCAATATCTTTGGGACCTTACCAGAAGCGTAACTTGTAGATTCGGTGCCTCAATGCAAATTCTGTAACAGGGCCCCCCAACTATAATGCTTTATTCATACTACTAGGCTTCCTATATGGAAAAGAGAGGCCTTATGGGCCCCCTAAAAGTCCTGGGCCCAGGTGCAAGCACATCCCCTGCATCCCCTAAAGTTACGCCCATGGACCTTACTAAACATATGATCTCCTGACATCCTTTAACATAATACTATACATTTACATGGCAAAAGAAACAAAAAACAGTAAAAACTGAATGACCACTAGAGGTCAGCCTTTGTCCACAGTTTAACCCTTTCCAATCCAATGTCGGGCCTGCCCCGACATCATCATTTTCCTCCACAGCTCTGATGTCGGGACAGGCCCGACACTGCAGTGCAGGGGTGCATCTGCACTTGATCATCAGACACATCGGGTGCAGATACACTCCTGCACTGCTCCTCATCGAGGACCCCTGAGGAGAAAGCAGAAAGGGTTTTTAACCCTTTCTGCCTTCTCCTTTACATATTACATAGCGCTCAATTAGTGCTATGTAATGCACGGAGATTCCGCCCGGCGATCATGTGACCGCTGGGTGCCACCTAACCCCAGCTGTCATGTGATCGCCGAGCCAGGAGGCTGAAGGGAGAATGCGGAAGTAATACTTCTGCATTCCCCCCGACGGTGATGTGACCACCGCCACCCTCCTGAACTCTTTCAGATCAGGAGGGTGAAGAATTTATTTTTTCTCATCCATTCTCCCCAGCTCCAATTTATTTGGAGCTAGGAAGAATGGATGAGAAAAAGTAAATGGATTGGAAAGGGTTAATACAAATATCAACATACCTTCTTTAAAAATAAGAAAACAGAGAAACAAATGTGGCACATTCCTTCACGACTACCCCCTTACACAACAGTCCTGACATTACTGTGCGTAAGTACTGTGGAAGCTTTTCATGTTCTAAACTTTCACTGAAGGTGCTTGTGGTGATGTGGGGTCCCATTACAAGCCTTGCTCTGGGGACCCATGATTATTTGTTACACCCCGGCAGAGGGTCATTGAAATCAATGAAAGTTTACTGAGAATATTGCTTCCAATTTTGCAGTGCCCATAAACTAAAGAAATTGGCATAGTAGAAGGGGAGTTGAATTGGTAGGTGTAATTGAAACAGGTGCGAGATATGACACGGTAAATAAAAACACTTTACACAGGTTTACCAAGTAAATAATAGTTTACTGAAAATTGGATACTGCACAAAAGTATTTCTGATTGGCTGTCAGCACTGTCTTATAGGTTCCATATTCTGGAGTACAGTTCTACTTTTTCCATTATTCTGTCACTCCATAAACACAGCAGACAGTTCAGAATCCATCGCCCAGGAGGTCAGTATCATGGCTTAATACCACAATTTACAGCAGTTCATATTATGTTGTCAACTAAGACAAGTTTATTAAAGTTGACTTATTGGCTTTAAACAAACATTTCATATTGTTTGTCAGTGTTACCTGCAATGATGGCGATATAGTCCATTGTGGTGACTGTATTGGTATTTTACCCCTGTTTATATTTGTTCAGACTTTACAGATATAGATATATTTAGACTGTTTGTCAAAGAAAATCCAACATCTAGAAGAAGTTGTTATGGCATGCAGTTACATCTCAGGCAGATATGTAAATGATGAGAGTTGTGATTAGATGAAGGTCTTGCCACCTGAGGCCCTAAAAGTGGTTCCCCCCTTGGTCTATAAAGGCTCTGAGGCTCCTTGTGTGTAGTGACCTCGTCTTCCGCTTGTGTGGAGCTTGTTGACCACTATACGCCTCTAGGACGCAGAGAAGAGATGTCACCCTGTTACCAGAGTCTGAGAGGGGCGCATTATTGGGATGTGAGAAGCTGGATGGTTGTATCGACGAGTTGCCACCACCGGGGCCGTTCTGACCAGACTGTTAGGAGGATCAGGATGCCCTCGACAGACCACCTGTAGAGGGGATCATCTGATCATCCAACAAGCACCAGCAACTCCAACTGTTTTGTTGTCCACCATCCAGAGACAGCTGGCGCCATCATTACAGGCCCCTGTGTCTGTCGGAACCATTTCCAGGTGCTTGGCTGGAGGACATTTGTTCTCGCGGCACCCATTATATGTACGGCCTCTGACACCCACCATCCTTTCTGTCTGCAGTGGTGTTGTGAATGACAGCGAAAAATCCAGGTTTAGTTTGGGCCCTAATGATGCTCATGTTTGTGTCTGGAGACCTCAGGGTGAGCACCTCAATCCTGCCTTTGCTGTGGAGCAGTGCACTGTCCCCTACTGGTGTGAAGGTCTGGGGGGCATCGTATATCACAGTCGGTCACCCCTAGTAGTGGTACAAGGGAGAATGATAGCTCAGCAATATGTTCAGGACATCCTGCAGCCACATGTGTTCCTCTTATGGCTTCCAACAGGCAGCGGGCTAATGCTCAGCTGCACACACAAGGGGGTCACCGGAATGTCTCATAACATTATCACACTTCCATGACCTGCCCGGTCGCCAGATTTATCACCAATAGAACATGTATGGGACCATCTGAGATGCCAACATCAGCAGCCTAGGAGTTTGCACAATCTAGAGGCTCAGTTACAGCAAATGTAGACTAATATGCTGTAGGATACCATATGGAACATGTACGCCTCCATGCCCCCCATATCACATTTTACATCCAAACTAGAGGCCATCTGGGATGCCAACCTCGACAACCTATGAGTAGAAGTGTTCCTAGCTATTTTTGTTAACTAACAAAATGCAGAATGAATGAACAAAAGAACTAAATCCCATCAATATTTGGTGTGACCGCCCTATACCTTCACAACGGCATTAATTCTTCTAGGTACACCGGCATAAAGTCTTTGAAGTAACTCGGCAAGTAGGTTGTTCTAAACAAGCTTGGAGAACTAAGCACTGTAGATGTTGGCTCGCTCAAATCCTTCTGTCTCTTCCTGTAATCCCAGACAGATTGGATGATGATGAGATCAGGATTTGTGGGGCCATATCATCGCCTCCAGGACTCCTTGTTCTTTACACTGAAGATAGTTCTTAATGACATTGGCTGGATGTTTGGTGTTGTTGCCCTGCTGCAGAATACATATGGAGCCAATCAGATGCCTTCTACTTTTGAAATCATTCTTACTTTGTGGCATTTCTTTCCCTCCTGCCTAAAACTTTTGCACAATGCTGTGTATGTATATATATATATATATATATATATATATATATATATATATATGTGTGGCTGTATAGCAGAGCTGGCATGTAATAGTCCTAAAACCCCCTCACCTTAGCCCGAATGGTAGCAGGTAGCACAAATTCACAGTTTTTTTTCATCCTTTCTAAATTAAACCAAGTGCAGTCGCATTTATTCTATCATCTCGGTGTCTCCTCATTTACTAACTCAAGCAAGATGACAGACGCAAGCAATAACATCTCCCTCCACGGCGGGAGCCAGGTCAGTCCTGTAACAAGTAGATTTCCCGAGGGGCCTTCTATTCACACATGAAGAAAACTCTAGAGTCGCCCTTTTGTACAGAAGTGACGAGAACATTCGCTGGTGTGTTTCTTCCGAGGGCCTGACACACATCAACAAGATGCATCCAGCACCTGATAAATTGGAACTACATTCAAGGTCAGAGCCAGCAAAAGAAAACAGCGACCGCTGAAAGTCACCGGTAATAAGTAAAACGCGGTCTGCGGTTTACTGTCTGAATCCTGGATGACTCGTGGTACAAACCTATAGTTCATAATCACCATATAATGGGAGTTTATAACTTTTCTGTCTTCATTAATCAAACTTTAAAACATTATTTTATTAAAGGGATTATCCAGGATTAGAAAAACAGCACCACACTTGTCCACAGGTTATGAGTGGAATTGCAGCCCAACTCCGTTCACTTCAATGGTGCTGAGTTGCAATACCAGACACAGTCCAGGGACAAGCATGGCACTGTTTCTGGAAGGAAAAATGTTTTTCGAATCCTGGACAATCTCTTTAGGCATTTTATGATGTCTAATCTTTCATTTTGGCTGGTGCAATGTCTACTCCATTTAGATGCTGCTATGATTAGTGGCTATTACTAGAGCTCCACTGACTAATGGGACTTTGCTGTAGGCTGAAAGACAACTCTCAGATTGCTTCTCTTGCCCTCCCTCATGCTTTACACTGCAGGTTGGCAATCTTCTTTCCAATCATTGAGTAAATCTTGACACAAGGATAGAGATGAGCGAGCGTACTCGCTAAGGGCAAATACACGAGCGAGTATTGCCTTTTGAGAGTACCTGCCCGCTCGTCTCAAAAGATTCGAGTGACGGCAGGGGTGAACGGTGAGTTGAGGGAGTGAGCAGGGGGGAGAGAGATCTCCCCCCCCCCCCCGTTCCTCCCCGCTCTCTCCCGCCGCTCCCCGCACCCTAATCTTTTGAGACGAACGGGCAGGTACTCGCAAAAGGCAATACTTGCTCGAGTATTTGCCCTTAGTGAGTACGCTTGCTCATCTCTACACAAGGATAATCATTTCCCAAACTTTTACCATAATAATGGTGGTTGATCCTGGGCCACCATGGACTACAGCTCTATGCAGTCTGCTGATGATAGTTTCCAGCGGCTGGCCGCACAATGCTAAACCACACCCACCCGTGGCTGCCAATGGCCACATGAATTTGAGGAAAAATCATGTGGCCATCAGCCATTGCGAGTCGGTGGAGTTTTAGACCCATGTGAACTAAGACCTTGTGAACCTACCCTACATAGTACTCTTAAAGGTCCTAGTTAGTATAGTTAGGGCCATGTAAGGCCTACCTTTCTAGGGTGCCCGTACATTGTGCATCCCAGCCACTGGTAGCGCAAGCATTTTACCACCAATTGCCAGGCGGCACCCATGTCAAAAACAAGTGCAGCTTGGCAAAAAACTAAAAACATACTCTACCTGTGGATGGGACACACCATTGTAAAGGGGTTGCTGTTAAAAAAATGTTGTGGGCCGTGAAGCAACGATCCTTTGGATTTTATTGCCTTATGTTAGTTTATGGGTGCTGCCTGACTCCTGCTGGCCAAATGTGGAACTGTTCCATGGTGACGTAACTGTTATATTTTGCTCTGGGTTTGCTGGCTGAAGGATGTGCAACTACAGCATTTTTTCATGCGGATTTGAGCCGCGGAAATCTGCACGGATAGCTGCCCATAGAAATGAATGGGGCTTCCACAAATGATTTTAGGTCTGTCGATTTGATTTTATTGTATTTATTTAGTATCCGCGCAGATCTAAAATCACAGCCTGCACCATTACATCGTGGATGTGGCTCCATTCATCACTACGAGAGTTTAGGATCTGCAGTACATCCGCAAATACATTTAAATGCATTTCCTCAGGATAGATCATCAATAGTTGATGGGTGTTGATCTGCCACTAGGGACTCCAGTTGATCAGTTGATTTTCTGATCGCTGTGATTGCAGTGGGGCTGGATGTCATCATCGGAAGAGTAACAAGCGGTTTTGCTCCCATTGAAATCAATGGGCCTGGGGGGGGGTGTGACGATTGGAAGAGGAAGTGTGACACCCCAGGCTGAAAGTTTTATATAATTCCTAATCCCATCCCTGATGCCAGCCGTTATCCAATAACTGTGAGTGGGGATAGGATAGGGCATAGCTGCGACCAACATGATGGCTCTTTTGAATGCCGCTATGTTGGGTTCAACTCTAATTTTTCAATTGGGAAGGTAGGTGTGTGATATATTGTACTGGCAGAGAATTTCACCAGAAAAACAATGGCATGCTTCATTTTATATAACTTTATTCGTTCTCCTGTTAGCACAGAGATCATTCTTCATTACGGACAATGTGAATGATGGGATTATCTCAAGCAGAACATCTTGAGATCGTCCTTATGCCAGGTGAACGAAGCAAAAGTGTCATCACCGCAGAATTCATTCAACACCACCCAACCAAACCTCCCACTACCTAAAGTGCAGTTGCCAAACTTCTTTCTAAATTCTGGGAAATAGGTTCTATTGCTGATAAATCAAAAACTAGGTGACCAAAAACAGTAACCGATGAAGCTTCAGCAACTGCTGTTCTGGCCTCAACCAGCAAGAGCCCACATCGTAGCATGCGTTGCCTGTCTCAAAAATGTGCGTTTAACCGTGCTTCCATATAACAAATTTTGTATACACATTTATGGCATCCTTACAAATTGCAGATGCTGCAATACCTGACGAAGGACGACCCAGACGGTCAGATACAATTTGTAGAATAAGGGGACACATCAACTTCAGATAAGCCCTCGTCTTCCCTATCAGGTGCTTTTCAGTGATGAAGCACATTTCTACGTGAATAGTGAGGTCAACCAACAGAATCACCAATACTGGTTGGACACAAGCCTCACTTGACTGATCCATCTAACATGGTTGCCTCACCTAAAGTGATGGTATGGTGTGGTGTATGAGGTCCCCAAATTATGGGCCCCTTCTTCATTGAAGGAAGTTTAAGAAAAGACAGTTACGCAAGGTTGTTGGTTGAAGACGTCTTGCTTCATGCTGTCAGAGTACGGAACACTCCAACATTCTCAGAGACTATCCTGATGTGAGGTTTCCCCAAAAGTGGATTGGTCATAGGGGTCCAATCGAGTGGCCACCACGTTCTCCTGAATTAACCTCTTTGGATTTCCATCTGCAGGGTCATGCCAAGGCATGTCTCTCACCTGAAACACAATTGTTGATACCTGTGCTAGTATTCAGCCTGATGTTTTGGTGAGAGTTTATCAAGAATGGGTAAAAAGGACAGGGTTAACACTCAAACATGGTGG
Organism: Eleutherodactylus coqui; assembly: GCF_035609145.1. Classification (NCBI taxonomy): domain Eukaryota; kingdom Metazoa; phylum Chordata; class Amphibia; order Anura; family Eleutherodactylidae; genus Eleutherodactylus; species Eleutherodactylus coqui. The sequence goes on from NC_089839.1 coordinate 188,006,091, forward strand.
GCAGCATTTCGAACACATTTTGTTGAAATTATGGTCAATTTTCTGATTTCACATAAAATTACTGTGTGGCATTGATTGAAATCTGCGGTGATGACATGTGTGCTTCGTTCGCTGACATAAGGACGATCTCAACACGTTCTGCTTGAGATTATGACATCATTCACATTGCCTGTAATGAAGGAAAATCACTGTGTTAATATACAAACAAATACAGTTATGTTAAAACGAAGCACGTTATTGTTTTACTGGTGAAATTCTCTGCCAGTTTGATATATCACACACCTACCTTCCTACTGGAAAAATTAGAGTTGAATCCCAGATTCAAAATGGCTGTCACGTTGGTTACATGGCCTAACAAGTTTCCCTTCCATTAAAAAGATATTGATATGTTATCCAAACTCATCATAAGCTATTGAAATAGCAAATAAACTGTGGCATAGAAAGTTATCTCAATGCCTTGAGTCAAGCTGAAGTTAGCTACATCTCTAAAAGTGCCCATGTATATTAGATGAAAGTTGTCCAAACCCAATAATTTGGTGGAAACAGATGAGTGTCTAGTGTGTCCCTAACAGCATGCCTGATCCTTTTCTTTCACCTCTGCTAATGGGAGAAGTTCCTGGCCACGACTTACTTTCCTCTCCCCATTGAGAACAGATGTGCACTGGAAGCCCGAAGGACTCTATTATAGCGAATCGAGTCAGTCCAGTCCAGCCTGACTCCTCCCCCTCTCGAACTCTGGACACAGTATACTCCGAGATCTGCAGGGGGGAAAGAGTCAGACTAGACTGTACAGAGCACAACATCCAGCACTACTGAGAGTGAGTGCAGCCACAGAGGAAACAGTGTGTACAAGTGGGGCCATAAAGGAGACTATTAGGCCTCATGTCCACGGGGAAAATCAGGCCCGCTACGGATTCTCCATGGAGAATCCGCAGCGGGTACCTCCTGCCCCGCGGACATGAGGGCTGAAAATAACAATTACTCACCTCTCCGCACGCTCTGGATCTTCCCTTCTTCGCGGCTTGATCTTCTCTCCGTCGTGGCCGGATCTTCTTTCTTCGGCCCGGCGGATGTGCTAGGCACGCCGACTGCGTGCCGCGCGCATGTGCCAGGCACATCCACCGGGCCAAAGAAAGAAGATCCGGCCACGACGGAGAGAAGATCAAGCCGCGAAGAAGGAAAGACCAGAGCGTCCGGAGCAGGTGAGTATATTCTGATTATAGGTCTCCCGCGGATCCGGACGGCTTCCATAGGCTTCAATAGAAGTCTGCGGGAGCCGTCCCCGCGGGAGACCCGCACCTAAATGGAGCATGTCCATTTTTTTTCATGCTCCAGATTTTTTAAAATTCACTTTTATTGACCATCCGCGGGTATTCATCTACCCGCGGGTGGTCAATGCATCCCTATGGGATGCGGATCCGCGTGCGGGTGATCCGCTGCGGATTTTAATTGTACTTTTGCCCGTGGACATGAGGCCTTATTTTGTGGGACCACAGAAGGGGCACTGTGTGAAAGTGGGGACACAGAATAGGCACTGTGCACAAATGGGGCCACAGAGAGGGCACTAGTACTTAGGAAGGGGGGGGGGTACTGAAAGAAGCATTGAGGGCAGCAGTAGGATGTGGACCTTGTAGAGTTGGCACCTTTTTAACCAAAAAATACCAAGCTAAAAGGGGGCATGGTTTGGGCGTGGCTTAACATGGCGTTTAATTTGGGGTCTGGCAAGATGGAGGAAGGAGAAAAATAAAACACAGTCACATCTGGTCATTAATAAGAAAAAAAATTCTGTATTGAATTGGTTAAACTACATTAACCCCTTAACACTACGGGATGTACAGATCCCACTCCATACAATGCAGGTGCCGGCTGTTCTTTATATCCGACTCTGTCTGCAAGAGTTCTGATCAGCACTCTCATTAAGCGCAGCTGTTAACCCTTTACATGCCGCTGTCATGCCGTGGCAATTAGAGCTCAGAGGTCCCGAACGGCCCCTCCCATGATGGGATGGCAGTTGCCATTTGGTTGCCATGGCAGCCAGGAGTCTTCTGAAAACCCTCAAGGCTGCCATTGCAGATTCTCTGTCAGATTGCGGTATGATGTAATACTATGGTATTATTTCATTACATCATACTGCAGGAGCGATCACACGATCACAAGTTGATGTCCCCCTATGGAAACTAAAAAAAAATTTAAGAAATCAGTCTAAAAAAGTTTTATTAATTATTTTTTAAAAAAAGGTCCCATAGTTTAGCCCCTCCCCCCTTTTCCCATGTTTATGATCAATCTAAATTTTAAAAAAACAAAAACATATTTGGTATCACTTTGTCCATAAAAGTCCGATCTACCAAAGTTATTCATTATTTTCCCCGCACAGTGAACAGCGTAAGGGCGGCTTCAGACAACCGTATATCGGACGGGTTTTCACGTCCGGACGCTAGACGTTGTCCCTCTCTGCAGGGACTTAGCTCCGCCCCTCCAATTGCAAATAGTGGTGAGGGGCGGAGAGGGGGCGGGAGCTCCCGGCTCTTCCAGCCTCCTTCCCCTGCAGAGAGGGACACCGTATATCAGCTGGGTGTGAAAACCCGGCCGATATACGGTCGTCTGAATAAGCCCTTAGAAAAATAAAACACACGTCAGAATAGTGTTTTTTGGTCACCCTGTCTCCAAGAAAAAATGTATAAAAAGCGATCAGAAAGTCTTATATACTCCAAAATGGTTCCACTAGAAGCTACAGGACGTCCTGCAAAAAACAAGCCCTCACCCAAAAAAGTTATGGCGGTCAGAAGATGGCGACAGAAAATTATATTTTTTCCCAAAAATATTTTATTTTTCCAAAGTAGTGCAGCAAATTAAACTATATCAATTTGGAACCATTGTAATTGTACGGAAACATAGAATAGGGCTATTGTGTCTTTTTTGCCAGTGTGTACGCCATAGAAACAAGATCTACCCCCCATGGTGGAATTTAGGTTTTTTTGGCATTTCACTCAATGTAGAATTTTTTTCAAGTTTTTTTTTTTTTACATAGTATCAAGGAAACATACAACTAGTCCCGCAAAACACAAGTACTCAGGCAGCAACGTTGATGGATAAATAAAAACCTTAAAGGGTTAATATGACAGTCAGCGCTGACCTAGGATCCTTAGAAGACTCTAGGAGGAGGCTTCACCAAAATGGCCGCTGTACTAAAGACAGGATCTAGTGAAGAAACAGCTTGAAGCCTAACGCTCTAGAAGCGGGGCTACAGTGACAGCGTGGACAAACATTTCTTAACCCTGGTAAAGCAAAGCTGGTAGAGCCGAGACGGATCAGCTCGTGGTCCTGTGACCGAGGGATAGGTTACTTTCGGCCCCGGTGTGGCGGTCACCCTGTGTTGTTGTTTCCTAGTTCAAACATGTGAGTGCCGCGCTGGTGCTGTGACCCTGAGCGGCGGAGTGACATGGAGCGGAGAGACTACTTCGTGTCCCTGGTGGTAAGTCTCGGGCTGCAGCGTTATCTGTAATGAGACACTCAGCGAGCACATGGTGGGGCGGTGACAGCTGAATTCTGCTGACAGGGACAAAGTCTATAAGTTGTGGAGGACTTTATTTGAGGCTGGCATTGTGGCATTACTATTAGGCTGCCACTGTGAGTATGACACTGAGTTTGACGTGATGGGCATTACCATAAGGCTGGCATAGTGGGTATTGTGAACATGAGTGTTACCATGCAGCGGGCACAGTGGGTTTTACTATGATCTTGGCACAGTGGGTAATATGAGGATGGCGTGGTGGGTATGACGGTGTGGCTGGTACAGTTGGTAATATAGTGAGTGTGGGTTTTACCGTGCAGCTGGCACAGTGGTTAGTAGTGTGTGGCTGGCACTATGATGTTAGCACGGTGGGTAATACCTCGAGGATGGCATGGTAGGTATTACTATGAGCGATTAAAATCTTTTGCATGAAGAGCTCTGGCATCACACGACTGCCCGTGTGGTCACATTGTGACACCACATAATGTGACGGTGGCGCCGCTACTGCTGGGCTTTTGGTCGCAACTTTAATGCGTTTTTTTTTTTTTTTGGACAGCTGAATACAGGTCGCCGCAGCTCCCTCGTCACCTGTGGCTCCCCCGTCCCTTGCAAGTCTCCCGTGGCTCCCTCGTCACCTGTGGCTCCTCTGTCCCTTGCGGCTCCCTTGCCACCCCAGTGGCTCCCCTTGTCCCCCACGACTTCCCTGTGGCTCTCCGTCCCTTGCGACCCCCACCTTTCCCCCTGTGATTCACCCTGGGGCTCCCCTCCCACGGGGAACCTCGTCCCTTCTGACTCACCCCCCCCCCCCCTTTGTGAGTCCCCCATGGCTCTCTGACTTCCCTTGAGACTCCCCCGCGCCCCTCCCTTCCCTCAGTCCCCTGCAGCTCCCCAGTCCCCTGCAGCTCCCCAGTCCCCTGCAGCTCCCCAGTCCCCTGCAGCTCCCCAGTCCCCTGCAGCTCCCCAGTCCCCTGCAGCTGGGAGCACAAGGAGTCACAAGGAGCAAGAAGCCAAACAATAGCTTTGTTAGAGACAAACATATAAAGCAAACCCCATGAGGAGACGCAAGCACGGGGCCCACGGATAAGGGATAAAAGTGCAGGCCTCGGTATTAATATACAATGCCAGCCCCAACGACTCTGACTTGTTACCCCATGCATATTTTGATGGCAGCCATTAATAGGCTTTATTCTGATGTGCCATCATGTGACCGCGCTGCATCAGAAGCCTGGTGCGGATCTCCTGTGCCGCAGGGAGCCGGTGCTCAGCTAACAGCGAGGACCAGAGAAAACATGGATCCCCGATGTTTAACCCTTTCACATGCTGCGGTTGGCCCCGGTAGTAATAGGGTCCCCCACAGTGGCCCTGGTAGTAATAGCTATTACTACTGGGGCTGACATAGGGTACACTATTACTAATAGCCTCCCCCCCTGAAACCCATATACTTATCTCCTGCTTGTAGTCTAAGCGGCGCTCCTCCTCTTCTCAGCGCTGCTGCGGGTGCACATAATGTTGGAAGTGTGTGCGTCCAGACGCATCCTCCTGCGGAACCAAGGAGGAGAGGTCGAGAGGAGGATCCCCAGTGCACACACTGCATCAGCGCCGCTGAATGATTACCTGCCGGGAAACCGCGGCATCCCAACAGGTAATCACTATTGTTGTAAGCAGCCATCGACGCGCGCGGCATAGGTTCGCCACAACGGGTCTAGAGGATAGACTGTTTCTACACCAGCATAGAAGGGGTTCTTTACTGTAAGAGCAGTGAGACTATGGAACTATCTGCTGGAGGACATGCTGATGGTGAATGTGATAAGAGTACAAGAGGAGCCTGGAGGCCTTTCTTGAGCGATACAATATTACATATAGTCACTAATTACTTCAGAGGGGTCGGTAAACGATTGCCAGATTGGAGTTGGGGAAGAATGGGGGAAATTAGCTTGTACCTCATTGGGATATTTTTGTCTTCTTCTGGATCAACAGTGGGGGGTAATAGGCTGAACTGGATGGGCATCTGTCTTTTTTCGGCCTTACATACTATGTTACTAACAGTTCATTAGGATGTATCAAGGTGCAAAAGTGTCATGGGGGGGGGGGGACAAGGCATTGTAGACCCTACAAACATGGCAATGACAAAAATTGTTAGTGTCACCATTGGTTACTTGATATTAAACTAAACTTAAAATCAAAATGCTCCCTAGTCTCTGAACTCCAGGAGTTGTTTGTACCCCTCTTGGTCCGGTCGTCATACTCCAATCATTTGCTTTGTCTTCCAGGCCGGAGGGACGGCGGGGATGTGTGTCGACCTTGTCTTATTCCCTCTCGACACTGTTAAAACCCGACTTCAAAGCCCTCAGGGGTTCTCCAAATCTGGTGGCTTTCGTGGCATCTACGCAGGCGTTCCTTCCACAGCCGTAGGATCATTTCCCAATGGTAAGTTTGAAACTTGCGCGTTCCCACGCACCGCTCCGGCCTATAAAAAGTGGTGCAAACCCAACCAGTTGTGGTGCAGAATAATGACGAGAGGTCAGCAATTACGTCTTCACAAAGGGAGTCCCGAAGGCTCTATATTTTATCTTGTTTCTCTCTTCTTTAGCATATATGATTACATACTTATCAACATAGAAATCTGAAATTGCCAGATATTTTAATCCCTTTAGAACCAAAACACCCCGTGAATTTTTAGGGCTTTTACCCATGTGGTGGTTTTACTGCCCTGTGTTTTTTGTTTTTGTTTTGTTTTTCTTCAGCTCAGAGAATATTTCTTTTTTTCCTGTGTTTTTTTTCTTTCTTCACATATAAGGCCTCCTTCCCACGAACGGATTTCCGCCGCGTAATTCGCGGCGAAAATCCGCTGCGTTGCCCGCAGCTATTAGGTTCTATTGAACCTAATAGCACAATGCTCACGATGCGTAATTCCAGCGCGGAATTACGCACCGCGATTTCTCCCGTCCTCACCCGCAGCATGCTCTATTTTCTGCGGGTGAGGACGGGCTGTACGCATTGACGGCTTCCATTGCAGTCAATGGAAGCCGTCCGTTCACGCTATCTCCCGCTGTAACCAGCGGGAGATAGCGTGAAAAAACGCTTTCCCGCCCACCGCCGCGCGTCATATGACGCCAAATGACGCGGCCGGCCGCGTCACGTGACACGGCCGGCCGTGCACGTGACACGGCCGGTGACGCGGCGGTGGTGGGCGGTGACGGGCGGTGACGCGGCGGTGGTGGGCGGGGAAGCGATTTCACGCTATCTCCCGCAGGTAAGTATAGGGGCTCTGGGGGGCGCCGTGACGGGCTTCACAGCGTAATATTACGCGGCGGACCCCGTCACGCTCGTGGGAAGGAGGCCTAAGGCTATTTTTTTTTATATCCTTTTTTTCACAGCCCTTTCTTTTTTTAATTTCACTGTTTTTCACTGTAGCTGGATCCATAGGAGCCCCAGTTACAGGTTAAAACATCCCTCTGTAGTGACAGTAGTCACTGCTAGAGCTGATCTGGCATGGCAGGGGGCACCCGGTGGTCACGTTAGCGCCTGGTCAAATAGTGGAAGCTATTAGAAACTGCTTACGCCTTCTCCTCCGGGTCCTTGACTGTTACTAACGGCCAAGAATCTAACCTGCTTGATTGGAAGAGCTTTTATCCCATGCCATATCATTACTATTGTCTGCGAATAAAGTCCAGGACCAACATTGTGAATTTACTGTGTTTGGTCCTAAAGGAATTAAAGCATTCCTTTAGTCCTGATCAAACCAAGATGGCTGCACTGCTTCTGTGGCTACCAGATATGCACTGTATATATAATATATATGACCTACATACATATAGTGTGTATGTATACGGTGGGTCCAGAAAGCCTTCAGATGCTTTACATTTTTACCTTCTGCACTCAGTTCCCCATAATGACAAAGTGAGAACAGATTGTTTGAAATTTTCTACATCTTTAATTGAAAAACTAACATTTTTCAATGAAATAAGTATTTTTAAAGGTACACACTGGGGATTATTTAAAGGTAATCCGGGGATTATTCTGGTTGCCAGATTGGAGTCAGGAAGGAATTTTTCTCCCTTAACCCCTTGAGTGGCACGCCCAGAAATTTTCCGGGACGAGCTCCACTGCCCATAGTGATATACCCCGGAAGATTTCCGGGCTATGTATCACTATGGGAGCTGCAGAGCACAATGCCACAAGCTGTGACAGTGTGCTCTGCCTGCACAGACCCACAGAGACCAAAGCAAGGGCTTTGAAAAACCAGCAGAAGATATTGCCGATATGCCGGCAATCTCCTGCTTCTAAGTCTCCTGCTTTGTTTACAGGTTGCTATAGATACCATCGGCTTGTCAGAAGCAAGCCGATGGTCTCTGTGGCAGGGAGAGCTGTTTGTTAGCTGTCAGAGGACAGCTAGGTACCAGCTCTTACAGCAGAGATCAGAGAAAACCTCCGATCTCTGCTGTGTTAACCCTTTACATGCTGCAGTCTGTGACTGTAGCATGTAAAGGGCTGTCACCATCGGACCCCCGGAATGTGATCAGCGGGTCCTGATGGGTCCCTGTGGAAGTCCCCTAAAGGGACAAAAAAAAGTAAAAAAATTATTAAAAAAAAGAATAAAAACACTTGTCTCCCTTTACTTTGTAAAAAAATCAAAAATACAATCACACATGTGGTATCCATGCGTCGTAATGACCCAGAGAAGGAAGTTAATACATTATTTAACCTCTTAATGACATGGCCCCTTTTTTTCTTTTTTCCCCATTTTTTTTCCTCCCCCCTGTTTAAAAAATCACAACTTGTCCCGCAAAAAACAAGCCCTTATATGGCCATGTCAATGGAAAAATAAAAAAGTTATGGCTCTTGAGACACAACTGCAAAATTAGTTGAAATTCAATGATTAGACCATTTTAAAAAACCTGCCCTGGTGGATCTGACAGGGGGGTAGGAAACTCGCCACTCAAGGGGTTAAATGAGTAAAATTGGCTTCTACCCCATTGTTTTGTTTTTTTTGCCTTCCTCTGGATAAACATTAGGCTGTAGTAGGCTGAAATGGATGGACATATGTCTTTCTTTGGTCTTACATATTATGATACTATGATTCGGACCCTTTGGTATGACACTTTTAGCTCCAGGAGCCTTCCATTTCTCTTGATCGTCTTCGCGATGTTTCTACACCCTAATTGGAGTCATCTGTGGTAGATTCAGTTGATTGGACATAATTGTATAAGACACATCGCTATCGATACATAAGGTCTCACAGCTCACCATGCATATTGGTGCCAGCCATGAGGAGTAAAGAACTGTCTGTAGATTACAGATACAGGATTGTGTGGAGGCACAGATCTGAAGAAGGCTACAGAAAACATTTCTGCTGCACTGAGAGTTCCCAAGAGCCTAGTGGCCTCCATAATGGAAGAAGTTTGGAACAACCACAACTCTTCCTAGAGCCGCCAACCCACCAAAGAAATCTGTAAAGGGCCTTGGTAAGAGAGGTGAACCGAATAGTCACTCTGGCTGAGCTCCAAAGACCCTGTGTGCAGATGGGAGAAACTTCCAGAAGGTCAGCCATCACTGCAGCCTCCACCAATCTGGAATTCATGACAGCAGCCAGAAAGAAGTCTCTCCTCAGTAAAAGATGCATGAAAGCTAGCTGGAGTTTACCAAAAAAGCACCCAAAGGACTCTGACTGCGAGAAACACGATTCTCTGGTCTGATGACCCAAAATTGAAGTTTTTGGCCTCCGTGCTAAGCATTATATCTGCAGGGAACCAGGCCCTGCTCATCACCTGCCTAATACCATCCCTACAGTGAAGCCTGGTGGTCTCATAAGGTTGTGGGACATGGAGACCGGTCAGGGTTGATGGAAAGCTGAATGGAGCAAAGTACAGAGAGCAATGAAAACCTGATGCAGAGTACAAGGGACCTCAGACTGGGCAGAAGGTTCACCTTCCTACAAGACAATGACCCTAAGCACACAGCCAAGACCACACAGGAGTAGCTTAGGGACAACTATGTGAATGTCCTTGAGTGGCCCAGCCAGAGCCCTGACTTGAACCCAATCAAACATCTCTGGAGAGACCTGTGAATGGCTGTCCACAGACGGCCCTCATCCAACCTGACAGAGTGTGAGAGGATCTGCAGAGAAGAATGGCAGAAAATTCCCAAATCCAGGTGTGCAAACCCTGTGGCATCCTACCAAGAAGGCCGTAATCACTGCTAGAGGGGCTTCAACTAAGTACTGAGTACAGGCTGTGAATACTTACGTAAATGCAGAATGTTAGAATTTCAGGTTTTTTTTTAAATTTACAAAGATCTGTCATTCTTTTCTTGCTTTGTCATTACGGGGTACTGAGTGCAGAGTGATGGGGGAAAAGCATGAACTTTGTTTTTAATTGCACAAGGCCACACCATAACAAAATGCTAAAAAGGGGAAAGTGTCTAAAGGCTTTCCAGACATATACAAAATATTCTGGTAGTGATAAGTGAGGGCATTAGTTTAGGAAAGTGGTCAGTAGAGAAGGGTTCTCTGCTGTGGATGACCTCACTATGTTCCAGTTGTGAAACCTTCATTTCAGTAGGGATGATGGAAATAGCGAAGTATGAATACTCTTCATATATCCCAATGGAAATTAAAGGAATGGAACCGTGCATGCGGGGCTATTGCTGCATTCAATCTCCTCACTGAGGGGGTGCAGTGAGGAGAGGGTACAAGGGACCCCATTTTCGGGATCGGTGGAGGTCTCGGGGATGACAGTGCAGTGGACTCATCTATGCACTACCATAGAGAAGAGTGTATGTGTGGGCACACAGCCTGATGGATGAGTCCGCTGAATTGTCCACATGCCGACTTTTAATGGGTGACGGAATGGGGAGCCAGGTAAGTATTAAAAGTCCATCCCCAGCCCCCTCGGACCTGCTCTATTAGCACCATAACTTAGTTTATGGTGCTCATTGATGATGACCGGTACCCTTTTAAAGTTTGCTGAAATTGTACATTTAACATGTTAAGTGTCAAGTTAATGTTTGCTATGTATGTCATAAAATGATTGCAATGCATGTGTAAGTTTTATCCAAATGTTTTGCTTTTTAATAAATTCTCACTTTCTTTCCTTTTGTGTTTTAGCTGCTGCTTTCTTTGTAACTTACGAAACTGTGAAATGTTTGTTTCACTTCGGTCCATCTCCGTACCTCTCACCCCTAACTCATATGGCAGCTGCCTCTTTTGGGGAAGTGGTAAGTTGTCGATTCTGTTCCCAAAATCCTTAATTGATACAAAGTTTAAGAATTAAAGGGGTTTTCCGCACAAAAACTATTGATGACCTATCCTCAGAATAGGCCATCAATAAATAATTGCTGGGCACCGCATCTCGGGATTCCCAGTGACGAGCTGATCAGTTGACCCGCTGCCGGTGCAGTAAGCCAGATGTGGACCACAGGGGACGGCAGTGTATTGAAATTAATGGGAGCTGAAGCGGCTATTATTCTTCATCAGCCACCCCCAATGTCGGAGGCATAAGTGCCAGAAGAGTAATGGCTGTTTCAGCTCCCATAGATTTCAATAGGAGTAAAGCCAGCTAGGGCACTTGCGCTGCCGTCCCCTATGACACACATCTGGCCTACTGCACTGACAGCAGGTTGAACAGCGGGTCCTCGGCAATTAACTGTTGATGAGCTATCCTGAGGATAGGTCATAAATTGTTTTTGCCTGGAAAACCCCTTCAACAATAAATGTAACAAAAGGAAACGGTAAGAAAAGACCCTGAATTCTATGGAGTAATAAAGGGTCATAATAAAGGAGGATCAGAGGGACCGATGAACAATTTAAAAAAAAAATGAAGAACCGTTTTTGTTTTTTGCTTCTTAAAGTTAAAACTATTTTGTGGTAGAACATTTCAAGTACCTTCTGGTATATATGAGTGGTGGCTGTGTTAGCAGTAGGATTTCAGCTTGCTGATGGTTTCCTTTTGATAAAATATTGTATAGAAGCACTAGCAGCACAAATAAATAGAAAACTGGGTAAAAAACACGCCCGAAGTTTAGATAACAAAGAACATGATTATTTAAAGTAAATCTGGTAGTAGAATGGTTTATTCCAGCTTTTTTAATAATCTGGGGTGGGGCAGGGGAGGAGTGCTAGCTTCCGTTTTTATTTGGTGAAGTATAGTAGTATAGTGCGAAAGTTGAAACTGTTCCATTTTGGAGGGGCCCCACTTGTCAGAAGGATCCCATTGACAATGAGATGAACAGAAAGTGTCCTCCCATTGATCACCTGTAATGTTCATGAAAACCTGGCAGTAAGTGTGAGGTTTCTTTGCAGCACTCCCACAGGTGAAATTAAGAACTACACATTGTTTATGCAAAAAAATGGGTTGTCTGTGTAATGCAGGACAGCACAGTTCATCCAGAGTGAGGGTTGCTGTTTGCAGTCATTTTCCATTCTGACCATGAGATGAGGATCTTGAACAGAGGACCCCCCCTCTATTAACTCATAATTCCCTAATGGGGTTTATGAAAGCTTTTATAAGCTGGTCAGCCACTTTAATGTCAACATTCTTGGTTGTGTAAGACAGTAGTGATTGCTTCCCTGGTGGTCTAGGGTAAGGGAGGTGTTGATGTCAACTTCCTTGCATATTTAGTGTTGTGGAGAAATTGATATTTGTATTCCCAGAGGTCTAGGATAATGGAGTAGGTAATGCGCTACTAATGGTTTACTCACCTCTACATTCTCTGTGTTCGGCTACCCTTACCTGCCTCACATACAGATCTTTATTGGGAAGGAACTGATCAGCTGCATGATCAGACAGAAGACTTAAAGAGCACTCTGCCCGATCATAAAGGAAATGCTCAGTTGTGTGTGGAGTTGCTGTTTCTGTAACAGATGGTAGCAATCAATTTTCAGTCATGTCGGCTATTAGGGTATATTCACACGTAGCGGAAGTGGTGCAGATTTTGCTCTGCAGAAAATCTTCACCAAAATCTGTATTAAAAAACTCATCAGAATCTGCATTATTGGTAACATTTTTTTGTGCGTGTTTTGACCTGGATCTGCAGCAAAGTTCACCCTTCAACTGAGGAGAAGCTGATCATTTTGGTTTGACAGAAGCGACCCCCTCATAAACCCATGGTATAATGGAGTTATACACCTATTTTCCTTGAGGTACACCAGGACAGCATCTCTTAGAAACCCTTCAAACATTTTACTAACAATAGAAGTAAGACTTACCAGCCTGTAGTTTCCAGGTTCACTTTGCCCACTTTTGTGAATTTCAGCACCAAATTCCTATGCGCCAATCCAGTGTAACAGACCCTGTCACTGCATAGTCATGAAAAGGAATCTGTCAGCTAGAACTTGTAATCCATTCTGCAGGTAGCATGTTATAGAGCAGTAACTATCAGTAATTGAAAACAATGAATGGCTGTACACACAAAAATAGGTGTCAATCACTGATAGGACCACCTATTGGACCACTCAGCTCGGAATGTGGCTTAAATGAAGAAAGCAGACGTTATACTGAATCTTTCCCCATAAAACTATATATCAATCTGTTCAGCTTCTCTTGCTCTATAGCTTGCAAGTTTGCCTGCAGTTTGGACAGCATTTTCGAGCTGACAGATTCCTTTTAAATATAAGAAACAATGTTCTGTGTATCACATTACTGATTTCCCATAGAACTCAGGGGTGTATGCCATCAAGACGGTTTGTCTAGTTCAATCTTCTTAACGTGGCTCTGAACGTCTTCCTGGATTATACTGGTGAGATTTAATGGAGAGTTTACTTTATCACACTGCATTTCACCTGACAATTTGATTTCCTAAGTGAATACACTGGAGAAAAAACTATGTAATGGATTTGATTTCTTTTCATCACCTTCTACAGAGCCCCGTGGGGCAACAGAAATGCAGTCCTAAGCTCTTGCTCACGCCTTGAAGGTTGCTGGTTCAATCCTCACTTGGTTCAGGTAGCTGGCTCAAGGTTGACTCTGCCTTCCATCCCTCCTAAGTTGATAAAAGGAGTACTCAGCTTTCTAGGTGGTAAAAGTGGACTGGGGGAGACAACTGCCCTGCAAAAACAGTCTGTCACCTCAGGACTCGGTCATGACTTGGTGCTTGCACCAGGGGAGTTTACCTACCTTTTTGCCATCACCCTTTACAACAATTCTTCCCTCATTACCTTTTAAATCCTGTCTTCCTACTGGGCGTCTACCTGACCGAAAATAATGCTAAGGGAAGGCCTTCAGTCCATGGCCTTCCTGATTTTGACATTGCTTTCTGTATTTTGAGTTTTGAGGGTTCCACTCATCCTCTCTATCATACTGATGTATGCCAGTCTTAGGCAACTGTATGTAGTCGACTTTCAACTTTTGGAAGTAGCGAGGCCTCAGTGTGTACCTTTTTGTGATGTCTTCACTACTCTCCCTGTCCATGTGCACAGTGGTCCATAATTGAGTAGAGGGCATGAGGGAGACCTAATCGGTGGTCTCATCCCCACAGGTCGGTGCCGCTCCCGTTGTCCAGCTCCCCATCTCAGACTATTTGGCCTTGTTCTGAAGAGACTTGAGCAGATCAAAGCTCACTGGAGGAGCTAGGGTTACAGCCTGTCCTTCTACCTAAAAGATCTGTGCATTGTTTTTACAAAAACATTAGTTCTGCTTTGTCATCCTATTTTTGCTATTCGAGCACACGCTATGACGTCAATTGTTTCTTATCAAGGGTGTCTCTTCTGGCTGTTTAATCTAGAGAAAGGTCTAAAGCAGCTATGCTTGACTATGCCCATAGCTAGATATTTGCTAAAAACCACTTAATATAGAATATGTATCTGTAGCTTTCTTAAAGCTGCACATAGAATTTTGATCATAAAAAGAAATCTAAAAGTGGAGTCTGCCTTGCTACACAATTATATATTCTAATAGCGTTCCTTAGTACGGATGAGCTATAACAGCAGACAACCAGTTAGTGTTGTTGCTGTCTAAGAGAAACCGAAAAGGGAGAATCCACTGGGAAAAAACTGCAAAAAATTGTATCACCTGGTCAGATGAATTCAGATTTCCCTTGCACTATGCTGATGGGAGGGATGGAATCTGGCAAAAGCAGCATGAATTGATGAACCCTTCCTGTCAGGTGTCAACAATTCAGGCTATTGAAGATGGAGGAAATGTTTTCTTGGCACACATTGGGTATAATATTCTTGCTGAACGATTTAAGCACCTAGAATCGCTGAGATTCTGAAGACCAAATAGGTCCAACATGCTACTGTATGGTTGTCTAAAGTGGACATTCAGTGGACATTGAAGAAAAATTATTTTTTTAAACTTTTTTTATCGCTTTACCCCTAATAAAACTAAAGAAGAAAAAAAGTATTAAAAAAACAGCACGATGTGTTACTTAGAAAAAGCTCACAATCATTTGGTAACTCAATTTTAAAAAAAAGTAGGGCCATTCACCCACTTCAAAATCACTAAGAAAGTCATTTAGGACTGAAATGCTCATATTAAGAAGGAAGGGGCTATGCAACGTCATAGTGTTTCCTCTATACCTGTAGTTTGGGGCACATTTGTATATTTATAGACCCAATCTCCAATATCTGGTTTAAATCTCATCCCTGGTTTGGCTGAGCTTTGCATGATAAAAATTAGCGTTGTGATTTCCATGTACGCTGGGGAGGTCTGCTGAGAAGAGAAATGATTAGACCAAGCAGCTTGTTCAGTCCGGTAAATAAATATGTCATAGATATGATGCACGGAATTGGAGAGTGAAATTGCTGTGAACCGGTTGTGTCTCGGAGCGGAGAGATCGCTGACGGGATTTACATTCCGTTTGTTCTAATATTATGTAGGAAGTCGTTCTTCCGTCTAGAAGGGAAATCAATACATTTTATATGACAGAGAAATAAGATTGTCCGTCTGTTCATCCAGAAGTCTCCATGTATTTACAGCCTGCACTCCTGTTGATCCTGAGGATTATTCTCTTCATGGACAATGTACCTTCCGTCTCTATTATTGGTTATAGAAGGGCAATTTTAAACTGAAAGCGCACTCCAAAAACTTATTATTGGTCCGTCATCAGTTTTTTTTTTTTTTACCATGATGGCTGTCGTACTGTGCTAGGAGTAAGACCTGTTCGGTTGAAACACGTTGGAGGTTACTAGCAGATGTTTGTATGTCTCTACGTATTTGAATGATTACCCACAATAAAGTATTAGGGATTTTACATTGTCGCCGGATTATTTTGCCTTTTAACCTCCGCCAGCATGCGCTCCTGCTCAGTATTTTGAAGGGCCAGTAAGCTTGCCGTTCTCCAATCCTCTCACAGCATCTGCCATAGTATACCTCCACACCCTAAGGTGGATGCTTAAGCAGATTGGTCTTCTGCCATTTGTGAAAAAGTCCCTGTTTGTGTTTGTTCTGGTTCTGACCCTTGCCTTATTTTGACTTCTGTTCTCCCTGACCTTGGCTCTGTACTCTGGACTTCATTTTTGCCTGCCCTGGCCTTCAGCTTGGACTGTGTTTATTGCTCTTGCTGCCACCAGCCCTGACTACAACCTGTTTCTCCACTGTGTTGCTGTCCAGACCTTCAGGGACCATGTGTCGGCCCAGTACAGCATCCTCAGCCACATTACTGGGGCTATCTAGTTGTGTAACAACTTGGGGCCCTGCAACAAAGACTGTATCCCACTTGGAGCGGTGAAGGGTGAATACCAAGGTTTTCCAGGGGCTGCTTCCAGAAATGGCCCAATGTCAAACTGGTGTGTGGCAAGGTGGATCCACATCTGCCTACCTGAAAAGAATCTTCAGGGCTGTGAGAAATGTCAGGTTCTTGGCATCGATCTGCAGTTATTAATAGGATTAATGTGTCAGCGCTTGTCACACAGCAATAGACTTGGACCGTGTCGTAGAGGCACCGTAACCAATACTGAAGAGCCTCTATGTAGATAGAAAAGAGCATGGTAACCATTGCCAAACTGGCTGTATCAACAATAAATAGCCTAAGCATTATGATTAGAGATGAGTGAACGTACTCGGTAAGGCCGATTTCGCAATCGAGCACCGCAATTTTCGAGTACTTCACTACTCAGGTAAAAAGATTCAGGTGTCGCCGGGGGGCAGGGCGTGGCGAAGCGGGGGGTAGCAGTGCTGAACAGGTGGGAGCTCTCTCTCCCTCTCCCCCCCACTCCCCTCTGCAACCCCCCCCCCCCCCCGCTCACCCACAGCGCCCCCGAGTACTTTTCACCCGAGTAGTGACGTACTCGAAAACCGCGGTGCTTGATTGCGAAATCGGCCTTACCGAGTACGTTCGCTCATCTCTAATTATGATCTTCCTTGCCATCTTTTCAGAATGGTCATTGTGGGGATTCTAGAAATGGGAACAAAATTTTACTTTATGCTTCGCCTGTTTATACAGAACATTCCTTCTCCCAATCATAAATGGTACATATGACCACCCTTTAGCTCACCCAAAAATGAATACAGACCACAAACCAGACCCGCCAAACAAAGATATAGACCCAAGACAAGACTTCCTAACTCTTCTTGCCTACAGACCCCTGACCAAACTTCATACTAGCATTTTACAGAGCTCCAAACAGCCCCCATGAGTTAGGCCGTCCTTCCCGCCGCCATGCTGTAGGTCTTTTCTCCTCCACCCCCGACCATGCCTTGGGCCTTTTTCTACCCCCACCACCCTGCTTTAGCCCCACTCCCCCCAATACTTTACAGGCCCCAATACTTGAATACTTGACAGCCTTTAGACAAGACGTTCAACAACTCTCTTTTCCCCGTTCCTTTGCTTTCATGTGCTTCCCGCTGACAGCGTCTTAATGCTTCGCTGTCAGGATGCAGTCGGCAACAGTGACCAGGAGCTGCGAAAAGCGCAAGAGTTTACAATGGGGGGCGACTAGGACATTTACTGACTCGTCCAAGGCCTTGGTAGATTACCTATTTCTGGGAGTCTTACAAATGTTTGGGGATTGATGACAAGTATGGGTGAAGGGGTTGTGCCACCATATAAAGTTATTCCCTATTCGCTCGGCAATTTTCTAGCGCTGTCATTGAAATCAATGGAGCGCTGACACACATACATGTCCTCTGCTCTATTCATGTGGGGACCTTCAGGACCCCTTTTTTAGGATCAGGAACTCCACCAATCATGAAGTTATTCACTATCCTGTAGATAGGGGATAATTTTATGTCTTAGCACAACCCCTTTAAGATGGTTCTAGTGATAAACTATCAAATACAATGACTTCTGTTATAAGCAAATCCACCAGAATAATTTATCCAACTTTTTTTTATCACTTTTCCAATATTTTACAGGTTAAAACAAACTTCCGAAGTCATCTCCTCTCCTCCTCCTCTTCCTCTTTCCTCCTCGTCTCTTCAGTCGGAAACTGATTAAAACTATTAATGACGAATCAATAGCACTTTAATTACAAAGCTCCGTCTTGTGCCTACAGTTGTAGATACTGAAGAGGCGATGTGATAGGATTTGAGTTGGAAGAACAAGGCAGGTATTAACTCGTCGGCTGTTGAGCATCTCAGAGTCCCAGCCTCAATTATACTACAACCGCATTTCTTCACCGCCAAGAGAAAATAAATAACTGTAGAAAAAGGGCAAAATTTGTTATTTGCTAAGAAGTGCCGCAGACCAGATCTGTTGTAGCACGAAGGGACTCGGAAGCGTGAAATTGCTCTTTTATAAGAAGACCCTCGTGTGAGCACGGATGTGATTATAGTACTTCACTCCACCAACAGGAAAAGTTCCCACTCAATTCCGTTTACGCCGTTCTCTCCCCCCAAAAAAAACCCAAAATGTAACATTCTATTTTTATCTATGTGTTAAATTTTTTTTTTTTTTTCATACCCTGATTCCGATATGGCCGGGGCGGCGGGGAAGTTAGTAGCGCGCTCTGCAGTCGTGTGAGATTCATTCATAGCAAAGAGTCATTTTGGGTTTGTGTTCTGCAAATTTCTGCTATTGTTTTTGGCCAGCACTCCAGACTTAAAAAATGTACCTAGGAGCCATTGGCTACTAAGCTGAAACGTTTAGGAGCCAAATTAGTTATATATATATATATATATATATATATATATATATATATATATATATATATATATATATATATATATTTTTTTTTATATATATATATATATATAAAATATTTTTTTTTTTTGTAAGACAACTAAAAATACAAAAAAACTTACAATTCTCCGTGCATACATATATTTCTCACTATAATAAGACCTAGGGTTCATTCACATGTAGCTGATTCGCTGTGGATTTTCCACAGCATATTCATACCATATCTGCTCCATTTGGTGCAGATCTTGGTGCGCAACCACAGCAGATTTCATCCCTTTAAATACGATTTGAAGAAAATCGTGAATTCTGCCGCAAATGCGCGCCACAATTCAGATACAGATTCGCTGTGGATTTTTTTCAGCTATGGAAAATCCACAGCAAATAAGCTACATGTGAACACACCTTGATGCTTCTCCATCCTCTCTGTATTTCCCCATAGTAATAGTGCCCTCTCTGTGATCTCTTAGTAATAGTGATCCTTGTGGACGTCATTAGTACAATACTGCCCCCCCTAGTGGCCCCAATAAGGACAATACTGTCCTCACCCCCCACCCCCCCATACCACCCAATGGTCCCCCAATTAGTACAATACTGCCCCTTACTCCCAGTGGCCCCCATTAGTACAACACTACCTTCCTTCTCAGTGGCCCAAATAATACTACATTGCTTCCTCCCCCTGCCGAACCTCCAGAGTAGTACAAGCCTGTTAGAGGTTCTGGATGCTGGGTGGCGCTGTATGAGGAGGAAATCTTGACCCCCTCCCCCTCTCCTGTATGTACTAATTACTAGATCAGGAGACAGGAGGAGTCAGAATGTCCTCTGCATATAGCACCACCCGCATCCAGAACCTCCGACAGCCACGTACTACTGGCTGTAAGTGAGAGATCTGTGGGCGATGAAAGGGGAGACAGGGCCGTGGCAAGGCTAACGTAATTGGCACCATCACTGTAGTGTCTTGTCGCCAACTGCAAATCATAGAGCACATAACAGTATTGAATCTTTACAAAACCTATCGGTGGTCTCCGGCCTGTGACTCTCCAGCTGTCAAGGCCTAGTGGGAGATGGAGTTAGAGACCACTGATATGGATTGGAAGTTGGCCACTGATCGATAAACGTTTTATTATTTTAGGTGGAAAATGCCCTCTAATTTCTCTTCGGTTCAAGGAGGTCAAATGGCAGTAGTTGTTAGTGTTATATAGAGATTAGCCGGCGTGATGGCGGCGCACCGCATTATTTATAGCGGGTGAGCACCATTCGTTTGCATCAGTGCTGACAGCAATCGATCTGTAAAAGCAATATATTTGCATCTTGTAAGTAACTGCTCCATCTTGTAATTTACACACGCGGATCAATAGCGTTAACGTTTACAAGAGATGTCTGCTTTGTGTATCCCCTAATGATGAGGAGCAACAAGGTGGCAGCCCTCAGCAAGGCCGTATTACCACATGCTGAACGCATTGATGCAGGGTTTGCCCATCGCTCTATAATGGTACCTGTACACCTTCAATAGCTCCAAGTCAAACGCTTGTTTGGCCAACAGCAGTTTCGCCCATATCCCCCTTATCCACCAGCCTCATATACATGAACTCTTGGCCAAACGTCTTCAATAGAGTGGACTAAGCCGCCGCCAGACAGCTCTGGTGGCAGCGGATTCTCTCCAGGCAAAACAAAGTTGCCTCAAATTTAACATGCTGTTTTCCCCGACATGTCGGGAGGCTCCCATACACATACGTTAATTTGCTGGTTCTGCCACAATTGGCTGACTTTTCCTTAACCCCTTAAGGACCACCGTGTTTTGGTCCTAAAGGACTAGACACTTTTTAGGGATTTTACCCATATGGTGGTTTTCTTCAGCTACAAATATTTTTGCTGTGCTTTTTTACGTTTTGTTAAGGTTGAAAAGCTAGAGTGTATTAAAAAAAATGTATAGTTTATTTTTGAAACTAGTGTATTTATGCTAAAATAAAGCATGGGAACGGGTACCCTATTTTGTTTCAGGCGTTTTGATATATAATTTGTATAGGTTTAGATTAGCATATGGTGATGGTTTGGGTTGGTGTAGGCGTTGGGTCGTCTTCTTACTTATGTATATATTTTAGGGGTTTTTTTTACTTACTTTTGTGATTTTTATTTCACAGTCTATATCACCCATGATATCATATAAGACCTCTGGGGGTCATTCACTTTGTTTTAATTTCATGTTTTTCCATTGGAACTGGGTGATCCATAGGAGCAGCATGTATAGGAGCCTCAGTTACAGGGGAAAACCTCCTCCTGCAGTAACATCAGTTACTAACATAGCTGATCAGGGTCTCCTAGTACCCTGCAACTCTGCTGTGTTTAAGGCACCCAGTGGTCGGTCATGTGATCTCCGGTTCGCATAGTGGATAGTAATACTTTCACCCTTTAGTACATAGCACTCATTGAGCGCTATGTAGCTTGGAAAGGGGAAGGCAGAAGAGGTTTAAAAAAATGCTTCTCCCTTCTCCTCTGGGTCCTCTGCTGTGTCTGACAGCTGACAACCCAACCTGCTCCTGCTTGATTGCAGGAGCAGAGGCTTTAAACCCACACCGTACTTCTTATTACGACTATTTTTCGGGATTAAAGCCCAGGACCAAGCGCTGTATATTTACCACGCTTGGTCCTTAAGCGTTAATGTGTATGGGAGGAGGGGGTAATGCTCCCTTCATATGTGTTCTAAAGGAGGCCGCGGCACTGTTGAATTCGTATGACTGATGCTAACTGTGCCACTAATTTAGGATTCTGTTGGGGTTTCCAAAGTTTGCGCAACCTAATTAGTGCTGGCACTATTACGCAAAGCCCCTTCCTTTGCACATCTGCTGAAGTACATGTCGGCTTCTACCACCAGATGCGTCTATGAAAACTCCCTCCATCCATTTATTGGTGACGGGTTCACTTTAAGGCTTATCTGGGTTTACAGCGCAGATTCCAGGAGGTGTAGTGAGAGTCGCTGGAAAGTAGAATTAATCCTGCGGCTGGAAATTGCTTGTAAATAAAGATGAATGGAGACAGATATCCACTGATCCTGCCAGCAAATTCATCATATGATTAAAGCTTGAAATCTGCAAATTAGAAGCTGTCAGCCATCAACCTCCCACACAAGACCACGTGCCGGCGGAGGGCACGGACGCTGCAGGAAGCTCCAGTAAAAACATTCTCAATTTTCCGACTCTAGTATGAGCGAGTCACGGGAAGGCTGGAGAATGTTCCATGTAGGCAGACCTTAATCCATTCAGGATTTGGTAGAGGTCCCTTCCACCCCTTATTAAGGGACTGCTAATATTTCCGGGGCAGAAGCCTGTAGACACGTGATCTCCAGCTGTCGCTAAAGTCCCAACATGGTTTGGTAGTCATGGGCTGTAAGGCTATACTGGGGGTTGTAGTTCTGCAACTGATTAAAGAGATATTTCAGTAATGTTAAGTTATTCCCTATCCACGGGAAAAGGGAGAATTGTCTGTTTGGTGTTGGTGCGATCACTGGGGTTTTCTCCGATTGTCAAAACAAGGGTCTGAATGAATGGAGCAGCGACCGAGCATGCAGGTTGCTGATCCATATATTTTAATGGGACTGAACTCCGCTATCTTCAGCAGTCCCACTGAAAGAAATGGAGCTTCAGTGCACATGTTTGACTACCGCTGTACTCATTGGGGGTTATACAGGACATTCGTTCTCATCCAGCTGATCAGATAGTTAAAGGGCTTATCCAGGACTTATACCGATGACCTATCCTCAAGATCGGTCATCAATAGCTGATCGTTGGAAGTCTGCCACTGTTGACCCCTGCTGATCAGGGCCTGCTCTCACCGCAGACAGCACTGTCCATATTGCAGTGGCCTGGTTTGGTACTACAGGCACAACACATTGAATTCAACGCCAACTGTGCAACCCAGCCAGTGTGCTACAAACATGGCTGTCTGCTTCCGGTTCTCTCAGTAATTTCAGTGGACCTGCTGAAGAACTGGTCTGCAGGAATCTCGAGTGGTGGACCCCTGCAAATCAAGTACTGATGATCTATCCTCAAAGTCCCGGAAAACTCCTTTAAATGTTAGTGCAGCATGATGCCTGCATTTTTACTTACTGTAGGAGCTCGGTGCAGCTTACTCTGAATTACATTTAGTTGTCAATCAGCGGCGACTGAGCCTACATATCACTAATACATCTGCCTGTACTGCACTGGCGTTGTGCCGTACAATTAGACTACTGTATATTTGCACAGAAGTAATCTGCCTTCAATCTGTCACTGCGTTACACTGCTTGCAGAGTGAGTTTCACTAACTTATACTGATTTGTGGCTTAAAGGGTTTGTCTGATTACCAAACAATGGGACTGTCAATTTTTGCAACAAACAGACTTAAAATTGCTACAAAGCTACTCTGTCCTTCCTGGTTGCTGCTGACCAGGTCATGTGACTGCTGCAGCCAATCATGTTATCAAACCATAACTCCTAGGGGCTGGATTTTTCTATGAAAAGAAAAAAGGCCTGGCTCACACGACCGTATCGTAAAAGGCTGCAGAAAAATCGCAGCATTTTACTTGCTCGGGGAATCGCGTGTCCTAACGTATTATAGTGTTTTTGCCTGTGCATGTACAGCATACTTTAAGCATGCACTGGCTTCCTGGTTTCTTTTTCTTTTTTTTTTTTTTTTTAACTTCTCATGTTTTTAGCAACATGTGTTTTTAAAAAAATAAATAAAGTAAGTAATATACACAATGTAATTGCGTATATGTACTGCGTTCCGAACGCACCCATACAAAACAATAGGGCTGTACATGTGTAATACGCCGTAAAATAGAACATGCCTTGTTCCGCAATAAACTAAAGAAATGTAAACAAGTGTGAGTGGAACCCTAAAAATCTTTTGCTTGGAGCGCTGGACTGTGTAACTGTATTTTCACTCCTGATATGTGAAACGACCACTAGATGGCAGTGTTCAGTCATGAATGTTGGTGAAGGGTTTTTCCTGATCTGTTGCTTATTATGGAATGACTGGATGTTGCACTACTGTTCTTACAGACCTAAGGATGTTCACATCAGCATTGGTGGGGTTCTGTTTTGCTGCTTCGTTATGGAATCTGTGCCAAATGGACCCTACTGCCTATAATGGAGTCCGTTCGGTTTCCGACCATCCGTCCGGATTGAACAGGGCAGCATGTTACACTATTTATTCCAGGATTTTTACAGAAATCCGCAACGAAACTCCGAATATCTCCCCATAGAGAGAAGCGAGCCCGCAGTGGAAATGGCGATACAATCGACATGTCACGGATTTAAATGCTGCGCTGCATGTCAGTTTCTGCGTAATTCTCCACATCATGTGGATGAGATTTTTGCAAATCTCGTCCACTTTGCTGCTTTGTCTCAGGCTTAAGAATGCCAGCGGAATTTCCGCGCAGAAAGTCCGCACGGAAATTCCGTGGCAATTCCGCCCAGTGTGAACCCATCCAAAGAGGTCTTAGGGTGGTTTCATATCTGCGCTCGGGGGTTCTGCTTTCACCAGTGAGCACGAAAGGGGAATCCCTGTGGCTGAATAGTTCCATCTCAGGACGAAACCAAACAGCGCCGAACGGACCGCATATTGGGAGTCCGTTTTTCTTCTGTTTAAAGCTGAGTGGAAACCAAAGTGCCGTCTCATGTACCCGAAAAAGGTATGACTAAACGCTACATTCCGTAAAAGAAGAAAAAACGCCCTTCTAAAGTTACGTTAATAGTAAGAAAAAAAATCTCAATGCAGTGAACTTGGTACCCCTATAACTGTAAGGACTCACAGAATAGGTTAAAGGGGTATTCCGGAGACTTAAAATTGCATCAAAGCTACTCGGTCCTTCCTGGTTGCTGCTGACCAGGACATGTGACTGCTGCAGCCAATCACTGACTATAGAATTTACCTGTGATTTGCTGCAGGAGTCACATGTCCTGGTTACCAGCAACTGCGAAGGAAAGGGCACTTAAGTCTCCGGAATACCACTTTAAAGGAATTTTTCGAGTTATATTTTATATAGTTCTAGGCCCCCAGTGCCCAATACTGTATAAAATCAATATGCTCACCATGTTGCCATGGCATCTGTTAGATGATGTCATTGGGCGAAAAGATCCACAGACGTCCCTTAACCCCTTCCAATCCACTGTCTCACGTATTCAGACATCCTGATTTGAAGGCTGTACAGCTCCAAAGTCGGAAGATGTCCGGCAGGTTATTCTTGATGTATATTACTGGCCGCTCTGTTGTCAGGGGCCTCTCCAGCATGTCCCATACCGCAGTACTGGCTCTAGCCAGCAGATGGCACCATTGTTAATGGCAGAAAGAGAAAAAACCCTAGAAAACCCTGAATCCAAAATTGGATTGCAAAGGGTTAAACCTGTCACTTGGGCTTCTAATTCCTGAGGATGTCCCTGACCAACCCTTCTATTGGCTGCAGTGGTGAAAAAACCCATAAGGCCGCTGTCACCGAAGAAAAGAGGTGTGATCCGCTGCGGGGAGCAGCACAAGGTGGAGTGGGTATTTAGTTTATTGTACTATGTGTACTCCCACTGCCAGCAACATTAGGAGTACTTTGAAAACCCCTTTATGCGACCTATTGGACGCCATAAATGCAAGTCCCAAAAAACAGTAGCAGAATAGCTTTTTGAATTATGTTTATTTTTTTATAGACTGAGCTGGCAAAAAAGCATCATTTTTATCAGCTTGATCCAATTTTTAGCAAAAATCACCAAAAACACCGACTTTCTGCTTTGAGCAGACAGGACGGATGTGTTGGCTTTGTGCTGCTTTGCAGTGCTGGAATCCTTGATTTGAATCTGACCTTGTTGGGGATGGATAACCCAATTTTTACTCCTATTGATTTTAGTAGATGTCAGAATCTGGAGTCCCGATTCACAAAATTAAATTTTTTCGAAATTCTGGCAATTTTTATTTCAATAATCACTGAACTCTTTTTAGTACACCGGATATAACAAAATAATGTGAGCATTCCAGTGCATCAGAATCCTTTACCTCAACCGCCACCCTTCTTTCGAACCATCCGCCTTTGAATATATAGAAGATTAGACCAAATCAAGGTGCTTTATTGCTTAACATTTGACTTTTTGATATCTCTAAATGTCACCGACTTATCACAGCCAACGCCTTCAGGAAAATGGATGCAACAAGTGGCCCTAAGATGATAGCGGCCCCGTATCGTAGAGTTCAGACCGGGCCATCTATTCTTGTAGTACTAATTCAAGTGGGGGGAGATGATCAAAGATGATCTAAGGTAAAATAGAGCTTTGGAATATAGAGGAGAGCATTACCGCGCGGGCCACCTTCACCGATTGCCGCACCACAGAAGTCGGGAAGCCATGCTGGGCAGCCGCTGCTCCTCCTGTCAGGCAGATTGTTTTTTATCTGCAAACCCTTTTAAGGTTTCCCGTGTGTTTAAGGAAACAAAAAGCACAGACGTGAAGTGTTACCGAGCATGAAGTTCTATGAATATTTATGCTGAACTTCACAAGTTGACAAATTTCTTATTTTCTTGACATAATGGGGTCGGCTGCTGGTTTTGACCCCGGACACATAGACGTGCATAAGCTTACCTTGTTTTCCCTTCGCCGCAGCGCTTTACATTGTGGCTTTCTGAATATGACTTTGAAGTGTTCATTTCATACAGTTGGGGAATTTCAACTCCACATAGACAAGTACAGATCCTGCAGACAGAAGGGACCTCAACCGGTTTTACATTATAACACTATATATTATTTTTGAAATTGGAGTGAAATGCATCAGTTTATTTATGTCTGTGGTTATTAAAGTGACCCTGAGTCACAATTTGGCCAGGGACTGTAGTTGGGGAGTTATATGACCTGGTAGTATCCTTTTCCGGGTTCTGCCACTGATCTTGCCTGTTCCACTTCATTCTCCCAGCTTGACTCCTGTCACTGCTTGAGGCACATTTTGTATCGGTAGTCAGACAATGCATTCTGCTTCCTGATTGGCCGGCACTGTGGACATCACTGGCCAATCAGAGCAGGATGTATTGTCCTGGACTACTGATACACCACCAGGACTTGATTTACTCGAAGAATGACCACAGCCAACCTTGGACATATGAAAAGGGACTCCAGGAGCAAGCAGATCGGCGATCAAACCAGGAAAATGATGGGATCAGATAATAAAACTCCCCCTACTTTGCTACATAGGCAAACTTTGTCCCAGGACTGGAGGATTGCTTTATTGGCCCTTTTACACAAAATGTTGAGCGCCAAACAAGACTGACACTTGTTTACCTGGCCTTCACACAGGCTGATTCAGAATGTATGGGAGACGAATGATCATATGTATGATCATTTGTCCAACATACACCTTTATAGCTATTGGCAGCTCATCCTCAGTTCACACAGGGAGAGTTGGTGCTGGCAACAAACATTTTGTTGCCAGCACTAAGTGATTGCTTGTTTGTCGGCTGATCGGGTGCAGATTCATACGACCTGATGATTTGGCAAATGAGCCTTTCTGTGAACTGTCTTGCTGAATCATGGGGCTATAAAAGGCCCTTAAATCTAATTGTATTGAACGGCTGGTCTTTTAAAGGGGTTGTCTGACAAGGACATTGTCCAAAATATGACATATAATGTCATAGACAGCAGTCACTTACTCTTGACCCCCTTACATCTGTGTGCCTGGATAGAGAGAGGATCTGATAGACCTGATGCATCCATGCATTAATTAGTCAAACATTCATTTGAATGCCAGACATGTAAGGCTATGTTTCTGCAGCAGTGGCTGCTATAGGGAAATTCTATACCTAGTAGAGCTGATTGCCAAGGATTAGAGATGCCAGGAATTGGACCTCCAGTAAAGGTATGTTTACATGCAAAGACAATCTTTTTCAAATGATTGAAAGATTGACAGTTTTAGTGATCATTTTGCATAAAGTGTTAATAGACACTAATGTCCATTAACACTTTATCACCTTCATTTCTGTGTCTCTGGGAGGTATTTGCAGAGCCCAGCATGTGGGCTGGGCTCTGCACACAGCTGCATTGTTTTCACACGGGCTGTCAGCAGAATACAATGTAATCCCTGGCAACCTCTGAGAATACAGTGTTATCTCTCTCTAGCTGAACTATGGATTTTAAGCTCTCCCTAAAATCATCGCTCATATGATAAGTGAATTATGGCTGCGTTTACACGCAACGATGATTGTTAATTTGCCATCATTTGAACGATAATCATTGCGTGTAAATAGGCCTTTATCCTAAGGAGGACAAGTCATCAATATTATGACCCAGATAATCACTTTAACTGCAAAAATTTATCATTGTTGCTAAAAAGCCTGGGACCAACACGGGGACAACCCAAGTGGGCATGCTTTTCGTAACTTTTATAGAGGCATTTGGTTACCTTTCATCATATCAAAGTATTTGGGAACTTGTTTGCCTTGAGATTCCGAGCTGTTCTTCTGGTGGCCAAAGACTGACTGATTGCTAATGAATTCATAGTCATCCTGTAGGTTGGTTCAGGCCACAGAACGACAGCCTTGAGGGCTTGTAGAAAAGGACCTGAAGTCACTTTGGCAGTGACCCCGGCAAAGAAAATGTCTTTTGACTGCTACGTGACTTGTTGATCCGTCCTGTACAGAACGCTTGCTCTGTCTTCATTCCGCGTGTTTGCTGAGGAAGAAATGATTGGGATGAATACTCTAAGCTCACATTTAATCAACAGCCGCCTTAACACATAGCCAGTCATGCAGGTCATTCCAAATCTGCCAGAACCTACTTTGTAACCCATCTATGAACTCCGACTTGTTTCTTGTTGTGATTCCATCTTCTAAGTCAGGTGGTCATTGCTTAGAAGAGTCTATCATGAGCATTTAAAGGGGTTTCATGGAGTAATATGTCATTGTGCTACTGGATGAATTCACATACATGGATCAGTGGGGCTTATAAATTAGGCTTAGTTAAAGGGAAAGTACAGTTTTAACGAATATTGGTTGTCTGTGTTCGCGTTCATACAGAATCTCAGTTTAGTATCACCTCTCTCTTCTATGCTCTGTCTCCAGGTTGCTTGTCTTATCCGTGTGCCTTCCGAGGTCATTAAGCAAAGGGCACAGGTCTCTCCATCCTCAACCACGTATCAGGTGTTTGCCAGCACCCTGCGACAAGAGGTAAGTTCTAGAGACCTGAACGGAGAAATCGATGCAAAGTCATTCTGCGTTTCATAAAACTTTTCAGCAAATCATTGGATCTCCTTATATGAACCCTGCTCAATCCAAATACTGTCAAAATGTTTGAGTCAACACAGAAAAAGCTTTAAAATAATAAACTCTGATCTGAGGTAAAACTCTGTTTGAGCGCCTCCGGATGAACTCCCAAGCCAAGGGATCCCTTTGAAGCCTCCGCAAGGACATTTATTTTCTATCGGACCTTAAAAGGGCCCAAATCATGTTTTATGTTTTTGATATCATAACTGTTTGGAGAGGATTTGTCACCAGATAGACCTCGTTTTTATCTTAAGACATGTAGGAGACACCCTAAATTATTGGTTTACAACCTGTAGCTGTCTGGTTGTTTGAAAGCTACAACTTCCAGCTTGTGGGTATCACAGCATGCTAGATATAGTTCCCCAGCAGCTGGGGTGCTGCATGGTGGCTGACCACTGCTCCCAGAGATTTGCTCAAAGATCACTTTTTTTTTTAGGCTGGGGAACTGCAGCAAGAATCCAATGAGACTAAAAAGAAAACAAAAAAATTATATATTTCCATCCTTTTCTCCCTTTTTTCTTCCCTTCTTTTTTCCCTTTCACTCTATTCACCCTTTTTCCTCTCTTCTTCTCCACCCTTCTCTTCCCACTTGCTTTCCCTTACCACTCTTCTTTCGTTTTCCCTCCCTTACCCTTTTCCCCCCGCCGCCTTGTCCCTCTTCTGTGCCCCCCCCCCCGACGCCGTGTCCCTCCTCTGTGCCCCCCCCCCCGACGCCGTGTCCCTCCTCTGTGCCCCCCCCCCCCCCCCCCCCCCGACGCCGTGTCTTTTTTTTTTTTCTTCTGTGTCTTGACTATTTAAACAGACTACATCACATGATACCACAGGCTGAACTGGATGGACAAATGTCTTTTTTCAGCCTTACACATTATGTTATTATGCTACCAGCTACTGTGAGATTTTACATATAAATACTGTACTTTGCTTGTTGTTATGTCATCTACCCTAATGTTCTATTGGCATTACAGGGAATCCGAGGCTTATATCGAGGTTATAAAAGTACAGTTCTGAGAGAGGTAGGACACCCACTATGTTATTACCACTGTGAAGCCAAAATGTTAATTAAAAGAAAAAACTGTTACAGTAAAATTCTGACTGTCTGTTATACTGAACATGGTCTAGAATTTTACAGAAGAGGACAAGTGAGCAAAAAATATGAGATGAGATGGAATATTGGGGTGAACTGTAGTGAGGATTTTGCACTGTGAAGCTGTACTTTTAAACTTTTATTTCACAAAACTTTTTTTTTTCATTGAGAGGAACACCCAAAAGTTATCCTTTCCGTTATTGTTAAAAGAATGAGCTTGATAACGTGCCTCGCTGCTG
Organism: Eleutherodactylus coqui; assembly: GCF_035609145.1. Classification (NCBI taxonomy): domain Eukaryota; kingdom Metazoa; phylum Chordata; class Amphibia; order Anura; family Eleutherodactylidae; genus Eleutherodactylus; species Eleutherodactylus coqui. The sequence continues at coordinate 188,036,240 of NC_089839.1, forward strand.
AATCCCCTAGTGATCACCTGTAATCTGTGGTTAAACCAGTCAATAAGTGGCAGCGCCACCACAGGAGAAATGGAGCATTACACAGTTCTCATTGAAATGAATAGGCTGTCCATGTAATACAGGACAGATCCTCCAGCCCTAGGGGCTCTTTGTAGCCACTCTGTGCTATAGATAAGCCTTTCAAGGGGTATTCCAACAATGTTTTTTCAGTTTTTAACTAAAAACTTGGGGTTTTAGTTAAATTGGTGGGGGTCCAACAGCTGGAACCCCCACTGATCCTAAAAATTGGGAACCGCTGTGCCTACTATTTTACAGTTCAAGTTACAGCCTCCCATTTCTATAGTGTAATGTAGAATGGAGCCGCTGGTCGCACATGCGCAGCTCCATTACTCTCAATGGCGCAGACTGGTAGCCAGACGTTGTGCTATTGATGGAAAACCCTTTAATGTGGTGTAGTATTGGAGTATATGAAAATGAGTTTTCTAAACCCGAGAACCCCTTTAAGATACTTTCCAGGTAGGATCCATGGTATCTGTAGTTACAGTATCACTTGCATAACAAAGAGGGTCCATTCATCTGCAATGTGAACCGCACAATAACTTCTTCCTGTACTTATTTTACGCTCCACTAAACACATGTAATTTCTTCAGATCTCATCAAGATGTGGATTGAATTCAAAGCCCAACAAGTCGTCGTGATTTATCCAAGGGTGCTCGAATAAATGAATACATTTCCATTCTCCACAAAACTGATTTTGCATAAGGAACAAATGGGCGAGACCTGCATCTCCAGCCCAACTCTGCCATCCTCCTATATCCATCCTGACATATGTCAGCCTTGTAATTAATTTTCCCAGCTGATATAACGGAGCAGTAGGTGACCTTTTGTGAGGTGTTTGCGCTACTCAAAATGGCAACACTTTGTAAGGGATTTAATTGGGGTCTTTTGCTTTGTGTGTACTCATAAAGGAGCCTTCAGAACTGATTTCACATGAAATATTTGTTAATTTCCAGAACGCCGTCAGTGGATTGAGAACAATTATTGTTGTGCTAGAATGGCCCATTTTTCATCTCAGAATTAATGTGTAATTTGCTTGTTTAGTAGGTAGAGTGTAATTTGTAATGGAGCAGATTTTTATTGTGAAGCTGATTTTTAACCCTTTTTTGCAGACAGAGCTCCCATTGAAGTGAATGGATGCTGTGCCTGCAATGCCATGCTAGGCCACTCTATAATGTACAGCGCTGCCTGCTCCGCACGCTGAAATTACAGTCTGGCAAACGGCTGATTGGCCAATCACCAATGATCAGCTATTGAGCACCTATCATGAGAATAGGTAAAATTTGGAGCTTTTTTTTTTTTTTTTTTAATGTTGAAACACTGTTCCCTATACAATAACCTAACCATCCAGCATATACTCCCCTCTCTATCCTGCGCTGCTGCTGTCTCCCCTATGATTTTATGTTTCAGGCTGCCCTAGTGTATGTACAGTACTTCACCGGCTGCTGCAGCCATTGAGAGATCTCAGCGATCAATCACTGAGCTCAGCGATCAATCACTGAGCTCAGCGATCAATCACTGAGCTCAGCGATCAATCACTGAGCTCAGCGATCAATCACTGAGCTCAGCGATCAATCACTGAGCTCAGCGATCAATCACTGAGCTCAGCGATCAATCACTGAGCTCAGCGATCAATCACTGAGCTCAGCGATCAATCACTGAGCTCAGCGATCAATCACTGAGCTCAGCGATCAATCACTGAGCTCAGCGATCAATCACTGAGCTCTATCATTGGCTGTAGCAGCCTGTGACGTCCCATAAACAGGTGGTACTGCAGCCTGCAAACAAACAGGAGCAGAGGACCGAGCAGTGGTGCGGACACAGCAGGAGAGGGGAGTATATGCCTGCTAGTTATGGCTTACTATGGCAGTCAAAGGCCTAACAATGGTCTCTGGGTATGCCTTGTACAGAAGCCTATTAGATCCGGTCAGAGGAAAGGGCTAAAAGACTGCCTGTCAGTGTAAAACTGATGGCTATTAACACTGCGATACAGAAGTATTTCAGTGTATTATGGAAACAGTCATATGTTCATGTCCCGTTTTGGGACTCAAATCTTGCAGTCCTCCCTGTGTTTATGAACAGTTAACACATGACTGCTTCAGGCAAGAATAGACTGCAGCAGTTACATGCTTTTTTTCTGGCATCTTGGCTCGGATGCTGGGAGCCATGATAGCAAGAGAACGGCACATGACTGCTTCAGCATCTGGCTGCATCGGTGAGCTGATGGCTGTTCATAAACGAACACCAGGAAGACCGCAGGGCTGCAACGTTGGATAGCCTGGGCGACAAACAGGTGATTACAGCTGCTTTTATTGTACAAGACTTTATACATGCCTTGTATAAAGAGTCTAACATTGACTTGAAGGAATGCTGCCTTCCAACAGGTGGCACTATGCAAGTATTTTTCCATCTCCCTTATTTGCATATTACCCAGAGGAGCATGAATGGCCTTTTAAGTCTCCTCACAGTCTAGGTGCTCTCCCTAAGGAGAAAAGATAGCGTTTCTGAGTAACTATGGAGACACATAAGCCTGCATGAGAGCTGTATACATACAACAGAATGATCTATTTAATCAACTGTGTTTGCAACATTGCTTAGTCGTTGTTTTTTCTTGTTTTACATTTTGGAGAAACAACAAATTGGCTGAAGTTTTGCGAAACTTTTTTTTTCTCTTTAATGTCCTGTCATGTTCTGTTCTGTTCGTAGCTCTTTTATTAATCGTCTCATGTTCGCGTGTTTCTTCGTCTTACAATCTGCCGCCCTATTAAAATGCAACACAACCCACATAAGTTTCCTAAGAGGGAAAAACAATGAGTCGCTCGGCGCGTGTTGTGTTCTGTGCATCATCTCAATCGGTCGAATAATTGAATCCGATCGGGGAAACATCTGTCAGGATGAGGGGCCGTTCTGGCTTCATGGGAAAGTAATCTGCCTTTTGGAATGTTTCCATTAAACAAATGTTGAAAGTTTTCAGCAGATGTCTTAAATAGACACTATTATTAATCGGAAATTTTACACGAGAAGGAATCAAGCTCCTTGTCTAATCAGTGTCTTTATGGAGCGGGTGGGTATAATGCGCTGTACCGGACTGCACCTTTATGTTTCAGGCCGACAGATAATCTTTCCTGCAGAACAAAGAAAGCAAATTTTAAAATAAGGAGATTTTATTAGCTCAGACCTCAAAAAGCCACCTGTCTGTTTTCGCTCAATAAAACATTGTTTTTCTTGTCCTCATGCAGCTTATTTCATAGAACGGATTAAGCCTGTAATGCAGGCTCGGATAACACCCAATGGGAACACCAAGGTTACATTTTCCAACGAAATTTCAGTTTTTCCGACCCTGCGTTGGAAAAATAGAAAGTCTTGCCTTCGTATGGTTTACCGCTTTCCTGCAGAGCTTCTTTAAAAGGCTTTTCTGCTTTGTACATGCCCTGAGCCTCTTAATCATAACCTGGTTACTCTGATCTACTCTGAGATAGGCGGGACTTGGTAAGCAATTGTTTCATTTCCCTACAGCACCTCCGCAGGGAAAATAGGGTATTGCATACTACTGTTTTTACTGAAGTAAAACGTTCTGGGTCCTCCAGAGCTAGAGATGCTTTTTGTAGCTGCTAGGGCTAAGAGAATAGGGATCCTAGATGTGGGTCATTCCCTATTAGCTAGGATTTCCCCTGGGTGGTAAATGGAAATGTATATTTTTTTCTTAAACCAGATTACTCCTTTAAATCAAGTCCTCAGGTATCCCCATTGGATCTAATAATTTAATGATACCTATAGCTTTGTTTGCCAACATTTTAAAAGGGTTATAAGGATTGTTCCACAAAACAAAATTCTGCACAGAATAGGGGGCAAGTATCTCATTGGTGGGGTTCTGACCTCCACTGAACACGAGAATGGGATTCTTGGTGTCCCTGAATGAAGGGAATGATGGGTATGTGTTTGTACTACAGGTCTATTTACTTGCATGGGAGCCGAATGTTATACTTAGCTATTTACTGCAATACTGGATACGGTGTAATAATACAGTGTACCAAGACTGGTTGAACCATGAACAGGCCTACACAGAAGAACACACAATAGCAGGCCATATGTGGTTGATCCAAGAGGCGAGCGTCAGGTGGCGCATCTGGTATCCTGGCAATGAAGTGCCACTGTGGACCAACTGACCCAGCAGTACAACAGCGGGGAACTTGGAGAGATTTCCACAATGCCAAGCAGCGTACCTTGCGTTAACTGGGGTTCAATAGCTGAATACAGACGAGGATGCCCATGATGACCATTCATCATAGCCAACAATACCTCGCTTGGGCCCAGAAAAGACTTCAGTGGACCTTTAACACAAAGCAGAAGGTCAATTAGGATATGGTTGAACCATATAGATGTCCAGGTCCACATCTGGCATAAACCGCATGAAGCCGTATCCCATTGGGGTTCAACATGGTGACTGTGTCATGGTCTGGACAGCATTTTCCTGTCATGGCCTAGGACCGTTAAATGGTGAACGCTACAGAGACCTGTTAGCTGACCATTTGCACCCGTATCTTCAGAAAGTCTTCCCCAACCACAGTGCCATCTTTCAATAGAACAACGCTCTGTGTCATCCAGCTCAGATCACATAGGGAGTGGTTGGAGGAACACAACAACAAATTCACTGCCTTGGCCCCCAAACTCACCGGACTGTAACCCCATTGAACTTGTTTGGGATCTGCTGGTGAGATCTGCTCCCACTTATCTGCAAAATGTGCACCAACTGATAAAGCTGCCATAGCGGACATGGGTTAAGTTGAATACGCAGGATGTTCACCGCCAATGGGTATCTGTTCTCTGATGTCTGAAAGCCCTGATTGCCCCAAAGGGTGGAGCAACCTGTTATTGAGTAGGTGTCCCTAGTTCAGTATGGAGTTCTATGGACCCAATTGGTAACTGTATGCTATATGGTGGTACCCAGAGGGGCTTGAGGTCCATAATTCAGAACTGTAGTGGCCGTGTGTAGGAACTATCCATACATTAAAGGCTTTAAGGTGTATTATTCACACCACACTTGATCTATAGGGCCGAGCTGCAATAATAGACACAAGCTAGAACGCAATAAGAAGTCCAGCTGCTGAATCCATTGCTGGCTGCTTGGAGCGAAGAAGTCTTAAAAGTTAGGCTGGTTAGTTTTATGTCTTATTCCACGTCGTTCCCGTCTTTCATAGAGAACGCAGCTGATGGAGCATCATGGGAGTTGTAGAGCGCCAACAGGTGGGAGTGTGGAGGTTTTCCCACCCTGGTGTATATACATTGAGCGGGGATGACAGCTGTGCTCTGTGCTATCTCCCACATCTGCACATGAACTATGTATCTCCTTATAAGCTGCTCAATAACATTTTTCGCCTGCCTTCGGACGCAGGTGTTTATGTTCTTGGCAGA